>NC_090649.1:164369091-164684924 GCF_040937935.1 Hyperolius riggenbachi | reverse complement strand
ATTTATATCTTGCCAATTTAAAAACAACAAGATGTAAGTAATGCAGAAGGTTTTATTGTTGAGAAGCAGCAAGCCTTACTCTTCCCTTGCTTATTACACTTGGAGAGCGTTATCAATTTGGGACATATTCTAAAGGGCTTAGGCTTCATAATTTTACTTTATTGCTGAAACATTTATGCAAATTTAGAGAGCAGGAAGAAAAAAAAAGGCAGCCAGATGGAAATGCAGCAACCTTGGTTCCCTTCCTGGCATATTCCGCAGAACATATAATGCTGAATGAGCTTATGCTAATCCCTCTCAATAAGATACATATTTTAAAGCTTTTATGAAATGCAAATGTACAAGGCTGGATTTGTCAAGACTCAGAAATAGAGGGACGATTAAAAGAAATAAATAAAACAACAAGTAGTTGTAAGTAAAAATCACAGCAGGGGGTGAAGCACACTAGTGATATCATTTAGACAGCGTGGAAATGAAATACACAGCAAATTAGCGCACTCAGGGAAAGTGGCTAGGAGATGTAGGAGTGTAAGGAGTTATTTGGTTTGGCATTGTTACACTTGTTTATGAATGCAAAGCATACTCTGCGATATATGTGAGAAAATTAAATATGGCAAGTGACACTTCTTGCAGGTTGTAATCATTATCTTTAAAGGGAACCTGACCCATGTTAACCCCAAATTATTTAAAATAAACACATGATGATGTACCTCCAAATGAATATGACATACTTACCTCGTCATAAGTTCCTCCCTGGTCGGACTTGTCTCTCAGGAAGCTGAAAGCCTTAGGGCCCTTTTCACTATATCAGTTTCTGTCAGTTATATTTTAAAGGACATCTGATGTGCAATGGTAATGTCCATGATTCCCTATGGCTCAAGCGATATTACTGGTTAACAAAGTGCTGACCCGGAAGCTGTTACGGGGTCATCGCCATTTTTTTAATGGAGGATGGAGAATTCCATTAATCACAGTGGCCAGACAGGACCCGGGAGAGGAAAATGAGATTGATGAGCAGACTACGCAAGAGGTAAGTATGACGTGTATATGTTTATTTTGACTTTTCAGTTCAGGTTTGCTTCAAGCAAATTTACAATCTGGCAGTTTGGCATGACATATAATTCAAGACCTATCTTCCAAATTAACTCCGCATTGCTCCAAAAATTACCCTACCTGCCTTTAATCCAATGTACTGTCATCTCCCCCTTCCTTTGTCCTGCTGAAAACAGCTAGTACTGGAAGTCGCAATCCTGTATTGCAGCCATTAACCCCTCCTGGCCCCCAAGTGCAGCTGTTAATTTCTCCTTGTCCCTAGGTGCAGCCATTTACTTTTCCGGTTCGACTTATACTTAAATCATTAAAATAAATCCAGCTTAAGAAGGTCAGATATTGGGGTCCACTTATATACAAGGTCAAACTATACACAAGGTTGACTTATATTCGAGGATATACAGGAACTTTATTGAATCTGTAAGTATAACACTGCTATTTGACTGAATGTACAACTTTCTGTCAGTTGAGCTTGCAAACAGGACAGAACTCCCTGCTATAAATAAATCTTATCTACTGCAGTCAGAGATAAAACCAACAATCTATCCACCCTGGGGAGCTCGGTGCAGCACATTAATAAGACTCCTATGAGAGACTGAAAGTAAACCAATTAACTAAAAAATTCTGACTGTAGTTCTGCTTTAAGTGGACATAAAAAAAGGATGGTAAGTTATTTAACAATTTTGAATAACCTATATATGTGAGAAAGATCATCTTAAAGTGGTCTGAAACTCTGACATAACATTCAATAAAAATGTGTTTTTCTACTTTTTATTATTCGAACAGTTATCATATTTGCTTTTGTGCACAAGTAATATTGTCTGTCTACAAATTACAAGTTTCCAAAGTGTAGTTTTTCTTGCCCTGAAAAGTTCCATTGCATTTTATTCCAACTGCTTTTTATTATATATTAAAATCTTCTAATGAGTTGTTCTGAAGTGTGTGTGTGTGTGCCTGAAGCAGAAACAGCTTCTCCGAAAGTGTTTTTTTTACTTGTTACACACAATGTATCAACATTGGAAGGTAAACAAAGATATTGTTATCTCCAGTTTGGATGAAGATTTGAAGCTGAATAGCAGGAGAAAGTGCTTTGTTTAACCATTTCAGTGATGTTCTGCTAAAAAAAATTCTGGGATAGTAGCTTTAAAGCTGTGAGGAATCTTTTAGAGCAAATTAGAAATGCTGACTTTCAGATCACCTTAACCTCCTTGGCGGTCTGATTCTTTCCAGATTTTAGGGTCTAAAAGCGGTGCAATTTTTTTTCACTCTTTCAAACCCTAAAACCTGAAAAAAATCATTCTGGCAGGGAGATCTGCAGCAAAATTAAAAAAAAAATTACCTTCCTGGGCTCCTGGGCTGCAGTTTTCTCTTTGCCCACAAGATGGCGCTAATATACATATAAACGAACTTCTCTATATTTCTCTAATATAGAGAAGTTCGTTTTCAATGTTAGCCCCGCCCCCGATGACGTCACGCTGCCACCACCGCTCTGCTGCCACCACCACGGCTGCGCTGCTCCAACTGGCTGCCGGGTCCCCGGAAGAATAGCGGGGACATGGGGGATCCCGGCGGCCAGGGAAAGACCCCACACTGCCGGGGAGAGAGGCTGGAGTCCCGCTGCGCAGCGAGATCGCGCGCGGGACTCCACAACTGCAGGTAAAGCTCTGCAATGCCTACCCCGACCTGAGCTCGGGATCACCGATAGCAGCTGCTTTTTTCTACCCCGAGCTCAGGTCGGGAAAACCGGCAAGGAGGTTAAAGGAAAATTTCATGAATGTCAATAGAACTCAGTAGGGAAATGTTTTATTTTAAACCTTTAACCCTCCTGGCGGTTTGCTAAAAAATCGCCAGGGGGCAGCAAATCTTTTTTTTAAATTTTTTTTTTTTTTCATGTAGCAAGACAAAGTCTCGCTACATGATAGCCGCTGCTCAGCGGCATCCCCTCAGCCCCTCCGATCGCCGCCGGCGATCGGCGATCAGGAGATCCCGTTCAAAGAACGGGATCTCCTGGAGGGCTTCCCCCGTCGCCATGGCGACGGGGCGGGATGACGTCACCGACGTCAACGACGTCGTGACGTCATAGGGGATTCCGATCCACCCCATAGAGCTGCCTGGCACTGATTGGCCAGGCAGCGCACGGGGTCTGGGGGGGGGGGGGCGGCTGCGGCGCGACGGATAGCGGCGGATCGGCGGGTAGCGGCGGCGATCGGGCACTGCACGCAGCTAGCAAAGTGCTAGCTGCGTGCAGGAAAAAAAAAATTATGCAAATCGGCCCAGCGGGGCCTGAGCGGTGCCTTCCGGCGGCATAGCCCGAGCTCAGCTCGGGCTTACCGCCAGGAAGGTTAAGGGTAGGTTTACAGTGGTCTGTTGCATATTACATGCGTTATAATTAGCCTGAACTGCAATGGAGTCTGTAAATAGACTGGACATAGACTTTAATACAAAGCCTGTATACAACTTGTTAGAATAATGCAATCAGTTACATTGCAGTACTGTGAACAGCCCCATAGAATTGTATGGGCAATGCGCTGACATGCAGAATTATATATGTCACCATATAGTTTTTTTGAAAGTGTTGTTGAATATCAAAACGGTCAACAAATTGCTGAAGTGAGGTAAACTGGCTAGTGTACCTGGACTTTGTTTTTTTTTTATTTTAAAATAAAACATAGCAAAAGACGAAGTCTTCCAAGTACAAACAAATAACATGAAGAAAACTGAAAGTGCTAAAGAGAGGGTCATGAAACATCAAACAGCAAAAGTAAATAACTCCTTGCTCACTCACAGAGGCCCTTATTTAAAGGGAACCTAAACTGAGAAGGATATGGATTTTTCTTTTTAAAATAATACCAGTTGCCTGACTCTCCTGTTGATCCTGTGTCTCTAATACTCTTAGCCACAGCCCCTGAACAAGCATGCAGATCAGGTGCTCTGACTGAAGTCAGACTGGATTAGCTGCATGCTTGTTTCAGGTGCGTTATCCACTTACTACTGCAGCCAGAGATCAGCAGGACTACCAGGCAACTGGTATTGTTTATAAGGAAACATCCATATCCCTCTTAGTTTAGGTTCCCTTTATTCACTTTTTCTCCTAAGTGATAATTTTTCATCTTCTCTTTAAAATAACTTTTCAGCTCTTTGCAATTGAAAAGGTGCCAAAAAATAAATGAAAACGTACAATCAAAGTTATTTTGGGTACTTTCTTCCTTGTTGGTGGTTTAAAAGGTATTTTATTGACAAGGTGTGAAAATATCACCTAGGAGAAAAATGAATTGCATATGGGCTAGAGAGTCACTCAACATCACCTCAAATGCAGTCAACTAAGGATACAGCTACTGGCGCTACAGCTAATTAGAGCTGGTAGATTAGCTGATAGTCAACACGTGTATGATTTTGTGTGGTTACACATGACAACAGAGTCTACTTTGGATCTGCATGTATCCCCCCACCACCACCACCACCACCACCACCACCACACACATCCACCTTCTTTAGAGGACACATAAAGTGAACATTTACATTTACCTTTCATTACCTGTGGCTTCTTCCAGCCCATACAAGTCTCCTGGGTCCCTCGTCGCAGCTCCAGTGCTCTGTGTGTGTCCTGCAGGCCGCCCATAAGGCCCACCCATCAGGTCTTCTGATCGTGCACGGGCGTACATGCTTGGTCATGTGGGTGCATTTGCCAGAGGGACAGTGGGGAGCGCCAGAACTATGACGAGGGACCTAGAAGAGTTCTAATGGCTGGAAGAAGCCCCAGGTAGGTAAAGATAGATTTTATATAAATCACTAACACGCGCTTAGTCAAATTTCAACACTTTATTTAAAATTAAAATGTTATATCCTCAATCATTACCCACACACACTTGTATTCCACATCCACACTCTCGAGAGGCCTCTCCACTTCCTACAACCCCCTGATCTATCCTCCTTTATAAAATTAATTGGATATATATTTCCTAAAAAAGTAATTGATTGCGTAATGGATCTTCCGTTTTAATCCCTTTAAAATTGTGTCACCACTTATTTGCAAAAATGGAGGGAAAGAGAAAAAGCGTTACTCCACTCTTAATTTTGTAGAAAATAGTAAATGTCACTTTTTAAAAGCTGGCGATATGGTTAAAACTCACAATTTCCTTATTGGCAAGTTCTTCATTTCTTTAGAGCAAAAAATGGAAGGGGGCAAAAAGCATTGCTTCACTCTTAGTTTGCAAAAAAGTATACAATGTCACTTTTTAAAGCTGGCGTTGTAGTTACAAACTCACAGTTTCCTTTTTGGCAAGTGCATCACTTCTTTAGGGAGTCCCGTCTGTTATCTCCCCCATGTGCAGTCAGCTTCTATGCCGCTCCGATCATCCAGGGTTATCCCCTTCTGCCCGCCGCTTACCAGATAGACGTTATTGGACAGCCTACGTCACTTCCACCTAGGTCACCGGAAGTCCGCTCGCTCCGTTCTTCCCGTCTTCTGTTTACTGGCTTATACTACTATGGGTGACGTCACCTCTCTAAGCTGTTTGGTACTTTGCTGGCGGTTGCTGCGCGCTAGCAGTACACCATTCCCAATGCTTATGTAGATTTATATGGGCATTAAGTTAGCTTGAATAGACACCTCTACGCGTTTCAGCCGATTTAGCCGTCGGCCTTCTTCAGGAGGATTCAAGAGTAGAGAGCGATTAGATCCACCATATTTATAGCTAATTTAGCCACACACTTGATCCGCCCCCCCATTTCCAGGAAATAATTTCAAACATCCAGTATCCAGCGCCATCTTCTTGTAGTCCATATTCCATAAAGTGACCACTTTCCATTTGCATATCTTTCCCTCATTCAATAATCTACAGTAGAACATATAATATTCCTTGCTGCCTATTGTTCCCCTCCTAATGTCATCACCATACCAGTTTGTTACAAAAAATGAAATAAAAATATAATAAAAAATATAAAATAGTTAAAAAAATGCAAACAATTCCATTTCACTATTGAGACCATTAGGGATTAATGTCCCCAACTGATAGATCCATTTGGATTCATTTCTGGACATCTTCTGAATATAGTCCCCCCCTCTTTTCCCATGACTTATAACCTCCAATTCAAAGAAATTAGTCCCCTTCAAACTCCCCCCATGCACTTCTTTATAATGTTTTGACAGTGGATGTGCGTCGCTTTTCTTTTCGATTTTATTAAAATGCTCTGCAATCCTACTATGTAGCATTCTTTTCGTCCTCCCAACATACAACTTCAAACAGGGGCATTGAATACAGTAAATTACCCCGCATGTAGTGCAGGTTATCTGATCTTTGATCCTGTATTTCACTGAATCCTGCCCCTCAATCTCTATTACTCTTCCTGGATTACTCGTTCTCCTGCAATTGATGCAGATGCCGCATCTCTGGAAACCTATCCTTCTCCCCCTCCCCCCGATCTCATCCCCATCTCCCTTATGTTCATTGGCTGCAGTAGCTATTGACAGCCCAATATTTGGAGCTCTCTTAAAAACGACTTTAGGGATTTCAGGTAACAGTTCCCCCAGGGTCTTGTCCTGTTTTAGTACATCCCAGTGTCTACTGACAATATTCTTTACACTTTTTGATTGTGCACTATATTGTAGTGTAAGACTGAAATCGTTTGTGTCCCAATCTTGTTTTGTTGTGGGCATCAGTAATTCGCCACGATCTCTCAGTCTTACCTTCTCTCTAGACTGCTCCACCTTCTCCAGTGGGTAGCCTTTCTCCAGAAGGCAGTTCCCCAGTCTATCCGCCTCCAGATCATAATCTTCTATATTGGAGCAGTTGCGGCGTAGCCTGGTGAACTGCCCCCTGGGAATTTCATTGAGCCATCTTGGTAGGTGGCAACTTGTATATAGTATATAGCTGTTCACGTCCACAGCTTTTTGAAAAGTCCTTGTATTCAAGGATTCCATATCAATATATATCTCTAAATCCAAAAAATGTATCTTCTCTTTACTAATCTCTGTAGTGAATTTAATATTCCATTCATTATTATTAATCATTGCAATATACTTATCCAGCGAGTCTTGATCTCCCCGCCATATCATCAACACATCGTCGATGAAACGGCGCCATAGGACCAGGTCCGCACCATACACCTCATTTCCATATACAAATCCCTCCTCCCAATGGGACATAAAGAGATTTGCATACGAAGGTGCGAACCTGGTCCCAAGTATGGGAATGATAATTTGTCCAATGGAGAAAGGAAAGCAATGAAGGAATTACGAAAAGACCCAGAAATAATTATCAGACCAGCAGATAAGGGAGGGGGAATTGTTATACAGGATACAGAGGTGTATTGCAGGGAAGCAATGAGATTGTTGGGAGACCCAGAGACTTATCACGTCTTGGGCTGTGACCCAACGATAAAATTTGCTAACCAGTTGAAGTCATTATTAGATGATGGACTTGACTCTGGAATTTTGAATCAGAAGGAATATGATTTTCTAATGGTTAAACATCCCATTGGGCCATTGTTTTATCATCTGCCGAAGATTCATAAAGATCTGGCAGACCCACCGGGAAGACCGATAGTATCGGGGGTGGGATCTCTAACCGCCAATCTCTCCAGGTATGTCGACACATTTTTGCAAAAATATGTAAAAGACACAAAAGCATATATTAAGGATACAAAGGAAGTGTTGAATACCTTGGGAGATCTGCGGTGGGAGAAGGAATGGACACTATGTACTTTGGACGTGTCATCTCTATACACTATTATTGAACATCAAAAAGGACTAGAAGCGGTTAAATTCTATCTGGATCAAGATGACACAATGATTGATGCACAAAGGAAGTTTATTTTAAGTTCTATTAAGTTTATTCTTGAACATAATTATTTTGAGTATGAGGGTAATTGGTACCTGCAGGTCGGTGGAACGGCGATGGGGACCAGGTTCGCACCTTCGTATGCAAATCTCTTTATGTCCCATTGGGAGGAGGGATTTGTATATGGAAATGAGGTGTATGGTGCGGACCTGGTCCTATGGCGCCGTTTCATCGACGATGTGTTGATGATATGGCGGGGAGATCAAGACTCGCTGGATAAGTATATTGCAATGATTAATAATAATGAATGGAATATTAAATTCACTACAGAGATTAGTAAAGAGAAGATACATTTTTTGGATTTAGAGATATATATTGATATGGAATCCTTGAATACAAGGACTTTTCAAAAAGCTGTGGACGTGAACAGCTATATACTATATACAAGTTGCCACCTACCAAGATGGCTCAATGAAATTCCCAGGGGGCAGTTCACCAGGCTACGCCGCAACTGCTCCAATATAGAAGATTATGATCTGGAGGCGGATAGACTGGGGAACTGCCTTCTGGAGAAAGGCTACCCACTGGAGAAGGTGGAGCAGTCTAGAGAGAAGGTAAGACTGAGAGATCGTGGCGAATTACTGATGCCCACAACAAAACAAGATTGGGACACAAACGATTTCAGTCTTACACTACAATATAGTGCACAATCAAAAAGTGTAAAGAATATTGTCAGTAGACACTGGGATGTACTAAAACAGGACAAGACCCTGGGGGAACTGTTACCTGAAATCCCTAAAGTCGTTTTTAAGAGAGCTCCAAATATTGGGCTGTCAATAGCTACTGCAGCCAATGAACATAAGGGAGATGGGGATGAGATCGGGGGGAGGGGGAGAAGGATAGGTTTCCAGAGATGCGGCATCTGCATCAATTGCAGGAGAACGAGTAATCCAGGAAGAGTAATAGAGACTGAGGGGCAGGATTCAGTGAAATACAGGATCAAAGATCAGATAACCTGCACTACATGCGGGGTAATTTACTGTATTCAATGCCCCTGTTTGAAGTTGTATGTTGGGAGGACGAAAAGAATGCTACATAGTAGGATTGCAGAGCATTTTAATAAAATCGAAAAGAAAAGCGACGCACATCCACTGTCAAAACATTATAAAGAAGTGCATGGGGGGAGTTTAAAGGGGACTATATTCTTTGGATTGGAGGTTATAAGTCATGGGAAAAGAGGGGGGGACTATATTCAGAAGATGTCCAGAAATGAATCCAAATGGATCTATCAGTTGGGGACATTAATCCCTAATGGTCTCAATAGTGAAATGGAATTGTTTGCATTTTTTTAACTATTTTATATTTTTTATTATATTTTTATTTCATTTTTTGTAACAAACTGGTATGGTGATGACATTAGGAGGGGAACAATAGGCAGCAAGGAATATTATATGTTCTACTGTAGATTATTGAATGAGGGAAAGATATGCAAATGGAAAGTGGTCACTTTATGGAATATGGACTACAAGAAGATGGCGCTGGATACTGGATGTTTGAAATCATTTCCTGGAAATGGGGGGGCGGATCAAGTGTGTGGCTAAATTAGCTATAAATATGGTGGATCTAATCGCTCTCTACTCTTGAATCCTCCTGAAGAAGG
Organism: Hyperolius riggenbachi; assembly: GCF_040937935.1. Lineage (NCBI taxonomy): Eukaryota > Metazoa > Chordata > Amphibia > Anura > Hyperoliidae > Hyperolius > Hyperolius riggenbachi. Next base: position 164,675,435 of record NC_090649.1, on the reverse strand, counting down.
CCGACGGCTAAATCGGCTGAAACGCGTAGAGGTGTCTATTCAAGCTAACTTAATGCCCATATAAATCTACATAAGCATTGGGAATGGTGTACTGCTAGCGCGCAGCAACCGCCAGCAAAGTACCAAACAGCTTAGAGAGGTGACGTCACCCATAGTAGTATAAGCCAGTAAACAGAAGACGGGAAGAACGGAGCGAGCGGACTTCCGGTGACCTAGGTGGAAGTGACGTAGGCTGTCCAATAACGTCTATCTGGTAAGCGGCGGGCAGAAGGGGATAACCCTGGATGATCGGAGCGGCATAGAAGCTGACTGCACACGGGGGAGATAACAGACGGGACTCCCTAAAGAAGTGATGCACTTGCCAAAAAGGAAACTGTGAGTTTGTAACTACAACGCCAGCTTTAAAAAGTGACATTGTATACTTTTTTGCAAACTAAGAGTGAAGCAATGCTTTTTGCCCCCTTCCATTTTTTGCTCTAAAGAAATGAAGAACTTGCCAATAAGGAAATTGTGAGTTTTAACCATATCGCCAGCTTTTAAAAAGTGACATTTACTATTTTCTACAAAATTAAGAGTGGAGTAACGCTTTTTCTCTTTCCCTCCATTTTTGCAAATAAGTGGTGACACAATTTTAAAGGGATTAAAACGGAAGATCCATTACGCAATCAATTACTTTTTTAGGAAATATATATCCAATTAATTTTATAAAGGAGGATAGATCAGGGGGTTGTAGGAAGTGGAGAGGCCTCTCGAGAGTGTGGATGTGGAATACAAGTGTGTGTGGGTAATGATTGAGGATATAACATTTTAATTTTAAATAAAGTGTTGAAATTTGACTAAGCGCGTGTTAGTGATTTATATAATCTTCCAGTACAATTTTGAGGGTTGGGGAATCCCTCCACGTAACACGCAGCTTGTAGAATAGTAACCATTTCCAGCGCCGGAGAGTGTTCTATATAATTATACACAAAGATAGATTTTAATTTTCACCTGAGAGTCATTTAAAGGCACGAGGCGGCAAAGAGCAATTTGGGAGGCTTTGCTGTCTCTTTTTTGTAGATTGCCATATGTCAAATGATATGGACCATGTGGGTTGATATTGCTGAGAGGGAAGCCTCATGTGTTGTAGCAATAGGGGATGCAGAGGTAGAAACTGCTACAGGGCCCCTAGACCAGAGGGGCCCAGTAAGGGCCCACTGTCAACCTCTTTATTATTGGTGCTATGCTGATTATGATCATCTCTATATGTTCTTTGATTAATTGTATCCATTAATGGACTGTTCTCGTCCCCAGCCTGCACCTCTGTGACACTGCAGATGTCCTTGGCAGGTTTGGTGCTGCATATCACCGGTTATGTATAGATCGCTTGAGGTGGCCTAATGTAAAACTTGCACTGGGGCACGGAGCTTCTAAGCTACGCTACTAGTTGGTGGCCTCTGCAAAGTCTCACTTTTGACAAACTGCACAAGCTCAAGGCACATGTGTTCGCAGTGCTGTGCAGTGACATAGCTTGTCAAGCCCAACTAGACTGCAGTGTTTTCCAGTTCATTTATAGTGCACCGGTGCAGTTGCAGCTGGCTTTACCTCCAAAGGTGTAATAGTTGCTCACTCACCTAGTGCTTAGGAGATCACAGCAGCACTTAGGTTAGACCTGGCCTTAGTAAATTCGTTTCTATAGCTTGCATTTAAATAACTGTTCTTTACTCCGAGCTATTATAAAAGGTAAAAAAAATAAAAATGTTGCAATCAAGAAATAAAAGAAAATGAAACAAAATTAGAAATAGACAAATAAAGAAACTCCAAATCTTTCCCCTTTACACCTGGTATAAAGAAGGCAGCTTTGCTATTGAACTTCTGTCCAAAAAGTCTGATACAAGATTGAAGGTGTTACTTTTATTGGGATATAATTTTATGCAGTCTACCCATTAAAATCCCACGAGGAAGATGCTCCATTCATTAAAATAAACTACCGTCTGTGACTGGATGAAACAAGTCTAGCATTTTAAACACCACCGAAAGAGAATCTAGTCACTGGTCTGGATTTTATCATAAACACATCTGAAGAAAAAGCAGCCTAAGCACAAGACTCACTGAGCTGTTGCACTGTAATGAAAGGCAGGTTGGAGTGTTATAAATTAACTGTGTGATTATATTACTCTGAAAGGCAGTATTTAACTTCCTATATTGGAATAACCAATATGTCTTGAGGGTGTATGTCTCTTAAAGTGAACCTCCAGACTAAAAATCTACTCAGCAGAACTGAAAAGGCTTGGTGTTTCTCTAACAGTTTCACAGCATCAGAATTTAGTTTTTCTTACCAAAGCATCAGTTTTAGCTGCATTTTTAGCTAAGCTCCACCCATCAAAGAAAAAAAGCCCGGGCTTTTTTCCCTGATGCTGTGCAGAGCATGATGGGATTTCCTATGTTTTTATTCACGTTGTCTAGCAACTGGGAGAGGTGCTCAGGACACAGGACAGTTGGAATTGTGTCCCATGCTCCCTGTCACCTCCTTTCAACCAAAAAGATGGCTGCCATCATGAAATCAAACATTTGCCTGTTCTTTTAAAACAGTGTGGGTAAGAGATTATACTACCTATCTATATTAATTAACATAACTAATGTAATTTAATGACAGTATGCTTGTTTAGGCTGAAGTTCCTCTTTAAGGAAATGCTTTATAATCCACATGGCATTACATTAACAGGCCATCAAAAATGCACTTGCAGTTTTAGGAGGTGAGGTTTAAACCTATATGGGCATCTTGATGTTAAAGGTAATGGGAATCTAAGAAAAAAAAAAAACAATTAACCAGATACTTACCGGGGTCCTATAGAGCCTTCCTGCTCCTCTCACTGCCCTCTCGTTTAATTGCCGCCTCCCCCTATTGAATCCCCCACTGCAGGGGGCTTTGGAAGTTTTTGAGAGCCCAAGTGCTCCCATGCGTGAGCGTCCGAGAGAGCAAGCTAGCACAGGCGCATTATGGAGCCACCCGTCTTCAGGAGAACTCAGACTCCCAAAGACTTCTGAAGCCTCTTTCAGTGGCAGAAAATCAGTATTTGACCAATTGGTCAAATACTGCTACAGAGGGGGGGGGAGGGGAACAGTGCTGGAATGAGGGATCTGTGAGAGCAAAAGGAAGGCTCTATAGGACCCAGAGCCTTCCCTCTGCTTAGGCAAATATCTGATTTTTTTTTTTTTTTTGCCGGTTCCCCTTGGCTTTAAAGAGAACCTGACCTGAAAATAAAAAGTCAAAATAACCATACACAGGTCATACTTACCTCCTGTGTAGTCTATTACTCAATCTCTTTCTCTTCTCCTGCATCCCATTTGTCCACTGTGATCTAAGGATTTCTCCGTCCTCCATTTTAAAAATGGCCATTACCCCATAACAGCTTCCTGGTCAGCACACTGTTAAACTGTAATATCACCCACTTGAGCCATAGGGAAACATGGACACTACCTTGCACATTCAGTTATGACTGACAGCTGCTAATAAATAACTGTCAGCAACTGGTATGTTTCAGTTCTGACAAAATATTGTCAGGACTGGAAGAGATCACTGTAAGAAGAAAATGGTGAGAGGAAATGGTAGTGAGGTTAGTATGTAATATTCATTTGCGGTTACGTCATGTGTTTATTTTTAAATAATTTTATTTGCTTCAGGTTCCCTTTAAGGAGTATAAATGTGTTGTTTGGGTAGATATAATGTCAAATTTTATTGTTTTTAGGGTATGCTGATTCATTTTGTATGGGATTCATTGTGCATAATTACTTTATGTGAGGAAAAAACCTGCCAAATTATGTTGTTTGGGGGACATGCTGCTTAATCATGTAGTTTGGAGGATATGTTGCCTAGTAATAATAATATAATAAATAGTGTTGTTTGGGGATATTCTGACTAATTACGTTCTTTTGGGGAACCAGCTGTCTAATAATGTTGTTTAAAGGACATATTGCCAAATTATAATCTAATGTGGTTAGCGTGGAAAACAGTTGTTATACTGTCTATTTCATTACTTCAAATGGCTGTTTGTATAGTAGGTAGGGCATCATTTTTATGTGATTAAAAGCTTCAGATGCACAATTATCACACCATTTGTGCCATGGATCTTCTGGCATTCTAACAATCTCCCTGGGTGAAGTCATGGGAAACGAATAGTGCCAAGAAATAAACAGCACCTACAAAAAGTCATCAGTCACAGTCCCATATTCCTGTCATGACAAGTTTACTTTATGCTTTGCACCTTAATCATCTATAATGTAATCCAAAGGCTTCATACAGTCTCACATTCAGAAGCTGTCATTTTGTAAAAGCCTAAAGAGCACCTGTAAAGACTGAAAGTAGAACATATAATATTATTTAGCATGCCCCTTTCCCCCATTGATGTTTAGCCTGGGCTATGATATCACGCAGCCTTTTGCCCCAGAGCACTCTGGGAGAAAAACTCAAGTTACTGCTCACTACACAGATGGCGGAAAAAATCCCTAAGGGCTGATTCACACTGGCAATCGCTAAATGCAAGCTCAATCGCCTAGCGATTTTGTGATTTTTTTTTTCTAGCGCTTTCGGGGTGATTTTGTATCCAGTACAAAAGCGATTTTTAGCGATTTCAGAGTGTAGCGATTTGCCAGTGATTGATGAGTAGTAGTTTTTGATGGGAAAAGCGCTCAAAAACCGCTGCACTTAAAAAATAAAATGCAATTTTGAAACGATTCTATACTTATAATGGAAGCACTATCGCTTCAAAAACGCTGCATGCACTGCATTTGCAATTCCTAAAATCGCAAATCGCTTAAATGAGAACAGCTCCATTGAAATACATTGCTGTATCGCTTTTCCAGCGATTTGACCGCCAGCGATCCGAAACGCTGCCAAAATAGCTAGAAAAGCGTCCAGTGTGAACCAGCCCTTAGTGATACACCTTGCCAACAGTAAAGATGCTGCTGCAGGGGAGGACTGGCCAGGGGGGAGATTTCCCCCCAGGCTGCCTCTCATTTAATGATTTAGGGCTGGCACTGTGCCTGGTGAATTCAGGTTTTTGTATTAGGCAATGTGAAACACTAGGCTGAATGAGGGAAATAAACGCCCAATTACAGAGCAATTGCAGGGCGGGAAAGCTAGTAAATATACACAGCATGATACAGAGCAGAGGCTTGCCTGCAGGGTCCGTGGGAAAAAATCTGTCTATTCTCTCACCATTGTTAACTGCGTGTGCACAGCTACATAAGATATTGTCTAGGTTGAAAAGTTTTCGACAGTCCCTAGACTCCAGAAGGGCTGCTTGCAGGACTTGTGTAAGATAGAAACCCCAACCGTTGTAACTCAAAATGTATTATGTGCCCCCCCCCCCCCCCCCCCGGTGCCAGTGCATTTATACTTTATCTGTCACGCTGTCCCTCGACTGTCCTTGCTGCATTTCCCACGTGACTATCGGCATATAGCACGTGGGGCACGTGTGTGATGTCATTTAGGCTGGGGCTGCCGTGAAAACAGGCCTCTAGTTTGTGTTTTCCCCCCAGGCCAAAAGGTCCCAGTCCTCCCCTGTGCTGCTGCCACCACCAATAAATTTAAGAATGTAAATCCAGGTGAGGTAAGATTTTACAATGGGCAAACATCACCTAAATAATTTATAAATGAGTATTGCAAACATACAGTATAAGTAATTTCATTCATTAAGTTATATTCAGTAATCTCCCTCTTTAACTTCAAGTTTTTAGCTAGTGTTTTATTAACAGGACTACTCCACTTTTGGTGCTTCTCTCACCTTGGCCCTTATTCAATTCACTTTTTCTCCTAGGTTTTTCCTAGGAGATAATTTTCATCTTCTGTTTAAAATAACTTTTCAGCACTCTGCAATTGAAAAACTACCAAAAAGTAGGTGAAAAGTGCTGTCAAGATTATTCTATTATTTTCATGCTTGCTAGTGGCTTAAAAGCATTATATTATTAGGATGTGAAAATATAACCTAGGAGAAAACTTGGAGAAAAAGTGAATTAAATGAATGCTCATATCTCACTAGCTTCCAATTTACGAATCAGATTTTAGCTGCAATGCTTTACTTCCATGTTATGTAATAATATCTACCCAGTCTGCATACATAAAATAAGGGCACCAGGAAGAAAAGGGTATATCTGACATTTTAAGATATTGTCTATAACAATATTTTTATAATTTCTTAATCTTTATCTGAGATAGAATAATAAATATGTCAAAATAACAGCAATAAAAAGGGTGGTGGGTGAAGCAAAAATCACAGAATATTGTCTATAACAATGAAAACGAAAATAAATTTACAGTTGAAATAAGCATAATAAACATTGGTAAATATTACCAATTACCAAAACATTGGTAAATATTACCAATATTTTACTAGGACTAAACCTAACCATACTCTGACACAGAACCCTCCCTGTACTGATGCATAACCCTAAGACCCTCCCCCCCGGAGGTGCCTAACCCTAAGATCCCCCCTGGTGGTGCCTAACCCTAAGATCCCCTTACCCTCAGAGACCCCTCTGGTGATGCCTAACTTCCCTGGTGGCGCCTAACCCTAAGGTGAAGCCTAACCCTAAAACCACCTTCCTGGCGCCTAACCCTAAAACCCCCTTTCTCTGCTGCAGATAACGGTAATAGAAAATTTTCTATAATAATAACATTTCAAATCGATTTACAAAATTATAATTCTCAAAACGGATGTCAAAATGATAACGTTAAAACAATAATTTACAAAATGATAAAAGTCAATATTTTTCAAAACCCTAATTCGCAATACAAAAAAATTCGACTGGACAGGATTCGCACCCAAATTTCTTTTTTGGCACCCAATAGCTGATATTTTGCATTAGCTCCTATGGGGCACCCAAATAGCCTATTAGCTCCAGGCGCCCACATTTCTGGATTCCCCAAGGCTATATTTCTGGCCCCATACAAAATATTTCTTAACTGCCTACTATGTCTTGTTCTGTTCACCAGTGCGCTAGGACTTTCAGCAGTGTGGAAGGTGCATCAGCAGGGTGTACAGCGAATCTCCCTAACCAACCAAGGCCGGATTTATACTTTCTGTGCCAAAGCCAAGAATGTTGTGGCTCCATTTTTATGTGCAACGGCACCCCTCCTATTTCTTGTGCAATGCCGTCTTCCATGTGTATCATCCATGTATGCAGCCTCTCTTCTTTCATTAACAGCTCCCTCGGGCCTCAGTTTTCCTTTTTCATGTGTTGCTCCCATGTTCAGCTTCCTCTTATATGTAGCAACCCCTCTTTCATGTTCAGGTTTCCCCTCGGGCTGCAGCCACCCAAGGCCCAGGACTCTGTGTCCTTTCCAGAAATCTGATCCCTGATCCCAACAAAACAAAGATGCCCTTTGCAGATGGACATGGATTCTGGCTTAGCCTTTCTGGTTGCCCAGTAGTAAAGGGCAGGATTTATAGTACTATCCCAATCACTGTGATTGCAACAAAGTCAGATAACCACGGCTTCTCTGGATAAGGTGTGCACAAGTGTACAGGGGTCTTATAACAGACTCCTCACCCACTAAGCAGTAGTGTAAAAAGTAATAAACATAGTGTTAACTTCTGGTGCTCAATCCTACTGGCCATGTTCATTTTTCTACACATGGTGGAGATAGATTTGCAAAGGTTTAAAGATTTACAACATTTACATGTATGTAGTAGGTTGTAGTATGATTAGGGTGGGGTGCACTTCTTATATTAATATAAGGTCTTCTATTCATGCTTTTCAGATGCAGGAGTTGCAAACTATAAAAAAAAATCTTCCAATGAACAAAGAACACTATTTTAAAAAAAGTATTCTTTAATCACGTTTTTACAACATTTGGTGTTACGTGTTACGTGTTTGTTTATTACTTTTTGCATTATTGTCCAGTGAGTAGGCAGCCTGGTAGAAGACCTCTGTACTCATTTGCCATCCCCCCTTTAACCTAAGGCCAAGTTGCACTCCTAACTAGATCTCCTAAGAACATAGTGTCTAGGTATGTTTATTGTATACCATCCCACCTCTTGTTTCCCCCCTATCACTTTAGATTGCAAACTCGCTAGGGCAGGGCTCTTTCACCCTTTTGTGTCATGGAATTTGTTATAGATTTTATTTGTGTTACTTTTGCCACTGTAATTACCTATTCTGTATTATAAAATATGAAAATTGTGTGAGTACTGTTATGGTCCACCATTCCCATTTGCTAATAATGACAAATCTAGGAGGGTGGAACAGAGCTTTAAAGCAAACCTGAGACTGTTTTTAATATAAAAAGTTGTATCCTGCCCTAAGATGAGGAAAGCTCTGGATCCTCCATAGGCTTCCCAGGTCCTCCTGGAGACCACCAGCCCTGCACGGAACCCTCTGACAGGTTGCAGCCACACTCTTCTTCATGCATGAGTATATATATATATATATATATATATGTATATATATATAAATATGAGTATATATATATAAATACTAAATAATAATAATGAGTGCTGCTGTACTGCGCCTGTGCAAGTAGGGCCAAGAGCGTGGCTAGGAGTGAGGGTGGAAATGTTCAGAGGGTCTGTGCGTGGTAATGGTGAGGGCAAGGAGGACACGGGATTCCCTCTAGGTAGGTAAGTATCTACCATTTTAAAACCGCCTTGGGTTCATTTTAAAGAAACATGTACATATCATCTTTGTCCTTATCTGAAGAATGAATCCCTTGTTATTATATGTGCTGAAAGTGACGCCCTGTAAATCCTTGCTAAGTGAAGTGATATCTTACAGTATTTAAGGCCAGAATCACATGAGTTTTCCCCATAGAACATATTGGAAAACTCATGTGATTCTGCTAAGTGTAAGCCAGGCCTAAATGATTTTTTTTTTGCCTTATGACCCACCATATGCTTGGATTCCAAGAAGTAAAACTGGAATAAATCTTTTAGCAGTCCTCATCTCCTGAACAGCACAGTAAAGCTGCCCATCGATGATACAACCTGAATTGTACAATCTTACCAAATCTTTATAGTAGAAGGGTATACTGAGGGAATATACTTTGAGTGGATACTTTAGGTATTCCTTCATATTACGTAGAAGTGATAAGATTGTACAATCAAGATTGTTTGTTTGATGGGCATCTTAAAGAGACTTTACAGTTGAAAAACACTTGGTCTGCATGCAGGCCCGGGTTTACATCACAGGAGCCTCTAGGAACAGATGTCCTGGCACCCTAGACTTCACCCTCCATGAACCTACAAACCCCCACCAAACTGCACCGCAAGTGTGCTGGCTGGCAAAGCTGTCACTTCTCCCTCACTTCCGTTGCTCGTCATAGCTACAGGTGTCCCTTAGAATTAGATAGCCACAGGTGCCTAGTATTAAGCAGCTAGAGGTGCCCCCGACTGAAGGGAAATCTCATCAGTGGATTGCCAAGTGCCAAGTGAATAACCTCTCCTTTACACTCTGCTTGGGATTCTGCACAGGGAAGGAGGCCCTAGGGAGAGGAATAAGCCACCTTTCCATGATCAGTAAGTATCTAACTTTTTACAACCACCTTGAGTTCACTTTAAAGAAACATGTACATATCATGTTTGTCCTTAGCTGAAGAATAAATCCCTTGTTATTGTATGTGTTGAAAGTGACGCCCTGTAAATCCTTGCCAAGTGAAGTGATATCTTACAGTATCTTTAAGGCCAGGGTCACACTTAGCAGATTCGCATACGTTTTCCCCATAGAATATATTGGAAAACTCATGCGATTCTGCGAAGTGTGACCCGGGCCTAAATTATTTTATTGCCTTATGACCCACCACAAAGTCCTTGCTGGTTTTCCCTAGTTACTATACAGTACATCATGTGGCCCCAAAGAATAGAGATGAGTCTATTAATGCAGCTATGAAGCCTTTACAGCACAACATGCCTTACATAATCCTCCTGTGAAGAGCAGTTGTAGCCAGTATGTGCTGCTACTGAATCACATTTCCTATATATACTCTTCTGAGTGCGATATGTAAGGAATGGAGGCAGGACAGAAATAAACACTTTGCTTGTGACATCATCAGATCACCTGACATCATGCAAATGACCTTGAATAAACACTGCAGAACCAAAGTATACAAACAATATTAATGATTCATTTATTGTTTTGCCTTTTCCATTGCTATGCCCTTGTACTTAATACATGTATACCCTGAGATGTAGCACAGAATGAATGCACAGACCCCACCGGTTGCTTACAAATCCCATGACCGCCACACGCATGACTTCTCTATAAATACATTCAACTATGAGAGCAATTTCTAGCCAATTCCCCTAGTCTTTGCTACCTTTTAGCTGTGCCATTTCCCTGTAAAGTTATGACAAAGGAAGTGTTAATAACATGCCGGGCTCCCTCATTTCCCTCATAGAAAATCTTCAGCGGCATGTTGCTCACTTGGCTGACCATGGACCAGGAATTATCTGCCAATTTGTTTTCACTGGAGCTGGCCCATAGCGTTTTCCATTTGCCAGGGAAGCAGCAGGCAGGACTCAGTCCAATGCACTGCTAGGATTCCACGCTAGGCTCCCAGTTGAGCTTGATAGGTTTCAATTCCGCTCTCTCTCTCTCCTCCATTTCAGTTTCTATACAGAAGAAGAGGAAGCAGCTGTGAATGAGGCGGCAGAGGGGGAGGGGGGAGATAAATGGCACCCTAACCAACCACATTTCCAGTCTATAGAAAGTCTGCTCTATCAAAACAATGTAATCCTCACAAGTCAAATTTGTATTACATCCATTTATCTATGGTGAGATTTACAAAACTGGGAATGTTATCAGAAAACAACAGGATATTTGTAATAATGCAATCTCAAGCCTGTGCAAAGCAAAGGCATAAAACATAAAAAGACTTTGATCTATTTAAATATTTTGCAGAATAGAAAACCCCTGCAGAGGCGCCATAAAATAAAATTGCGCATCCTGTGACTTTGTGCGGCTCACTGAATAGGATTCAGCTCTAGTTAAAGTGAACCTGTCATAAGCTTCAGCTTGGATTCCAAGAAGAAAAACTGGAATAAATCTTTTAGCAGTCCTCATTTTCTGAGCAGCACGGTAAAGCTGCCCATCCATGATTCAATCTTGATTGTACAATCCAACCAAATTTTTGTAGTAGATGGGTATACTGAGTGAATATACTTTGAGTGGATACTTTTGGTAGTCCCTCATATTACATAGAAGTGATAAGATTGTACAATCAAGATTGTTTGTTTGATGAGCACCTTAAAGAGACTATGCAGTCAAAAAAACACTTGGTCTGCATGCTGGTCTTGCAAAAAAAGTTGTCCGTGGTCCTTTCAGTATAACTCATCCTTGGAGACCCTCTACACGATGACTCCGGGGGTTAGCCCCGCCCCCTTGCAGCTGTGTCCCATGGCACTCTTTGTATTGGAACCATACCACCATAAGCAGAAATGATCTGCAGTAAAAGCTGCATTTATACAATAGTGCCCATTCAGGCCCGGTCCGCCCATGATGCCAAGTGAGGCAACTTCCTCAGGCGACAGAAGTCTGGGGACAGCACCAGGCAGAAACAGGAAGTGGAGAGAGTGCCTGGCCAACTGTACCTGGCTAATCTATACTGGGTGCAACTGTACCTAGCTACCAACACTGGGGGCACCTATATCTGGCTATCTACCTATACTGAGGATGATTTGGGGGGGGGGCTCACTGCAGCTATAACGTGTGGAGCAAATTGTTGGATGCTGTGCGATCAATCCAATTCTTGTGTGGGGGGGGGGGGTGCATCCTCACAAGTTTGCCTCAGGCAACAAAAAGTCTAGAACCTGCCCTGTGCTCATTGGTCAGTGAAGCCATTCATTATATTATAGAACCAATAGGGAGGCTTGAAAGGTCCAAGGTGAGGAAACTTTTCATGACAATGGTGGTTCCTCCTGACAGTACAACAGTATAACTTTTCAGTTCTGGAACAAAAATGTATTTCATAGGGCTATTTTTTGCTGAAGGTGATCTTTGATTATGTAGTTTATCAGTCATGTGTTCTATTCATATTGGGGAAATTCACTTTAGAGCACTTTAAGCATCACAGTCTGAAACATGCATTTATAATCATCTGAATCTCCACATAGATACTGCTCTTATGCTGGGGACACACGATGCAATTTCCCACCCGATCGATGGGGATCGGACGATTATTTCCGACATGTCCGATCTGTTTCTGATCGATAAAGGGATTGATTTGGGAAGTTATCATTGGAAAATTGATCCCTTTATCGATTGGGAGCAGTTTGAACATGTATTCACGGTACATCGTCCTGTCTGATCACTCGTCCATCAGGGATATTGTATCGTGTGTTCCCAGCATAACAGTGACAGTTCACCAGCCTTACAGATTTGCTAATCTCGTTTGTTAAGCTCTAGTTGAGGCATGCATTTTGGTTATTGAATACTGATTGGAAGCATTGCACACAAACCATTTTTACATTATTTATTTTTAATACCTGGTTGGCTGGGTTTTCAGTGCTTAGCAAATGAACTGCTTCGCTGGACTAAACAGCAGGATATGAGTTGTCCAAACTCTTCCCCCATCCCATTGTTACCCAATGGAGGTAGTCAGGCAGGAGCTACAAGGTAGGAGCAGCTAGTCTTTTCCTATGACCTTGCCCACTTCCTCCTTGTGCACCAAAGGAAGGGGAAAGTAGGTAGAGACAGATAATGACTTTTTGCAGAGAAAGAAACTCCCACTTTTTTGGCAGCTCTATACTTTGTACACAGATCTCTGGTTCATGTAACTGACACCTCTAATGAAAACTTCACTGCATGCTGGTTTCAGGTGCGTGCTTCAGACACTACTGATGCATGAAATATCAGCAGGATGCCATGCAACTGATAATGTTTAAAGGGATCCTGAGCAGTACCCCGGGTATGCATTTAAGCATACCCACATCTCACTCACCCTGACCCGCGTTAACCTCGATGCCTGCCAGTTTTTGGAGATTCAAAATGCATTACAGCAGCGACTGTCAAAAGTTGCACTGTGACCCCCGGAACAGGAGGCCTGTGGGTCCTCTCTGCGCATGCGCAGGCTTCCTGGATTCTTACTCCTCTGTTCCCCTCCCCACTGCTGTGCGTCACATGAATCTCAAGAACCGGCAGGCACCGAGGTTAACGCGGAGCAGGGTGAGTGATGGGGCATAATTAATTAGACGTGGGTATGCTTAAATGCATACCCAGGGGTACTGCTCAGGGTCCCTTAAATAATATGGGGATATGGAGGATGCCATATTCATGTTAATAAATATGCCAGCATCCATATCCCTCTCACTTCAGTTGTCCTTTAACACAAACTTTGTTCATGTTAGAGTGGTAATCCAGGCTCCCTCAACCAAATTCATCATTTATCCCTGATTGTCTAATTAGTTTAAAGTTCTAGTTCAGCTTCTAATTTTTTCAAATGTTTGTGATGGTAGATTGGCCTTAATTAGTCATACACAAAGTTTAGTGTATTGAATGCTTGTACTTTTGGCAATCAAACGTATTGAAAATACCTAGCTGGCTTGGTCCTGTAGTTTCCTTCTGTCAAGACAGCGAGAGTTGTCATTACCATTTATAAACTGATTGCACACTATTTAGGATCTGCTTGTTATGTCAACTTCACTTATATCTACACATGGAGAAATAGCTTGAAATGAACATTAAAAACATGAAATACATGGTGTATTGTTTCCATGGATTGTAGGCAAAAACAAACTGCAAAAAGTAAAAAACGTTAAAGATAGGTACAAAAACAGGTTCCTAGATCAAAAGGGATGGCAGGTCCCACTTACAAAGAAAGGTTACAAAACTAGTTACTTTTAGCTTGGGAATGAAAGGACTTAGAGGTTAACATGTAAGGATACACCAAGGGTAATATCACCAGATAAACATCTATCCCTAGGTGTATACAGAGGACAAGATGACATAAACTGCATATGGAGGAAAGGAAATGTTACCATTTAGAATGTTGTCATACCATGCATGGACTTTGTATGCAGTTTGTACTTCCATCGCTGAATGTTTTGATTGTAGTATATGTGTGCCATGTATGTATTTATGGTCCCCACTAATGAGTGTATTGCCCTCTGTAAATCCCAATGGAAGATGATGATGCTTAATCAACAAATAATAATGACAACAATAATAGGGGTTGGTCAAAGTATGAGTGAATAGCATATTGAATTTCTTACCAAATTAAGTAAGTCATGGCAATTTACACCTGAATTTAGATTGGGGTTTAAAATACTTTCTTACACTGAAGGATATCCACAGCTAAAATTAGGATGTACAGAGGTAAAGGATGTTGATAAGCTGAGTCACTTAGGAAGAAAGTTTTACCATTATTGCTTTTCCTGACCTCTGGATTAAGGTACAGAAAGGCTTAAAGCGGGTCTGAGATGAAAAACTAATTTTAACAAGTAACTTGTCTATATATCTTATCTAAAGTGTAGCTAGTTTACACAGCAAATCTAGCTGCAAACAGCTTCAACAGAATATTATTATTTCTTCCTGTGATACAATGACAGCAGCCATGTTGTTTAAACATTACACACAGGCACACTGATGTGCATCTCCTTCACTCAGCCTGTGAAAGCCTAATTACTTCTCCTCCGCCCTCCTCCCCTCTGCCTCAGAAATCTCTGGCTAGTAACACTTCCCCCTCCTCCTGCCCAGACTGAGCTCCCATAAGCCCTTGCTACTGTCTGAAAATGCCAAGGCACTCTGAAAAGCTGTGGGTGAGGCTTGTTTGGTTTATAGGGAATTAGAGTATTAAAACAAACAAAAAAAAGTATTTGGCTTGAGGAATGCCCTATAAACTATATGAAAGTAACACAATTATGCAATGAGTAAACGTTTATCTCGGATCCACAGGACAGGTTGGACTGGATGGATACATGTCTTTTTTGCCCTTGATAATGTCTTAACTTACGTAACTGACAAACACTCTATTTAACAGGTTTGTTAAAAATGGTAAGACCTAACAGTTATCTATAACTAGTGGCCAAATAATTCAGTGACTGGAAGCATGTGGCACATACGTTTTATGAGTTCAAGGACACTGCCAGGCACTTGGCACCTTGAAAAACTCTAGCTAATTTCTGCTTTGGAAACTGCGTTAACACAATGTTATCCACCCTTTGCCCAGCCAACAGAGATCTCACATACCTGGTAATTGTGCTGCAAGAGGACAAATGCAAATCACCTCCTTGCAGTCCCTGAAGGTAATTCAGGCTAATTCAATAAACCAGTTCAAAATGCACTGACAACATACAAAGTACTGCAAACCGAACCAGGCAAACACATACCAGCAAAGTGAGCTCATTGTTTTCCTTTTCTTGTTTTGTTTTTATCTTGCTATATTTTATTCTGCAGATTTTAAAAACAAATCAACATTTTTACTTTGCATTTAGAACTTTTATAAACAAGGAACAAAATGGATGAAATTGAATGAATAATAGCACAAGGTGTTACCAATGAAACAAATAAATACCAGCAACCTAACCAATAAAAGTGGGAATTTCCGTTGATTTTTTTTTTATTAACACATTTAAAAAGTCTGCCCAGGCTCATCATGCCAACAGGTGTACTCAATTAAAATAAAACAAAATAACAAATGATAATGGATCATGCAACTTTATAATGCCAGCGCCCCATTGGCCCGTAGCTGTAGCAAACACAGGTGTTGTGGCCAACCTACTATACTGCTTGTAAGGACAATGTCATACTCAACTCTGTATCATGTAGACTATTCTGCCACCTATACGTAAAAACAGGCACCTACAACAATGGGACCAGAGATAGCTGCTAGTAGAATACTGATAACATTACAGATACTGTACTCTACTATTAAGCCCTATGAAGTAACAATAGTAAAACATTGGTAATTTTTACAGATATTTTACTGTCACCTAACCTGACTCCAATTTCATTTGAACCCTCCCACTATCCATGCCTAAACCTAACCGACCCTCAACCAATGCCTAACCCTAACTGACCCCCGACCGATGCTTAACCCTAACTGACCCCCCCAAGGGTGCCTAACCGCTACCCCAATCCCTAACCCTAACTGTCGCCCCCTAACCTTTCTGCAGCTAGAAATAGTGGGCGTAGGTCTGCCTGCTATTCAAGCTGCAGCTACTAATAGTAGGCACCAGAGTGTGGCTCCAAATAACATCAGAGGCCACCAGATAATTTTAGCCACTGTTTGTACAGCGGTCGGACCCAGCACCCACTATTTTATCGAGTGCCACATGTGCCAGGGAAGTTTTGGGGCCGGCATAGGTGCCCTTGTTAATAGCTGGGATTAGCACCTGCTATTTTATCCTGTTATAGCCGCTAATCACAGCTATTAACATAGATGCCTATGATGGTGCCAAAACTTCCCCAGCGACTGCAGTGCCCAAATGTAAAATGTTGCTTCCTCCACACACAGCAGCATGCCTGTAGTATACATAGGCATGGCATAAGCTTTCACTTACCACCACAGCTATGCAGCAATATCCACACACTAAATATGAACCTTTGCTTGGAGAAAATCCAGTTTTTACAGTTTTGTGGTGAATAGTACTTGCTTTATGCTAGGGTTGTCCATCCATGTACCAACTGTATCTTTATTTTTTTGTAAATGCGTCTATAGAATACAGAATCACTTACTTATGTAATTTTATTTCAGAAACTATCACAGACATCCAAGTGATAGAAACTCCTATGAAGACAGTGACCACAGACTAAGTAAGAGCTACTACAGCAATGGATATGTTATCTCAGAAATATAAATGTAACAACAAAGATAATATCAATAAATCATGAGTTCTCCTACACAACACCTATACCTATTGACTTATGCTGCCTCCATTTGCAGTAGCACCTCCCTCTATCCTGTACAGAAGCCCCCCTTCTACATGTGCATCATCCTCCCTCTGCCTTGTGCACTGCCTTTTCCTCCATACACAGCACTGCCTCATGTGCATTGGCAGCCCATATTGCATGTACAGCAATCATAGCACACCACTTCATGTTCTGCACCTCACGTCCACGTGCAGCAGCGGCTATCTTTTATGAACAGCAGTTGCCCTCTCCAATGGGCAGCCCTTTACTTCATGTTCTATTTGCAATTTCCGAATGCAGAATCCCCACTAATCCATGACCTATAATAGAAGAGGGTCATGGGCCAGATTTATCAAGAGTATCTGAGACAAAATATTAGGAGGTTTTTAGAAATCCATGCAGAACTTTCTCAGGCATCTTAAGAAATCATGTCTAGCCTGCACTCTGCAATCATGTCTAGCCTGCAGTTCTACATCTGTAGAACTGCTATCAAGCACTTCTTAATCTGTGCCAGTTTAGGGATGGATTTGCACTTTTCTTAACTGTAGTGCAGCTGTAGAAATTCATGCTAAATTGCCACTATTACCTAGGATTTAAGAAGGTTCTTATTATCATGCAGAACTGTTCTCCCTGCTGGTTAGAACAGATTAAGAAGAAAAAACTGTTGGTAATGAGTTGATATAACTCCCTCACTGTGCTGTGTGCTCCTCAAATAAAGTTAGGGAAAATGTGGGTAGAATGTTGAGCTGTGTTAGTCATTGGCACAAGGAGGAAACTAGGGTGGTAAATTATACATTTAATTAAATAATTGAATCAATAATAATAATAAACTTTCAAAACAGCATAGTTCTTTTTCTTTTCATGCAGTGAAGTAGTGAATAAGAAAAATATACTGAAGTATAGCCATTGAGCCCTACATTGGACAAGCCTGCATTATACAGACTAAGTAAGAGCTGCCTCTAGTGGCGGGAAGACTCAAGTGGCAGGAAGACTTAAAATATCTAAAAAGGCTGAAAATGTAGATTTACATCTTATAAGTAGTTTTAATTTTACAGGTTTTTTTTATCCTAATGGTCCTTTAAAGGTGTTAGTCTTTGTTATTTCTGTTTGTTTTAAAGCTGGAAAGTAGACACATCTGGAGGTCTCTAGAGACATCTCAGTCAATTGCGTCCATTGTGTTTCTGTTTATCTCATTTTACAAATTCAATCACGATCTGTGCTGCTTTTCACAACTTGGGCATGAATAAACCAAATCATTTGCCCAATCATTCAACCAACAAATCCTACACGTTGTTTGGGGCCACACTATGATATGCCTAAATCATCTAAATTGGATAATTGGTTATTTTTGCTGTTTTAGCCAATAACTGAAATAATGACTGAATGTTTCCACATCTGCTCATGAACAAAATAATTGTGGTGGTACATTAGCTGGCTTGCAGGGTATATAATTTAACCCCTTACAAGAAGACCTGACTCACAGACGTTACTCATCCACAGACACAGCCATTTCTCTGCCAGTTTATGTTGCATGGTAATGTTATTTTTGCTCAGTGTTTTATGGTCGGAGATTTAGTGATACTTGACACAATAATAGCCAGAGCTTCGGATTTATTTGTTACCAATGTGTGTGCAAGCATTTGAAGAGCAGAGACTTCCAATCCTAGGAGAGTCGGAGGATAGAAGCGCTCGGATACT
This sequence comes from Hyperolius riggenbachi, assembly GCF_040937935.1. Taxonomy (NCBI): domain Eukaryota; kingdom Metazoa; phylum Chordata; class Amphibia; order Anura; family Hyperoliidae; genus Hyperolius; species Hyperolius riggenbachi. The sequence goes on along the minus strand of NC_090649.1, from coordinate 164,656,916 downwards.
GTGTGTATTTGAAGATTAACACATCACATGGATCATTGTGGCAGCAGTGCGGCAATATTCAACCACACAGTGTCTGCTGCTTCCCCCAGCCTCCAAAATGACTGAAATCTATCAGGCTTCCCATTACCAAATGTACATTCAAAACTTCCAGCTCTGACAAATTCACTGCAATAATTCCTCTTCATTTTGCGATATGTTATTTTGCAGTAAGCACACAGTACGATTTATTGGTTGTATTTTGAATAGGAAACTGAGCTTCCAGAATAAAGTTCTGTATTTATAGGGAAATTTGGTTTGAAAAAGATTTGGATGAAAGATGGAAATAGTTATGTGTTTGCTATTTTTTAATGTAGACACTAGTTAAATGTGAACATTTCACATTTAAAATTACAGCCTAGCTGTCATTCTGACATTCATCTTCTGCCACTGGTTTCTTAAAGAGGAATCGTAATCAAGGATGGAACTTCATGCAAATCCGTAGCTGATACCCCTTTTCCTATGAGAAATCTTCACCTTTTCTTGAATTGATCATCAGGGGGGTCTGTATGGCTAATATTGTGGTGAAACCCCTCCCACAGTGTGATGTCAGGACCTAGGTCAGGCATGGGCAAACTTGGCCCTCCAGCTGTTAAAGAACTACAAGTCCCACAATGCATTGCAGGAGTCTGGCAGCCACAGTCATAACTCATAAAGGCAAATGCATTGTGGGACTTGTAGTTCCTTAACAGCTGGAGGGCCAAGTTTGCCAATTCCTGACCTAGGTCATGACAGTTTCCTGTCTGTAAACCTTGTTGAATTGTGGGAAATAAGGGCTGTTTCCAACTGCCAAGCAACCAGTAGCTCCCTCTGTGCATATGTACAGTATATCTATAAAAAAACAACATTTTAACCTATCACATTGTTAGGTGTAGTTATAGATAACAGCAGTTGGTGCCGTCTAGTTTTTTCATGTCTGCCAGTAGTAAATATGATGATGTGCAGGCTCATTGTGGATCAAACAATATGAACAAATTACATGTCAAATCAGTCATTTCTTGATCTCTCTTCTATTTTTTAACTTCTCACTTTTCAGTGTATTGATTTATTTTTTCCCACTATTTGCTACAGTTCCTCTTGAAATGGAGAAGAAGGTGCACAGGACCAATGCTACGGCTTGTCAGAGTGCTGCTCACCAAAACAAAAACGGTAGCTGTATCAACAAAAGGGCACTGCGTCAGCGCACATCTGCATAGTCACGTCTTTAATTGCACATCTTACAGAAGGCATTATGCCAGTACACGGAATCCACAAGGGAGAAAAAGGTGTCAACAGGAGGTACAAAGATCAATAGCCATTCCGTACCCACTTGGTGTGTCAGGTTCTGCCGACATACTTATTGGTGGTGCGACTGTGCCCATTCTATGTGATATAACATCTGTTATTTAAACTAGACACCCATTCTATCTACTGACCTTGGAATTTTTGGTTGTGGCCACACCATTTTACTGGCTGTTTTCAGGGGCGTAACTACAAATAATGGTGCCCCTAGCAAAAAAAGGTTCATAAACCTTCCCTTGCCTCTCTTGGTGACCCTCACAACATGGGATTTTATCATAACAGGGTCATAAAACAAATGTGGCCATCAGGATCTTCACACCCATAACAAGTGTAGCCACAAAAACACCTGATCTGGAGTTTTAGAGAAAGGGAGGGTTAGTAGTTGGGGCCTTCCCACACCTCTGGCCCCCTGCAGTCACAGGGGCTGCTCTCTGCTGCTGTGTGGGTTATGCCTGATTGTATGGCTGTGCAGGGGCTTCCCACTAGTGTGTTGCTAAGGGTTACCAGCACCATTTTAGCCAGCAAGTTTTTAATAGGGAGGTTTTCTGACCTTTGTATTTTTGAAAGGGATATGCAATAAAGTATGTTACTTGTTGATATCCCATAGCTGTGCTGCTATCTTTAACTCTTGCAAATGATTTTTATGTATGTTGGTTTTCCCATTCAATCATTTCATTTGTGCCCAGCAAGTAACCCCAGGTTACATGGTTTGGTTATTTGCACAAACATATGCTGTGTTATCGATATTTAGCAACAATCTGATCATTCAACGACTGAGAAACTGGACATTTTTCGGTTGTTACCAACTGATTGGTAGTAGAATTAATACCCAGTTTATAGTCAATTTGATTGTTCTAGATCAAGAGTGCATACAGGTCCATATCAGTGGAGTAGCATTCACTATAGCCACCATAACGTTGCTATGGGGCCCCTACGCCACGGCCTGTGCGAGTCAGGGGACTTTTTTTTATTTTATTATGGAATAGCACCAGGCTCCCGCGGCCCCTCTCCTCTGATAAGGTGGCTGGTGAGGAGAGGGACTATGTGGTGACGCATCGATCCTCCCTGGCGGCCGGGGCGACACTTACTGTATAGTTCCGGCTAGCCAGGGAGGGAGAAGGAGGACTCTCAGCCGTGCGACCAGGAGAGCTGCAAGGAGGCTGCGAGGAGGAGAACGGAGCACCGACCCGACCCCACGCGCAAGGCATTGTAAGTATGTTGTGCTGAGAAGAGCTGCCTCAATCACAGTGCCTGCAGCAGTGGACGGAGGTGGGTGGAAATGGGGGCTGCCCGGCCCGGGGGACTTGCTGGCTGCTGCCATGTGCCACCTGACTACATATACTGGGCACATATAACCCTGACTTCATATACTGGGCACATATAACCCTGACTACATATACTGGGCACATATACCCCTGCCTACATATACTGGGCACATATACCCCTGACTACATATACTGGGAACATATACCCCTGACTACATATACTGGGCACATATACCCCTGACTACATATACTGGGCACATATACCCCTGACTACATATACTGGGCACATATACCCTTGACTACATATACTGGGCACATATACCCCTGACTACATATACTGGGCACATATACCCCTGACTACATATACTGGGCACATAAGCCCCTGGCTACATATACTGGGGACATATACCCCTGACTACATATACTGGACACATATACCCCTGCCTACATATACTGGGCACATATACCTCTGACTACATATACTGGGGACATATACCCCTGCCTACATAAACTGGGCACATATACCCCTGACTACATATACTGGGGACATATACCCGTGCCTACATATACTGGGGACATATACCCCTGACTACATATACTGGGCACATATACCCCTGACTACATATACTGGGGACATATACCCCTGCCTACATATACTGGGCACATATACCCCTGACTACATATACTGGGGACATATACCCCTGACTACATATACTGGGGACATATACCCCTGACTACATATACTGGGGACATATACCCCTGACTACATATACTGGGCACATATACCCCTGACTACATATACTGGGGACATATACCCCTGACTACTTATACTGGGGACATATACCCCTGACTACTTATACTGGGCACATATACCCCTGACTACATATACTGGGCACATATACCCCTGACTACATATACTGGGCACATATACCCCTGACTACATATACTGGGGACATATACCCCTGCCTACATATACTGGGCACATATACCCCTGACTACATATACTGGGGACATATACCCCTGCCTACATATACTGGGCACATATACCCCTGACTACATATACTGGGCACATATACCCCTGACTACATATACTGGGCACATATACCCCTGACTACATATACTGGGGACATATACCCCTGCCTACATATGCTGGGCACATATACCCCTGACTACATATACTGGGGACATATACCCCTGGCTACATATACTGGGGCCACTATACACCTGGCTACATATAGTGGGCACATATACCCCTGACTACATTTACTGGGGACATATACCCCTGCCTACATATACTGGGCACATATACCCCTGACTACATATACTGGGCACATATACCCCTGACTACATATACTGGGCACATATACCCCTGACTACATATACTGGGGACATATACCCCTGCCTACATATGCTGGGCACATATACCCCTGACTACATATACTGGGGACATATACCCCTGGCTACATATACTGGGGCCACTATACACCTGGCTACATATAGTGGGCACATATACCCCTGACTACATATACTGGGGACATATACCCCTGCCTACATATACTGGGCACATATACCCCTGACTACATATACTGGGCACATATACCCCTGACTACATATACTGGGCACATATACCCCTGACTACATATACTGGGGACATATACCCCTGCCTACATATGCTAGGCACATATACCCCTGACTACATATACTGGGGACATATACCCCTGGCTACATATACTGGGGCCACTATACACCTGGCTACATATACTGGGCACATATACCCCTGACTACATATACTGGGCACATATACCCCTGACTACATATACTCGGGACATATACCCCTGCCTACAAATACTGGGCACATATACCCCTGACTACATATACTGGGGACATATACCCCTGCCTACATATACTGGACACATATACCCCTGACTACATATACTGGGCACATATACCCCTGGCTACATATACTGGGGACATATACCCCTGACTACATATACTGGGGACATATACCCCTGCCTACATATACTGGGGACATATACCCCTGCCTACATATACTGGGCACATATACCCCTGACTACATATACTGGGCACATATACCCCTGGCTACATATACTGGGGACATATACCCCTGACTACATATACTGGGGACATATACCCCTGCCTACATATACTGGGGGCATATACCTCTGGGTATTTTATTGTTTGCTAGTAGTTTAAAAGGTATTTTATAACAAGGTGTGAAAATATCATCTAGGAGAAAACTGAGGAGAAAAACTGAATTGCATATGGGCGACAGCCTTGAGTCTACTGGCCCTAAGCAGAGAACAACAGACAAACTGGAGGTCCTGAATAGTGTTATCTCCTTGTTTTCCTTGTCACACATTTGCTATAGACTCTGACAGCCAAAGCATTCTATTCCCATTGGTCTGTTCTGAGGAAGCATTATTATTATGGAATTGACAGCTGATCAGCACAATAGCGTGACAACAAGGGGGTTTTAAAGCTGGGTTCAAGAAACAGATTGAGCAGGCATGCCTAGCAAAGACCCACAGCGCTGCTCATCAGAATATCTACTTATCAATCTGCTCCCAATGCTTTTCATTATTACTCTTTTAATGAAAGAGACAAGAAATAGCAAAAGTCATCTATCACTAGATATACAATAACATATTATGAATAATGGCTGAAGGGGTTATATCTTCCTACTCTGTCATTATAAACAGCCTAGTAAATTGCCTGTCATATAAAATGATTGGGGCAGGAAGGTCTTCCACGCGTCTCTTCTTCATTCTGTTTTTATTTCCCTCTGGTAGTTCTGTAAACTCTTCCACAGCCTGAAGATTCATTTGCAGGCAAGGAGATGACTTCGTGGAGCACAAGTAAAAAAAGTCTCCCTTCCATCTTTTAAAAAGCACTCCATAAGGCATGACCTGGCCTGATATTTAGCAGCACCAGGGAGGAAGATTAATTTTGACTTGTTGCCCTTACTGTTTAGTGAGCTCTGCCAAGGGGAGCGGAGGGGCAGTGGCAGCCAAGGTCTGCAGTTTACTCATTAAAATGTCTGCTGATAGCCTTTTAGCGCAGACATCAATGGATGGAAATACACTTCAACAACTACGTGCATCAAGCTATTACACAAAAGGTCAGCTGACTCCCAGAAATCTAGAGTTATGTCTAATGTGTGCTGAGAATTTTACTTCCTGGCTGGTAAAAAAATAAGATAACATTTTATAGACTTTGGTGTTTACAGTTTACTTTTTTACTTAGATTTTAACCACTTGACCACTACAGGTTGTGTTCCCCTTATGGACCAGAACAATTTTCACATTTCAGCGCTCCTCCCATTCACTTGCCGTTATCACTACTTATCACACCAAAATGATCTATGTCTTGTGTTTTTTACCACCAATTAGGCTTTATTTGGGTGGTACTTTTTACTGAGAATTATTTTATTCAAAATGCGTTTTAACAGGAATAATAATAAGACAATGGAAAAAATTAATTATTTCTCAGTTTACAGCCATTATAGTCTTAAAATAAAACGTGATGCTGTGGATAAAACCCACACATTCTATTAGCCCTGGCTATGACAACATTTAAATTATGTCCCTAGTGCAATGTATTGTGACAATATTTCATTCGGAAATAAAGGTGTATTTTTTTCAGTTTTGTGTTCGTTTAAACTATAACATTAATTACAAGCCCTTATTTGCAACAACAACAGTAATATACCCCCATGACATAAATATTAAAAAAGTTGAGTCCCCAATGTAACTATTTATGTATTTTTTATGTAATTTTTTTTCTTTAATTGTATTATTTTGGTAATTATGGGAGAGTGGGGGAGGTCAGGGGTTTATTAATGGGGGATGTATTTTTATTTAATTTAATGTATTGTTTGTGTATTTCTACTTTTCGGCCTATAGATGTCACCCTACTTTATCCCTGTGTACAGTACACAGGAAGTAATGTGTTTATGTTTTTACTTTCACTTTGGTAATGACTACTGGCATCTCACTGATGCAAGTGATCTTTTATTACAGGCACTTAAATCAGCTTTGGGAACACCTGTTACCATTCACCGATCAGTGTATGTACAGGTGGCGAAGAATGCATGCAGGGGTGCACACACGGTGGGTGAATGCCGCGAGGTACATATATCTATGCCCCTGAAGCGAAGATGTATTCTCAAAGGGTGTAGATATACTGTACAACCAACAGGTTAAAGGAAAAATGTAGGGAACAAAGGTGCCCCAAAGGGGAACTCACCTCAGGAGAGGTCCTCCAGAGGCTTCCTTCATCCTATAGAGGCTTCCCCGATCCTCCTTCACCAGCCCATTCCAGCGTTGTCCCCTCCACAAAACCATTTGTCAATAGCTCAAGCAGCGCAGTAGCATGCACCCCCTTGGCCTCGGCTTTTTCTTTCAAAAACCATATGGGTGCATGCAGTGGCGTAGCTAAGGAGCTGTGGGCCCCGATGCGAGTTTTACAATGGGGCCCCCCAGGCACTCTATACATAACAATTGATACGGCGCACCAAAACCTGCCAATGGCAACTACAGTGTCAGAGGTGCAAGAAGGGGATGGGGAACAGCTTGTTAATGATTACCACTATTCAAAGTATATATAGAAGTGATTATTACCAGCACAGGACCAATAGAGAACTAACACAGTAGTTGAGGGAGGCCCTTCGGGGCCCCTCTGGCCCAAGGGCCCCGATGCGGTCGCTACCGCTGCACCCCCTGTTGCTATGCCCCTGGGTGCATGCAACTGCACAAGCTCAGTGCGGCCATGGTCTTCAGCGTTCTCAGGGCTAGAATGGCCTGGCTATGGAAGACAGGGAAAGCCTCTGGAAGAAGGAAGTATCCAAACTCACAAAGGTACTTTAAAGGACAACTGACCTGAGAGAGATATGGAGGCTGCCATATTTATTTCATTTTAAATAATACCAGTTGCCTAGCAATCCTGTTGATCTTCATGCATTAGTGGTGCCTGAATCACTCACCTGAAACAGGCATGTGGCAAATGCAGTCAAACTTAAGTCAAACATGATCTGCATACTTGTTAAGGGGCTATGGTTCAAGTATTCAAGGCAGATGATCATTAGGACAGCCAGGCAATGTGCATTGTTTAAAAGAAAAAACCATGACCCTCTCAGGTCAGCTAGAAGGTCACAAGTATGACATAAGTGTTTCTGCAACCATCTCTAGTATGTACCAAAATCCTGGGGATGGCTGAGTTAAACATTTATGATTGTGAGAAGCATTGCTGGCATTCTATGAGATCTGGGGTACTTTTGGACACAATGGAGCATATTGGCACTTTATGTTTAGACATTTATGAATCCTTTGTCTTCTTAGCATTGTGGGGGGGGGGGCACTTTCTCTGCATGGTTAGTTAATTCTCACAATATGATTTATGTACTGAAGTGACCAGCCTAGCCAATGCGGTCATCTCCTCCCCACTTGGTTTGCGCTAACTGCCCTGTCCTCTGTCTCTCTCTTGCACACACAGACAGTCAGCTATTACCACTGAAATCATTCCTGCACATAGGGTCTGTTAAGGTGTGCTGGTCTGTATAATACTTGTTGAAATGTTAAATGATCTGTAAATAATTAGGCAGCTAAATTAGAAAGCCTCAGAATACAGCTCACAGTCTCCTGTATCAAAGGCAGATGTTTTACCTCTATGCTGGGTGGAAAGGAAAATTGTATTCAATATTTTTCAGCCCAGTCATTCAGCACCTTTTAGCATTTTAGTCTACTTCTGGTGGGAGGTACAGGATGATACAGGAGTGAGTTCAATTCTGGGGCTTTCTAATTTAGCTGCATGGTTATTTACACATCTCTCAGAAATCCCCTTTGTCCTTAGTTCAGTGCCAAAATGTTCCTTTCTGGTGCTTAGTTTCCTTCATCTCAGATTGCATAGTAATTATGTAAAATTGATAAAACATGTCGAAACTTGCCTAAACTTTGAATCACTGCAGGGTTTATTTTAAAATACTGGTACATGGATTTTTTGTGTGCATTTGCCAAGAAGTTGGGGGGGGGGGGGTGACAGTGTAACCTACCTGGTCTTTATTTCATAAAGTACACAGGGACCGTCACCACTCGTAGGCCAGACATTCATCCAGAACCTCTGATTTACAGAATATCTATAGATCATACATTTTACAGAACCATATACTTCTACTTGCAGTCAACTGTTCAGACTGCTTTGGCCTTCATTAGCAGGGGCGTAACAACCCACCACCATCAGGGGCCTGGGAACTGGGGGCCCAGGACCGGGAAATGGTGCAGGGGGCGGTCCTGTATGCACTTAGTTAATCCAAAGTGGCAGCAGAGCATTATACATTAACATCTACCAGTAAAGGTTGTCTTAAATGCCTCTTCAGTTTACAAGTGTCGCAGACAGTCATTCACCATGCACCTTCCTTCCCTGTCACATGACATGGGACTGAAGCCGCATGGTGATTGGCTGGCTGCACAGCATTTGTAAACTGAAGAGTAAATGAAGAGGGACTTGTATCGCTGCCAGGAGCAGGTAATGTATAATGCTCTGCTGCTGCTCTGCATTAGGTACAGGACCGCCCCTCCAGCTACTGGCCTGCCCCCTCCCCCCAGCGATAGAGGTTGGGAGGATCTAGGGAGGGGGGGGGGGGCAATTTATATATATGTCCCTGTGTATCAGTGCAAGGAATGCATTGCTATGGTTGTGTTATGGTAAGGGCTTGTGAGAGTGATGCAATAGGGCGACCCCTTCGGTTATTGAGATGACCACGGGTGCCAGGATTTTTTCTAGTGAATGTAACAAAATGTATAAGACTTTCTGTTTTAAGTAGGCAGCATTGCACCACAAAATATCTTTGCCATAACTTAACTGAGTACACTAGGCAGAGGCTAAACATGGCTCAAAGCAAATCCCAGACTACTATAAAAGTTCCAATTTCATATACGTCACAACTGTGACGCCCAATTCATTTTCTATAAAAGTCACAGAGCACTGACAGTCAGCAACCAGTCAATGGGCTCCAAACAAAAAGCCAGACTGATAAACCACTGGAATTTATAATACAATAACTGACTATCACAGCAATTCAGTTTCCTAACCCTTCTATGCTTCACATGTAAAAGTGCTATTAGCATTATTAAAGGCAAGCAATTTACATTCACTTTGCTAAAACAGTTTTACGCTGTATTTCTGAATACATTCAAGGTTTTATTTCCTATTCATAATATCTGCATGGAAGAGAGCATTAGTCCACTTGCTGGACAACCAAAATCTACACACAAAATGCCAATTTTTTGGAGAAAAGGAGTTTAATTTACCTGGGGCTTCTACCAGCCCCCTGCAGTAACCCTGTGCCAGCACCATCCTGGAACCAGGGCCGGTTTAAGCAACAATGGGGCCCCAGGGCAAAATAAACCTGGGCCCCCCCCCCCCCCCCCCAACATATACCCCGGAACAAAAATCGGCATTAAGAGACCTTTTTTGCAGCTGGTATAACAGGGTGTGAAGCCCTAATCGGTCAGAGCTCCACATTCTGGCTATTCCAGCCTGCATGGGGAACAAGGGGTTAAAAAGTTTCAGGAGGGGGGACCCCACAATTTTTTTTTTAAATTCCCGCACTCTAAACGTAAAAAAAAAAAAAATGGGAAAATAGGAAAACATGCCAGGGATCTTCATACAGCCATATTGCGGCTGTATAGCGATCCCTGGCCAAAGCGCTGCGGCTGCGTATAGACCCCCTGGAAACCCCGTCAGGAAATTTATTGCGCTTTCGTTTGATGCATGTAAAATTACACTACCGTTAGGTTTGCTACTAAAAGTGACATTTACCGCATTTAAAAGTATACTTTTTTCCTTCTAAACTTTAAAATCGATTTTCTCAAAAACTATAAGGTCTTTTTGAAAAATAGTTTTTTCCTCTTATTCCTAATGATCTCCTTAACATACCCTGCAAATTTAGGGTTTCTAGCATTTAAGGTGGATTTGCTATTAACCATTAAAGTCGGCAGGTTTTTAAATGTGTTTTTTTTTCCTTTGAAACTTTAAAATCGATTTTCTCAAAAACTATAAGGCCGATTTTGAATTTTTTTTTCCTCTTGTAGCCACTGGGGGCCCCTACAAGCTCTGGGGCCCTGGGGCAGCTGCCTCCTTTGCCTTAATGGTAGCGCCGGCCCTGCCTGGAACGATCCTCCGGTCCCCTGCAGTGGCTGAGTTTCGATTTTCACAACAGAGCCAGTTGTCGGCCGCTGCGCTGCACTGCCCTGGCCATGCGCATCCTCGATCACTGTGCATGTGTAGGATGCTCCCAGCCGCAGGAGCGTGATTGAGGACTTGCGCGGGGTACACAGGCACCGTGCCCGGCAACTCGAAGAAATCAAAACTTAGCCAATGCAGGGGCCTGAAGGATCGTTCCAGACCGGTGCGGGGCAGTGGGCACAGCACAGCTGCAGGGGCTGGTTGAAGCCCCAGGTAAGTGAAACTCTTTTTTTAAAGTTCCCTTTCATAATGATTCCCTTTTTCCCTTTAAAGTTCCCTTTGATAATGGTTAAAAAAAGCAAGTTTTTTTTAATATTTAAGAAGCTTTAAAACAATCATAATAACAATATTATTATACTATTTTCCCCACAAGAAGACGTTTAGGGCCCTTTTACACTTAACGCTTTGAGTTGCAGCATGTCTCCTTTAGCAAAATGGGATGCAACGTGGCACAACTCAGCGCAACGCATTAAGTGTAAAAGGGCCCTACAAAGCACAAAAAGTATGTAATCTGCGCATTTTGTGCATTTTTCAGCAATGGGTATAAGGTCTGAGACCCACTACAAACACTGTTGTAAGCACTTGTGATTTGAAAAGCTCTTGCTAATGTAATGCTATGGGTGTCATCACACTTGAGGGGTGTTTTTTTTTTTTTTTTTAAATCACCCACAGCATTACATTAACAAGAGCTTTACAAATCACAATCACTTAGAAAATCGCTACTAGTGGGTCCCAGGCCTAAGTCTGTAACACTGAAGTGTGCTCAGGCCCTAATAAAAAAAAAAAATTAAACATGCTGCCTTTTCCCATGCATTTCTGTTTTCTCTTTTAGAACCCAGCTTAATCGCTTTCCTCACTATACAAAATAAAAAAAATAGTTTTTTTCCCCTGGAGTGGGCTTTAAACAAAATTTAAGTGACATAAAGCAGCAATAAAATTTAAACAGCAAATAGCACAACATTGCTAAGCTATAAAATGCTAATTAAACTGGCAATAAATTACAAGCTTACATCAGTGATACATGTAGCAACAACCAAGTCTAAACATACACCACATTTAGATAAGCCAGAAGGCAGACTGAGTATATATTTACAAGCACAGCAGCACAGAGAAGGTGTGTACTATACCATGGTGACTGGCTAGTTAACACTGACCCTTGCAGTGCCACAAACTATGTTTAGTTTCCAGCCAGGACACTACCTGTGCAGGAGCGGCTCCGTGCTACTGCGTCTGCATCTGCCTCATATTAACGCTCTTTCTCTGCCTAACACTAACCTCCCCACTCTTCTCTGCCTAACACTAACCTCCCCACTCTTCTCTACCTAACCCTAACCTCCCCACTCCTCTCTGCCTAACACTAACCTCCCCACTCCTCTCTGCCTAACACTAACCTCCCCACTCTTCCCTACCTACCGCTAACCTCTCCACTCTCCTCTGCCATACACTAACCTCCTCTGGCCTCTACCTCACCAAAGATAAGGTGTCCTGGAAAAACTGCCTAACACTAACCTCCCCACTCTTCCCTACCTACCGCTAACCTCTCCACTCTTCTCTGCCATACACTAACCTCCTCTGGCCTCTACCTCACCAAAGATAAGGTGTCCTGGAAAAACTGCCTAACACTAACCTACCCACTCTTCTTCGCCTAACACTAACCTCCCCACTCTTCTCTGCCTAACACTAACCTCCCCACTTCTCTCTGCCTAACACTAACCTCCCCACTCTTCTCTGCCTAACACTAACCTCCCCACTCTTCTCTGCCTAACACTAACCTCCCCAATCTTCTCTGCCTAACACTAACCTCTCCACTCTTGTCTATCTAACACTAACTTCCCCACTCTTTTCTGCCTAACACTAACCTCCCCACTCTTCTCTGCCTAACACTAACCTCCCCACTCTTCTCTACGAAACACTAACCTCCCCAATCTTCTCTGCCTAACACTAACCTCCCCACTCTTCTCTGCCTTACACTAACCTTCCCAATCTTCTCTGCCTAACACTAACCTCTCCACTCTTGTCTATCTAACACTAACTTCCCCACTCTTTTCTGCCTAACACTAACCTCCCCACTCTTCTCTGCCTAACACTAACCTCCCCACTCTTCTCTACCTAACCCTAACCTCCCCACTCCTCTCTGCCTAACACTAACCTCCCCACTCCTCTCTGCCTAACACTAACCTCCCACTCTTCCTTACCTACCGCTAACCTCTCCACTCTCCTCTGCCATACACTAACCTCCTCTGGCCTCTGCCTCATCAAAGATAAGGTGTCCTGGAAAAAAGGACGCCACAATTTGCGTCAATGATGAAAACTTTGATTAACAGCAAGGAGTGGAAAGTTGGACGCCCAGAGTTGCCCGCCATTTTAACAGTCCCGGGGCTACCTGTTGTGCAAATAGGGCCAATAACCTCTTTTGCTAAAGAGACTGGCCATAAATCTTAAACACTCCGTCTTGATAAACCATCACATTCCCCATACATATAATAATATAGTTTTACCCTTTGCCCTTGGCCTGCTCTTGGATGAGAAGGTCTGCCAGACTGATCAGGACGCTGTGCACACTATATACTTGGCAGAGCCAGCCCCTACTGGTAAGCTCAGGAAAAGGGTGTATGATGCACTAAGGCTTCCATTCATAAAGCTGTGTGCAATAAACAGAAATTCTATGGTAAACCACTGCTAGTGGTAATTTAGTTTTTTTTTTTGTTTTTTTGTTTCAAGTCATAGAAAATTACAGAGTGTGGGTTTTGTTCGGTATCCGTGTGATACTTTAGCAGTAGAATGTAGAAAAGTATGCAATAACCTGTAGGTAACATCAGCAAGCTGCGGTAATTTACAGTTTAAAACCTCAAATCATGTTGCATTGTGGGTAGGATTGGGAGGGTGAGTAGAACGGACGGTGTGGGTGATGGCCGGTTTATAGTTGGATGTCCTGGTGATTGAAGTTTGAAGATGGTCACTGAAAAGAGGAAAAGTTTCATCAAGTCTATACAGTCATGCGTGAGTATGAATGTGGCAAAAATGGTATTAAGTGTGTACCGGTATTTGGAATCGCTTTTTTGGGTGGTAAACAATATTTTTATATAATTTTTGTTTTATGTGCATGCTTGGTTGCTGTATTGAAATAATTTGCTTGTTTTTTGGTGCAAATGTGCAAAGTTTGTAATTATTGTATTTTTTTTTTTCTTTTTAGATTGGTGGTTTTTTTTTTAGTACTTCATGATTAGCACTTTAAAGTGTAGCAAATACCAGCCTGCTCAATGCAAAGGGCTCCATTTTTGGTCAGATCTGACATGCAGCGAGCAATAACGACTGCTATATATAGGTGAAAACTAGTCAGTCATTTTCGCTCGGACACTCCCGATTTTTTAAACTACGGTAATTTTCTATGAATCACAACTTTATATCACCAACTTTGAAAAATTACCAAATGCCAATTACCGAGTGCAGTAACGCTTTATGAATGGAAGCCATTGTGTGAGAAATCAGTGGGTATGTACAAATAACGATACTGCAGGGAACTTATGCTGAGTTTTGCAGTAACTCTTAGACCACTACATGAATAAGGATTATGTTTCCTATAGGAAGTGACATTGCTAGAGACAAGACCCTGCCATAGTGCTATCCGTATTTCCAGCTGCTACTTGGGGACATGCAATCTCACATTATATTTTTGCAGGGCTGTTATGTGCATCGTGTCAAGTCTAAAGGTGCCCATACACTCGTCAGATTAGCAACAGATAGATCATCAGATGGATTTATTATCTATCTGATGTGCTTTTAGAACATTTTTTACTAGGATAGAATTCCAATAGATTTCAGTTTGAAATCTATTGAATTCGATCTGATGGCATTTTTTTTGCCATCAGATTTCCATTAGGGCCAATGCAAAATGATGTTAAGCAATCTCATCAGATCGACCTAGATTTTTCACCCTGCCAGTTCGATGGAAATCGATGGAAATCGATCGAAATCGGCCGTCGATCGGTCGATTGGCCAACCGGTTTGCAATCGATCAATCGATTTTGATCGATCGATTAGCCAGAAAATCAGGTGAGTGTATGGGCCCCTTAAGGATGTTCTTTGTCATCTAGTAGCACTTAGCAAAGTGTGATAATGTTACCATACCATCACTTTCCTGGATGTCCAGGAAAAGTAATCGCATTCACATGCATGCATCCTGGATGGCGTCACTTATCAAGCAATACAGACAATTAAAGGACTACTATTGTGAAAAATGTTAACATTTAAATACATACAAATAAGAAGTATTTCTTCCAGAGTAAAATTAGCTATCAATTACTTTTCTCTTATGTGGCTGTCACTTACAGTAGTTAGGAATCTGACGGAACCGACAGGTCTTTGACCAGTCCATATCTTCACGGGGGATTCTCAGTATTTTATGTATTCTTTATAAAAGCACTCCCTGCAAAGGATCTATACAAAGATGTTACCCCCTCATCTGTTTGCACACTATTCTGGCAGCTGGACTGTGCAACTGCCATTCACTAAGTGCTTTTGAAAATAAAGAAAACCCTGAGAATCCTCCATGAGGAGATGAGCTAGTCCAAACCTGTCAGTTCTATTAGATTTCTACTGCCAACTGTAAGTGACAGCAACATAGGAGAAAAGCAATTTAGAGCTCATTTCACTCTGGGAGAAATGTACTTTTTATTTATGTGTTTATATGTATAAGTGGTCCTTTAAGCTAATTTAAGATTTCAGCAGGGCTTGATATCTAGCATCCTTTTACAGCTTGCAATGCTGCAGTACAGGAGTATTTACAATCCTCTAAACACAAAACAGAAGTTGTACATATTTATAAATGATTGCTTATGATCACATTCACCTATGTAACTATCCTTGCATAAACATTTACTGTAAGTAATGCAGCTTTCATGTAGTTTCATGACTTAAACATACTCATTTTGTATTTCTCTTCAGTGACTTTAGTCTGGTTATTCAAAAAGCTGTTTTGAATTGTATATTGACCCCAAGTGCCATCTAGTGGTAATTCTAGAATACATCCTAAACATAATGTAAGTAGTGTTGATCCCAAAATTCTCCTAACAAGCAAATATCCTCTTGGTGGAGAATAAAACTGAATAAATTTGAGCCTCTGTTAGAGGGTTAAATAACCAGTTGATGGATAATTGATTATTTGCCATAAGGTTTAATTGGTTTGAGTTCTTTCCCTTCGCTGATCAGTAGAAATTTGGATGTTAGATTTCTTTGTTCATCGTTATATTAAAGTGATAGTTACACAATAGAAAGGAAAGCATCCAGCACCAAAATGTGACCATTACTGATGTGTACTTACAGGAGTGCTGTCATCCGAAAATGTATTCATACTGATAGAGCTGCTCAGTTTGTCTGACGACAGAGACGATGGCGATGGACTGCGCTTTTCCATGCAGCTTGGGTTTAAGGAATCCTGGCGCTGTAGGTAATCCCTCCATGCTCTCTGGATTCTGAAAAGACATCAAGACATTCAAATATAGGACACAGAAATAATAAATTAATAAGGCCTGTACTGTAATTCATTTTCAATCTTGTGACCCCCAGCAAGTAATTTATATTTTTTGGGAGTCACAGGATAAAAGATTGAGCTTGCCTGCCTAGAATAGCAAATCCCTTTTTGCCATTTCTATCAACATACTGGTATGTTGCCTGCCCTTGGATGTGTTTGTCCTGTCTGATTTCTGGGATAGATTACAGTACTGTGACTGCAGGTGTGGAGGATGCATACTTTTTTCCTTGCATCAAATAATGTGTAGCATGCATAGAGTTTAGTGCAAAAAGGGTACATTGCACCAAAGCAGTCCACTCAGCCTTTTCAGTTAGTAAAGTGGTCTGAAACTCAGCATTTCCACTTTGTCCTAAAAGATTACTTACAGCATAAAATGTACTACCACAAAAACATTTTTGTAGCAGAACAGCATTCAAACAGTTAAACACAGCACTTTGGGAAAGCTACCTGCAGCTTCTGTCAAACTATAACAAAAACAAACCAAAAACAAACCATGAAAAATATACTATATAACCTCTGGTCATGTGAGCATAGTATTAAAGGATAAAAATAAACTGGATGTAAGGCACTAGTAGGACTTAAATTTTAAGACTCTGGGATGACATACTTACTGTGCTTTAAGCCTAGCCTGGCTCTAATCTTTTGCTCCATGTGGACATTATATCGGGTAGTAGCCAATACATAGGGGGGGGATAAAAGCATCTTGCAACTTCCAATGTGACATAGTCATGTGAAGGGTAGTCAGAATAATATGACATATCAGGGGTTATTTATTTATTTAAGGAATTTATATAGCGCTGACATATTACGCAGGGCTGTACTGAGTTTATTGTCCTGTCACTAACTGTCCCTCAGAGGTTGTGATTTATTGGGAAGTTCATTGGCACCAACCAATAATAATGCAAGTGTGGGTGATAACCTAAAGCCAGGTATGACAGCCCCACGAATTTGTATTTCAACCTTCGACCAAAGCCCAGCAGAGACTAGGCCAATAGACCATTTCCTGAAGGGAACATTAACCACTGAACATAAAATTAGCTTTACTTTATTTCCTTTTTTTTTGTTTTAACTTATTTGTATGAGACTGAGAAAAAACATTTTTTCAGCTCCCCCCCCCCCCCCCCCCCCCCCACACACACACACACACATTTAAATATGAAACAAAACAGGTGTATCTTTACATTTACTATAAGCCCTGTTTGTCTGGAAAAAAAACAAAATCTGGTGGGTATCTTGAGGCCCCTTTTACACTTGCATTGCGTTAACCTGTTTTAGCGCAGAGTAACGCAACAACAAAGCAAGTCCATGGGGTATTTTACACTTACCACGTCGCGTAGCTCCAGGAGGCTTCATATCCCTGCCATCCTGATGCACAGCCTGCAGCGTATTACTCCAAGCAATGCGCAGAACGCATAGTGCTTGGGGTAATGGAAGTCAATGGGTCAGGTAGTGGGAACGGCAGAGCATGGTGCATCATGTTGCGCATGCCCAGACAGACAGGAACCCCGGTGACATACTTACTGCCCAGCAGGGAGTATGTCACTGAATGGGGGGGTGGCGCTATGCATATGACCCTGTTGGTGCACTCTAATGCAGCCAGGGTCGTATGTTTGTCATTTTTTGCTTTGCAGTGGGATGTGGCAGGAGCATGGCATCACATGGCAATGCAAAAATCAGGTGTAAAACCGGCCTCAAGAATAGTAGAGGTGGCCTGAACTGTGCGCCGGCGAACGGTTCCCTGCGAACTTCCGTGGTTCACGTTCGCGAAGAACTGCGAACTTTTCCGGAAGTTTGATTTGCCCCCATAGTGCATCATTAGGGTCAACTTTGACCCTCTACATCACAGTCAGCAGGCACATTGTAGCCAATCAGGCTACACTCCCTCCTGGAGCCACTCCCCCCTTATAAAAGGCAGGCAGCGTCAGGCATTGGACTCACTCGTGTGCCTGCAGTAATTAGAGAAGGGAGAGCTGCTACAGACTCTCATAGGGAAAGCTTAGTTAGGCTCTTGTAGGCTTCTTAGCTTGCTCCTTGCTGATTTTTATTGCTATAAAAAAAGCACCCCTCAACAGCTCTTTTGAGAGCTAATCTTGTTCTTGTGATCAATTTTTTTTCTTTTTTTTTGTATGGCTCACTTGCATAATATACAGCTCTGTCAGTCAGTCGCAGCTGGCCTTTGGTGTAATTGCTACTGTGCCACTGCCAGGCCCAGCACATTCAGTGACTACATGTGTGTGTGTGAGTGACAGGCAGCTGCAGATTTGTAATCCCATCCCAATCACTGCACCTGTTCACTGTTCAGTGCACCTACCTACCTACCTACGTGAGCGCACGCATTGTTAATACCACCAGTCATTGCACCTGTTCACGGTGGTACCTGTGTGTGTGACAGGTGCACATTTGTAATACCCATCACTGCATATACCTTCCTGTTGTGTTCAGTGCACCCACCTACCTACGTGAGTGCACACAGTGTGATATTTAATACCACCAGTCACTCTACCTGTTCACGGTACGTGTGTGTGACAGGTGCACATTTGTAATACCCATCACTGCATATACCTATCTGTTGTGTTTAGTGCACCTACCTACCTACGTGAGCGCACGCAGTGTGATATTTAATACCACCAGTCACTGTATCTGTTCATGGTAAGTGTGTGTGAGACAGGTGCACATTTGTAATACCCATCACTGCATATACCCACCTGTTGTGTTCAGTGCACTCACCTACCTACGTGAGTGCACGCTGTGTGATATACCACTCCGTGCATACCTGTTAACTGCACCTGTGTGACTGCACATTGTATTAGTCAAGTCAGTGCATACCTTTCACTTCATCCCCCCCCCCAATATGGAAAAAACAAAAGGCAGAGGCAGGCCACCTAGCAGGTCTGTTCGAGGTCGTGCTGTTGTGATTTCGTGCGGCCCTCGACCAAAGTTCAGTGTTCAGAAGAAAGCATGTGCCATCAACCCCCAGTATTGTCATGACGTAGTTGACTATTTAACACAGAAGACCTCATCTTTCTCAGCTTCCGCACGGAAGCGTGACATATCTTCCTCCTCCTGCTCTGATTCTGGCACCCCACTTAACACCCACTGAAAATTGAGGCGTGGAAAGACCAAGACCCACGTAGGGACAACTACCTTACGAAGGCACATGATTACAAAGCACAAACTGCAATGGGATGACCACCTGAGGAAAAGCAGCACACAAAAGCAAAGCCACACATCGCAGTGGAAGATACCAGGCCGCAATTTTTTTTCAAAAAAGGCGATACCTAAACTGTACCATGATGTTGAAAGGCAAGTGGTGACATTTTGGCACGCAGCATTGGGTTAAGGGTCCATCTAAGCACGGATGCCTGGTCTGCAAAGCACGCTCAGGCCTGCCCTAAGACTAAGTCAGTCCCCACACACAGCATCTCTGCCTGCACACCGTGTGACTGCCTGCCCCAAGACTAAGTTGCTCCCCACACAGCATCTCTGCCTGCAGGCCGGTTGCCTGCCTTCTCCACCACCACCAACAGGGTCCAGGTTTCCAGGTAGATTCCTGAATTTTTAAGGCCGCTGCTAGCAGCGGCTGCTATAATAATTTTTCTGGTGCGTGTACATGCCTGCCTAATTTTTCTGGCTGCACTGCAGCTGCAACAACAAAACAAAAGGCATGTACATGTGCCAATTCCCCTTCGTGATCATTACCTTGCCGTGGTGAAGGGGCTTGCATATCACAATAAAGCAATGGCCGTCGGCTATATGAGTGTCTCGGGGGGGGGGGGGGGGGGGGTAAGGGGGCACACCAACGAAAATAAGGTTGTTGCTTCATTTTGGACAGCCTAAATTTGATTAGCTGGACAGTCACTGTTTTGTCATTCAGCTACCTCAGCCTGGCGACCATATGGGCTGGAAAGCCGCCGTCACCTGCACTCTCGTCATGGTACGCACCAGTCCAGCACGGCCGTCACTACACAAACAGCTGTTTGCGGTGCGTTACACAGTGAGTTTGGTGTGCTGCTTCATTGTGGACAGACCAAATTTGATCAGCTGGACAGTCACTGTTCTGTCATTCAGCTACGTCAGACCATATGGGCTGGAAAGCCGCCGTCACCTGCACTCTCGTCATGGTGCGCACCAGTCCAGCACGGCCGTCACTACACAAACAGCTGTTTGCGGTGCGTTACACAGTGAGTTTGGTGTGTCAGTGTGAAGCAGTACTCTAATTACACTCCCTGATTAATGTATACACATGCAAGATGTTTTAAAGCACTTTAGGCTGCAGTCCTTCAATGTGATTTCTGCCCTTATAACGCTGCTTTGCGTCAAATCCAGATTTTTCCTCTGGACTTTTGGCGTATATCCCACTCATCCATGCAAAAACTCAGATGTTAGACCCCTTGAAACATCTTTTCCATCACTTTTGTGGCCAGCATAAGTGTTTCTAGTTTTCAAAGTTCGCCTCCCCATTGAAGTCTATTGCGGTTCGCGAAAGTTTGCGCAAACCGAACTTTTGCGGAAGTTCGCGAACCTGGTTCGTGAACCTAAAATCGGAGGTTCGGGCCATCTCTAAAGAAGAGTAAAAACAAATTATAAATGTCCCTCACTGTGACTTAGGTAATGATCATTTAAAGCAGCGTTTCCCAGCCTTTTCCGGCCCGGGGAACACTTTCTGACCAAGTTTTTGTCCGGGGAACGGCGGGGGGGGGGGGGGGGGGGGGGGGTTGCGGTGGGGCGGGGGGTTGGGGGGGGCGGGTGTTTGCGCGACCTAGTGGACAGTGCCGTGCGCAGCAGGCTATGGGGGGGGGGGAGGGGGGCGGCTGCATAGCTAGCATAGTTGCCCCAGTGTGGGAGGGAGTTTAGTTGCCTCAGTATAGCTAGTATAGTGCCCCAGTATAGCCAGTATAGTGCCCCCAGTATAGCCAGTATAGTGCCCCAGTATAGCCAGAATAGTGCCCCAGTATAGCCAGAATAGTGCCCCAGTATAGCTAGTATAGTGCCCCAGTATAGCCAGAATAGTGCCCCAGTATAGCCAGTATAGTGCCCCAGTATAGCCAGTATAGTGCCCCCAGTATAGCCAGTATAGTGCCCCCAGGATAGCCAGTATAGTGCCCCAGTATAGTGCCCCAGTATAGCCAGAATAGTGCCCCAGTATAGCCAGAATAGTGCCCCAGTAAAGCCAGTATAGTGCCCCAGTATAGCCAGTATAGTGCCCCCAGTATAGCCA
Organism: Hyperolius riggenbachi; assembly: GCF_040937935.1. Lineage (NCBI taxonomy): Eukaryota > Metazoa > Chordata > Amphibia > Anura > Hyperoliidae > Hyperolius > Hyperolius riggenbachi. Next base: position 164,635,324 of record NC_090649.1, on the reverse strand, counting down.
GTATAGTGCCCCCAGTATAGCCAGTATAGTGCCCCCAGTATAGTGCCCCAGTATAGCCAGAATAGTGCCCCAGTATAGCCAGAATAGTGCCCCAGTATAGCCAGTATAGTGCCCCAGTATAGCCAGTATAGTGCCCCCAGTATAGTGCCCCAGTATAGCCAGAATAGTGCCCCAGTATAGCCAGAATAGTGCCCCAGTATAGCTAGTATAGTGCCCCAGTATAGCCAGTATAGTGCCCCAGTATAGCCAGAATAGTGCCCCAGTATAGCCAGAATAGTGCCCCAGTATAGCCAGAATAGTGCCCCAGTATAGCCAGAATAGTGCCCCAGTATAGCTAGTATAGTGCCCCAGTATAGCCAGTATAGTGCCCCAGTATAGCCAGTATAGTGCCCCAGTATAGTGCCCCAGTATAGTGCCCCAGTATAGCTAGTATAGTGCCCCAGTATAGCGCCCCAGTATAGCGCCCCAGTATAGCCAGTATAGTGCCCCAGTATAGCCAGTATAGTGCCCCAGTATAGCCAGTATAGTGCCCCAGTATAGCTAGTATAGTGCCCCAGTATAGCCAGTATAGCGCCCCAGTATAGCTAGTATAGTGCCCCAGTATGGGTAGGTGGTGCCCCCCGCCCGTCCCCGCCGCTGTTATTACCTTAACAGCTGCCGCTCTCCACTCTCCAGCGCATGTGTTTATTCAATGCAAGCAGCGTATCTCCCGGCTGCTCTGTGTGACGCGCAGGAAGCAGGGCAACGGCTTCCCTGTAGCAGCGATATGTATCGCCGTTACTATGGTAACCGAGCCCTGATTCCTGCGCGTCACACTGAGCAGCCGGGAGATACGCTGCTTGCCTTGAATAAACACATGCGCTGGAGAGGGGAGAGCGGCCGCTGCTAAGGTAATAGCAGCGGCGGCCGCGGGGACGTGCGGGAGGGGGGGAAGAGGACGGCACACCAGGCAACATGCCGCGGCACACTAGTGTGCCGCGGCACACCGGTTGAAAAACACTGATTTAAAGGACTTTTTCCAGAAACCTGTCTCTTTGTAACTCTGCAGATTAATTCATTCAAGAGACTTCCACAAGCAAAGGTTAATAGGTGATCATTTCGCTGCTGACAGGTCACACTGTAGAGGGTGAGCTTGAGTTCATACCTTGATTTAGCTGAAAAAAGATTAAGCAATCTGTGAGTGGCAGAGATGTAACTTCTGACCCCTCATACACCTTCAGTGCATGGCTGCTCATTATTATTCTGTGCATGAAAATCATAAACGAGGATGGAAACAAGATTACTTTGCCTTGCTCAAAGACAAACCCACATCAAAACCCACATCAAGCAGTTTTAACTTTTGACTTGCCAAATATGCTAGAATTGTTTATATAAAAGAACCTACACAGCTATCTAATACAACTTTTACACTACTCAGGGCAACAATGTGTCTTGTTGTCCATTTCTGAGGCCTCTTGCACATTAGATGCAATTCCGATTTTTTATACGATCCGATTTTTTGCTCTGATTAAAAAAACGTAGTAGCATGCAGTACTATTTTTAATCGGAGTCAAAAATCGGATCCTAAAAGGCTAATTTAACCTTTATGATAAAGTGACTTCTGTACAGCACATTGGGGTTCAGCAGCGCTCATCAAACAATTAGCAGCCGCTATAAAGGCAGGGCCGGGCCGAGGCAGAGGCTGGAGAGGCTCCAGCCTCAGGGTGCAGTGTAGGAGGGGCGCACAATTCATTCAGCTGACATTCCCAATTGTGTTTGAAGCAGAAAGAAATAAGAATAAGAAAAGGGGATACATGACAGTGACTGCAAGCCAGATAACTAGAGATTAAGGTGTTGGGGAGGTTGGGGGCCTTGGGGCACATATTAGTCTAATAGCAATCAGTGTGTGACGGCTGGGGTGGGAGGGATGGGGGGGGGGGTGCACTTTGGTGTCTCAGCCTTGGGTGCTGAAGGACCTTGTCCCGCCTCTGTATAAAGGCTACACTTGCTCCTTACAGTGTAGCATGCCTTATACTTGGTAACGTGCATTGCTTCCTTAGCAATGTACGCTCGTTCTAATAGCGGCCGCCTCTTCAGTAGCGCGGCCGCCACTATGCTAATAAACATAGTAGCGGCCAGGCTAGTATCACGATCTATATACTTCACAGAGGTGGCTGCTATTAGAACGAGCACGCGTTACCAAGGAAGCAATGCTCGTTATCAAGTATAAGGCACACTACGCTACAAGGAGCGAGCATAGCCCCTATAGCGGCCGCTAATTGTATTTTAAAGTACCTCTGTCGCAGAAATTTTAAAATTTAAGATACATGTTAACATATACAAATAAGAAGTACGTTTCTTCCGAAGTTAAATTACTTTTCTGCTTTGTTGCTGTCACTTACAGTAAGTAGTAGAAATCTGATATTACCAACAGATTTTGGACTAGCCCATCTTCTTATGGGGGGTTGTTAGGGTTTTCTTTATTTTTAAAAGCACTTAGTGATTGGCAGCTGCTCCGTCCAACTGCCATAAAAGTGTGCAGCGAGCGGGGAGGCTGGACAGCATCACTGTATAAATCTTTTTCAGGGAATGTCTTTATAAAGAATAAAGGCCATGCTGTGAATCCCCCATGAAGAGATAGACTAACAACCCAAAACCTGTCAGTAATGTCAGATTTCTACAACCTACTGTAAGTGACAGCAACATAGGAGAAAAGTCATTTATGGCTCATTTTACTCTAGAAGAAATGTATGTGTTTTAAAGATTTTCGCGACAGTTCCTCTTTAAGCTTGTTGTACTGGTTAGTGAATCAACTCAGTTAGCTCAGTGTTAGCTCAGTGTCCAAAAGCATGTGTACAGTAAGGGACATGACAAAAAGCAAAAACAAGGGGAGTGAAGCTGCAGAATGAAGGCATCTGCATTGCTACTTTAAGGGGAACCCGAGGTGAGACTGATATAGAGGCTGGCATACTTATTTCCTCTGTCACCCCGTGGACGTCTTTTTGTTTTTTTTAATCTTCGGACTTAGCAGTAGACTGCCAGCTGGAGAACAGTGGGAAAGAATTACCCTCCAATGTGCAAAATCTAAGCATTCAGAAGACCGTGTTTACATGCATAGATACCATATAAACTCGGGTATAAGTCTACTTCCTGTATACATTTGCCCAAGTTTTTGACCCTCTTAAGCTGAAATTTTTTCATTACTCAAAATCGTCTCAGGAAAGTGTGCCATAAAGAGCTCAAGTCCCCAAATGCAGCCATAGTCCCCTGTGCAGCCATTAATACACCCAGTAAAAGCAGAATGGAGCCTCATAATACTGCACGTGTAAGAAGGGGGAAGGGGTTGCACAAATGCAAGTCAAATAAAATATGATGCCTGCTCAACCAGCAATATTAAAAGTTTTACTGTATTATATATAATATTCCAAAAAAAAAAAAACTATTAAAAGTGCCAAAGTGCAGGGTAAATGTAGAGACACAGAGGCAATAACGAGATGCACAAAACCTTGAATACAGCTCTGACATATAGAGGTGCCCCTCTAGACTAACCCTGCACTTTTGGCACTCGTAACCACTTCACTACTGAGGGGTTTTTTCCCTTCTGTACCAGAACAATTTTTTACCTTTCAGCGCTCCTTCCATTCATTTGCCGATAACTTTATTAGTACGTATTACAACAAAACAATCTATAACTTTTTTTCCCTATGATTTACCGTATATACTCCCATATAAGCTGACCCACATATTAGCCGGACTTTCCCCTCAGAAACCAGGAAAAAGTGTATGACCCATGTTTAAGCCCCCCCCCCCCCCAGTATAGCCCTCTCCACAGTAGCCAGATGCTCCCACAGTACAAGTCAGTCCCTCTCCCCATAGCCAGTTGATCCCCAAGGGTGATAAAGCTGTGTCTCAAGACGCCACTTGTTGGCATCATAGTTATGAGACAGCGATTGCCACGCAGGAACCATCCTTGATTATTGCACCACTGACACGTTCACATGCCAGGGGACACAGGTAGTCTTCAGCAGCACACTCTGCACACCATGTTGCAGGGCATGGGGGGCACGGACACAGCAGGGAGCCAGCTGGCAAGAGCAGGATCACTAGTGCAAGAGCCTTACGCTCCTCTGACAGTAACACAACCTGCTCCACCATTCGTTCTGCTCCACTGACCCTCATATAAGCCAAGGGGGTAACTTTGCAGCACATTTTTGTGCTGAAAAATTAGGCTTATATGCGAGTATATAAGATACTTTAAATTAAAAAATAACAGTAATTTATCCTCTTGACATACATATTTCAAAAGTTCAGTCCTTAAGGTAACTATTTATGTATTTGTTTTTTTAATTGTCATTTTTTTAATGAAAAAAATGTATTTGGGTACTATGGGAGAGTGTTGGAGGAAAGGAGTTAAATGTAAGTGTGGGTCTTTTTATTAAAATAAATGTACAGTATGTAGATGTAATTTTACTATTTGGCCACAAGATGTCCACATGCATTATTTCCTGTTAGCGTACTATCAGTACGTGAACAGGAAGTAATAAGTGGAAGTGTGTACTTTGGAAGTTACAGTGACTGCGTTATCTCATTGATGCTGGTGATCATTGACACAGGGACTTAGATCTCCCCTCTTAGCGGCAGCGTTGAGAACGCGCATGGGAGTGAGCGGCCGCCATCCACCGCAACAGACGAATATCTACATCACTGAGCAGGAACTGAAGTCCTACAGGACGTAAATATATGGCACTTTGAGTATGAAATAAAGCTTTACGAGCACTAAAGCTGTACTCTAACAATACTGTTTGAGCAGACCTCTATACAGCAGCACAAGGAGGTTGGCTGCTCTGTCTGCACTGATGCGGTCAGATGCTTCAGGCACCAGCAGTGCTTACAGGAAGACACATTATTGGGAGATGGTACTGTGGGAAGGAAAGGGGTTTATTGGTGCCAATTGTCACCTTGTTGCCTTTTACAGGACTAAAAGTCAGAAATTTTGGTCTGACCCATCTATAAGTCACCCCCTATGATTTACTTTAACAAGTCAGACCTACAGTTCTAGACTATTAGTCATGAGATGTTGGTGGGTTGGAAGGCACAGCTGAGGGCACATTCTATTTTACATTTATGTCACCTGATCACTGGCTTGTGGCTGGGTACAGGTATTTCTACGCTGTGCTGCTCAGGATGGACAGTAGTTTCCAACAGAAGAAGTAAAGGAATAAGGGGTATATTATCAATTTATTTTTTACCTTTATGAATATGTTGAATGTCTCATAAACAGATATCCTTTAGATAAGGCGTTGGCACCTCCTATATAAAGTCACTTAAAATGTAGAGCCTTCAGTTCAGGTTTAAAATCCCTAAAGCATGTACAGTATGTGTTAAATGCAATTAATATACTTTAGGTGAAAGGCAAATGTTTGTGTTTCAGGGCAGCTGGGAAAGTATTGTCCTCCCTTCACAAAAAATACTGTCAATATATGCAAATTCTAACAAGCAGTACATCTTTCAAGTGTTCACAAGAGGGCAGCCTTTACTAGCATAGCGAGGAATGTAAGACAATTTTGCTGTTTGGAATTACATTTTTTTATTCTTTTTCTAAGTGAATGATGCAGCATAAGAAAATGGGTAATAGACTTACAGGGAGGCTCGCGAACACATTTTGTTTCTCTGCTTGGAAAAAGATAAAATAATTTAGCAAATCTTGCAGTGCTACCTGCTATAGTTACTAGTTTAGAGACTACACTGCACAAGGACCACTATCGCGAAAAAATGTAAAAAGTAAAATTAATGTAAACACATACAAATCAGAAGTACGTTTCGAGCCATAAATTGCTTTTCTGCTCTTTTGCTGTCACTTACAGTAGGTAGTAGAAATTTGACAGAACTGAAAGGTTTTGGGCGAGTCCATCTCTTCATGGGGGCTTCTTAGCATGGCCTTTATTCTTTATAAAGACACTCCCTGAAAAGGATTTACACAAAAGATGCTGGACAGCCTCCCTGCTCTGCAAACTTTTTTGGCAGTTAAAGTGAGCTACTGCAATTTACTATGTGCTTTTGAATATAACATTCAGCACTGCATAATATGTTGGCGCTTTATAAATACAATAAATAAACAAAAACCCTGAGAATCCCCCATGAGGAGATGGGCTAGTCCAAAACCTGCTGGTTCTGTCAGATTGTATTACATCCTGTAAGTGATAACAACATAGGAAAAAGTAATTTATGTCTCATTTTACTCTGGATTCTGGAAGAAATGTACTTCTTATTTGTATGTATTTAACCACTTCCCAACTGAGGGGTTTTACCCCCTGAGCACCAGAGCAATTTTCACCTTTCAGCGCTCCTTCCATTCATTCGTCTATAACTTTATTATTACTTATCGCAATGAAATTAACTATATCTTGTTTTTTTCGCCACCAATTAGGCTTTCTTTAGGTGGGACATTATGCCAAGAATTATTTTATTCTAAATGTGTTTTAATGGGAAAATAGGAAAAAACGTGGGAAAAAAATTATTGTTTTTCAGTTTTTGGCCTTTATAGTTTTTAAATAATGCATGCTACTGTAATTAAAACCCATGAAATGTATTTGCCCTTTTGTCCCGGTTATAAAACCATTTAAATTATGTCCCTATCACAATGTTTCGCGCCAATATTTTAATTGGAAATACAGGTGCATTTTTTTCAGTTTTGCGTCCATCCCTAATTACAAGCCCATAGTTTATAAAGTAACAGTGTTATACCCTCTTGACATAAATATTTAAAAAGTTCAGTCCCTAAGGTAACTGTTTATGTATTATTTTTTTAATTGTAATTTTTTTTTTTAAATTACTAGAAAAAAAAATTTGGGCAGTGTGGAGGTAAAGGGTTAATTTTGTGTGTTAAACTAATTTATTTCTATGTGAAAAATGCTTTGGACGTAGTTTTACTATTTGGCCACAAGATGGCCACAGTAACATTTTGTTTATGCGACCTGCAAGCGTCCGGAAGGATGCTTGCAGTAAGTAGAAAGAGGCTGAGAACTTTTTTTTTTCCCACAATGGTCGCGCTGCTCAGCCGAGCAGCAGCGGATCATTGCGGGGCTGAGATCAACGAACGGGAATGGATTTTCCCGTTCATTGATCTCCGGGCGAGCGGGCGGCGACGTGTTTACTAGCGGCGGGCGGCGTGTTTACGAGCGGGAGCGCGGACAGCGGCGGGAGCGCGGAAAGTACGTATTTCTCCGTCCCTGGGGGTTAAAGGATGGAAAAAGGGATGGAGAAATACGTACGCGCGGGGGTAAAGTGGTTAAATAGGGTCAGGAGCTGATTTCATTGGCTCCTGACCCTATAATCAATGTGAGCCAATGTGATTTGCTCACAGTGATCATGGGTAGTGTTGGGCGAACACCTGGATGTTCGGGTTCGGGTCCGTTCTGCCGAACATGGGCCAGATGTTCGGCATGTTCGGCCCGAACCCCAAACTCAATGGAAGTCAATGGGACCCCCGAACATGCCGCTTTTGGGGGCCCTATGGGGTCGCAGGCATAAGGGTGGAGCATGCCCCGATCGCGGGGGGGGGGTCGGAAATTCCCCCCACCAGCTCCGCTAGCGCTCCCCCCTCTGCCCGCCTACCCATAAAAAAAGTTTGCGGAAAGTTAATAGTACCTGGTGGCTGGCTGGCTAGCTGGCAGTGGTGAGATGAGTGAGGAGGAGTCCAACTAGGAGACGCGTTGAGGCCGGGCAGTGGGCGGTTCAGCGGTAGTACCCTTGTGGTACTTCCGCCCTTTCTCTGATCTCACGTCCTCTACGTGATGACGCATACGAGGGTACACGTGACGCGTACCCTCGTATGCGTCATCACGTAGAGGACATGAGGTCAGAGAAAGGGCGGAAGTACCACAAGGGTACTACCGCTGAACCGCCCGCTGCCCGGCCTCAACGCGTCTCCTAGTCACTGCCAGCCAGCCAGCCACCAGGTACTATTAACTTTCCGCAAACTTTTTTTATGGGGAAGAGGGCAGAGGGGGGAGCGCTAGCGGAGGGGGTGGGGGGAATTTCCGTCCCCCCCCCCCGCGATCGGGGCATGCTCCCCCCTTATGCCTGCGACCCCATAGGGGGGGCGTATTCGGGCGAACAGGGCCCTGTTCGGCCGAACAGGGGCCCTGTTCGGGAGGCATTGAGTAGTTCGGGCGAACCCGAACTAAAAGGCCGAACACCATCAGGTGTTCGGTCGAACTCGAACAGCACCCGAACAGGGTGATGTTCTGCAGAACCCGAACAGTGGCGAACACTGTTCGCCCAACACTAATCATGGGTCAGGAGTGAATGAAATCGTCCCCTGACCGGCTCATGGAGCTCTGTTGTCATACTGACACAGAGCGAGGGGGCTGCAGTGGCGAGAGAGAGGCGCAATCGTCGGTAGTGGGGGGAGCATGTGGTGGGGATGATTAAAACCTACGCCCTTGCAGAGATAACAGGTGCCAAACAAGGCATGGTCCAGAAACAGTTAAGAAAGCTTCTAGGAGGAAATGGTGTGGTATGTGTATGCCCTGCAGGAGTACACCAGTGGCAGCACCAGTGCGAGTGTTTGACTCTGCAACAACAAAGGAACACTTCACAATACAGAAGGAATTGAGCGGAACCAATGCAGGCATGATATTTGTGATAGAATGTGGTTGCATGAAGCTGTATGTTGGGAAAACAACAAGACAACTGTCGGATAGGATAGATGAACACAATAATTGAATCAGACAGGGTAACCTTAAAGAGGACCTCTATACAAAAAAGTAAAAACGCCCAGCAATTTAATGCAGTAAATAGCTTAAAATTTTTCTCAGAGGAGAGAGGGGAGGTGGGGCCAAGCGGCAGAAGTGTAGTGATGCGGGGTCTTCAGGGTTGCTTCGTGGGACAAGACTCCAGAGGAAAATATACGTTTTCATTATAGCGGCGCTGACGGATATTTATTTTTTGTATGGAGTTCCTCTTTAAGTACCCCTTAAACAAACATTTTCATGAACATCATGGGGGGCAACTGTCTTCCTTTGAATTTTGTGACATACAACAAAATGACAAGAAGAGAGGATTGCATTAAAGCTATGTCCAGGTGTGAGTCCAGCTTGTCAAATTCAATCCTGGTTTCCAAAAACATAAAGAGAAACCAAAAAAGTTTTATCTGATTGAGAAAACACAGCTGATATGGTTTTAGTGCCAAAAAGTTCAAAGGGTCAACACTTCTGTTTGTTTTGCTATTTAACAAAGCAGAACTGACATTATCACTGCTGTTAAGAAATCAGTCTTGGAAATAAAGCTGTTTACTGAATAAATATTATATATATATATATATATATATATATATATATATATATATATATATATATATATATATATATATATACACACAGTATATATATATATATATATAATCAAGCTGGTAAAGAGTTCAAATCTACTTTTTTACCAGTTCCCCAGCATTGCTCCTCCATTGTGAAAGCCTAGTCTCTTCGGGAGTGCTCTGGGTGACCTCAGGCCACCAGGCCTTCTCTAATTGTTGCTGGCTTTTTTCTAGGGAAAAGGCAAACAATTCTCCACCCTTTCATAATTGATATTGTCCACAGGATGTGTTTACAAGAAGTATCCATTCAGTCTTGTAATCTGCAAATCCCTACCATTCTTCAGCATAAGACATTCTAAAAAGCTATAGAAGCCAATCAATGACCATCAATACAGATTTATTGTAGGAGTGTGAGAAGATCATGGTACATGTCAGGCAATGGACAATGAAGACATGTTCTGTTTGAGCTGCCTGCTAAAAGCCAGAAATGTGTATACATGAGGCTCAGTAAATGTGATTGACAGCATGAAAAGCTTCATCCTGCAGACTGTGGCACCTTTCATCTTAATTATCAGGGGATTCAGGAGGCTTTGGGAAAGGTCTATAGGTAAAGAAGAAAACCTGTTTAATAGGAAAACAGATAAGCCATGAAAAAACAATCTGCGAAGGTCAGTTCTGGTCGTCTTCAGTTTGGGCTAGAGTTATCTACGGGGATTGATCACAGAGTGTGATTCAATAGCAGAGAAAACAAAATGTCAATAAGTGTTCACAGGAAAGAAATAAACTGGAAAACACGAAAAGGTCCAACTAAGATGCCAAACCTCAAAATGAATAAAATGGCTGCATTTTGTTTAAAACAAAAGAAGGGACACCGAGAGCCCACTATAGTGTAGTGTGCACTGGTGATCAATGAATAGTGTAAGGTAAGTAAATTAATACTCACAAACTAGGGTTACCCCTTAGGTAACCACTGTAAATGCAGGTGGGAAGATTACACCTGTCCCCACTCAGGATTAAGAAGTCTCTTTATGCAGATTAGAAAAAGGGGGGTTAGAACCCCTCCACCAGGGTGGACTCGGATATTGTACAAGGTAAAGAGAGGCTCCAGAAGAATAAAAATAACCTAAAACTTGAAAATTGAGGAGGTAGAGGTGGATCTACTGTACCTCCTCCAGGCAGACACAATAATGTCAATTTTGTAAGAATGAGGAATTTTATTTACGTACTACAAAGGAATTTTCTGCAATACATTTCACGGGCATGACCCTGCTTCATCAGGCAATACAAGACAGAGCATATAACAAATGCAGGTCTGAATTAGAAAATTCCTTTGGAGTATGTAAATAAAATTCCTTGTTCTTACAAAATTGACATTATTCTTGTGTCTGCCTGGAGGAGGTACAGTAGATCCACCTCTACCGCCTCAATTTTCAAGTTTTAGGTTATTTTTATCCTTCTGGAGCCTCTGTTTACCTTGTATGGCATTTTGTTTGAAGTTTGCAAATATAAGAAAGTTAGCTCAAATTGCTACGAATTTCACTAGATTTCTCTAGTGGGCTACAGCATTTCTTTGTTACTTGTACAGTAATGTAAAAAAGAAGTGCAGATAGATATATCCAGTGGGCATACAGACAGAAATAAATAACAAACGTTTCTGATATTTCTCTTTCCAAATCTAAATAAAATATTTCTGCTGAAGTTTTTTTAAATGTTTAGATTTGTCATTAGCTACCAAAGCGTTGATGACGTGTTATCAATTTAGGAAAATACCTAGTAATCCATTGCCAATGATGAGTTTTTCCTGTTTTGACTTATTCGTCATTTATGAAGTAATGAAGGGGTCCTTTTTTTCCCTTACCAATCAATGAAATGTATTTTCTAAAACTGCAAATAAAAGCCTAACATCTGACTATCTATTGGTGCACTGCCTGGCAAAGCAGATCATTTCAGGGCTCGGCACTCAGTGCTGAGCTCCGTAGCTGGGCGCCACTATAGCATTAATGTAATTCGCCACTACTGCTTAGAAAAAGGTAATCCTTTTATTTGCTACATGTTGCAGTGATTAAAGGCAAACTTGTAAGCAAGTAAAACATTATGCACATAAAACACAGTTGTCTTTTTTAAAACATGTCAGTGGGGACTTGTAGATTCCACCATAAGGGACTCAGGGCCCCATCCTCACATGGTTTATCTTTACAGGAGTGGAGGATGTTACCCCCACATTTACTGGACACAAATGCATGCACTTTGGGACACCTCAGAGCTCACTCCAACCTGAATAATAGCAAATACCTTCTGTTTTACGAAGCAAAGTTTCATAACAAACATGAAGAGTTATGCAGAGGAATGTCTCAGGGTAATGATGGGGCAAAAGGGGGGAAATATGGGTAAATTTTATACAGAGGCGTATCTAGAGGTGTACAGGCATGGCTCTTGCCATGGGCGCAACAGAACCATGGGTGTCATGCCTGACCCTGTGCTGTGCCCCCTGCCTGACCCTGTGCTGCGCCACCATGCCTGCCCCCGTGACTCCCTGTCACTCAGACATCAGATCAGAAAAGAGGATAGAAAGGGAATAAGAAGAGATATTTCCAAAAAAGTAACTCCAGCAATATACCAAGCCATGAACCACAGGCAACCATAACTCATGTATGTGAGAAAGGATGCTGTGTTTAGAGGGGAAGGGGGCTCTGACTCTGGCTCTGGTGGGGGGGGGGGGCACAATTTCAGTGTTTGCCATAGGCTCTATATTACCCAGATATGCCCCTGAATTTATATTTTCCTGGTGATCCACTTTAAGCGCCCCAATTTCCTACATGTTATTACTATATGAAACCACCTGGGCACATCAATAGCAAAATAATGACAAACATGGTATTACATTTTATTCTGTATTTTCTTCCACTACGAGATGATGCAGAGTTCACTAAAAAAAGACATACCGGTATGTGTCTTGCTCATGATAAGATCTCGATTTTCTCAGCGATCAATAAAGCTATAACAGCACTACCTGGTTATTGCTACTGGGAAGGGCCTCTTGTGGAAGAATGGGGGCCACGGTTGCCTCTGTTAACACTCTGACAGCTTCACTAGATGATTTCATTTTCAGCTAAATGTGTCCTGAATCATCATTCTGCACTGAGCGGCCCATAGGGAACTAGTCTCAGTTAACCTTGTCCTTTACTGAAAGATTAGAAGCCCACTGCATCTGCATCAGTGAGTGTTGTATAAACTGCAGTCACCGAAACCTAATACTGCCTGCCAACATCTGAGGTACTTTTATTTATTTGTTTCATTATGTTGTAACCCTCAGATAAATCAGGCCATAAATGGCCGCAGCATTGGACAGGAATGGAAATCACTTTGCGGAGTGATGTGAAGTAGCAGAGAGTGCCGTTATGTAGCAGTATTTGAAAAATGGAGCTAAGTAATGAGCCTTGAAAAGGGAACATTTTATCTCACATATTCCTGTTCATTGTTGGAAGGGAGGCCAATCTATTGATTTGCCCGCAGATAGATAGTTGCTAATGGATAATGATGATGGAAAAGAGAGTGAGCAAGTGGTTTATCATGGGCCTCAGCATTTCATTTACAGTGATGTGATGTGTTGGTACAACTTTAATGTTTTTTTACAGAAATTACACATCGCTGGTGCCATTATGCTTTAATGTCCTTTTGGTGGAAAGAAGCAGATCATACACAGCTGGGTTGCCATTACTATGGTGATTATAATTATTATTATGTAGTCACAAACTTAGCACTGACACAGTTTCCATAGTGCTTTGCAAAGAACCTTAAACAATCCATGTAACTGAAGGCTACCAACATGACTGGATGTATTTACAATACAAGGGAAACCTGGATTTAGTGTTACTGCCTTGGATATATCCCATACCTTGTGACAGACTATACATTAGGGACTTTACATACCTTAAAGTATACCTGAAGGAAAAATAAGACCCCAATTTGGGTACGTACCTCGGAAGAGGGTAGCGTCTAGATCCTCCAGCGGCTTCGCTCATCGCCCTCTTCCTGGTCGTTCCAGCGCGGAGACCCCCAAAAGCCTGTCGACCAGGGCACATGCAGCTTGCACACTAGGACGGAGCCGAACCATCTTGGCTTTTTCTGCTTAGCCCGAGCAGTAGCTCTGCCCTACTGTGCAGGCACAAGCTGTCTGCACCTGCGCAGTGAGGGCAAACTCCATGGAACTTCGGAGGTTTCAGAGCTGGAACTGATGTATGGAAAGGGACGGGCGTAGCCTCTGGAGGATTCAGAGGCTTCGCTCTCCTGAGGTAAGTGTAAGCATTTTTCGCATTTCACAAAGTTTACTTTAAAAAGTACCTCAAGTCAATTGAAAAATTTGAAAATATCTCTAAACATAAATAATCATTTTTAACTTTTAATGCTTGTATAAAATAAATATGTGTATCCAATGCTGCATTTTCACTATTCTATTCTGGCCATCATTCGGTTGGCACCCACAGCACCGCCATCTTGTGGCTGGCTAATAGGCATTTACAAATGGCCCGAGGTACGTAATAAAAAAACCCAATCTATAATGAGATCTGCTTGGTGTAAGTAGGTTGTAGGAGAAAGGGGGGGGGGCGTAATCTCACCTCTCCCACAAACATCTGTGAGCTTGGCTGAAAAAATTCACAGTCTGTGTTGCCTGTAATGAGTGTGCTCAATCATTAAAGCAAATCTGAAGCAAAAATAAACTTCTAATGAATTGTATATGTAGTACAGATAACAAATAGAAACAAATTCTCATATTGTTTTCCAGTACAGGAAGAGTTAAAACACTTGAGTTGTTATCTATGCAAAAGAGCTTCTCTGAGCTATGTTGGAATTTAGTCCTGTTTCTGAAGAGATTAAACAGTAAGAGACATCTAGAGATAAGGTTTTACTACAGGAGAGTTCAAAGGGTCATTTGCTCCGAACCAGGAAAAAAGGGTGCAAGAGCCCTAGTGGAAAAACAGCAGCATAAGGTGGAAATTTCGGTGCGTGGCAGCAGCCACTAGCGGGTACCTCAGGGTGCCCAACTTTACTTTTTTTGCCGCACATCTCGGCTAACTACAATGAGGTGTGCCCCGCACCCGCTATGCAGTGCTGCAATGTAGTTATCCGCAAGCCATTTTTTCACGCAAGCCTGTCAACGAATGGCCCCTCTTGCAAATGGGCACCTTTGGTCGCCTGAATTTACCTTCAAAGAGGCATATTGTGGCTTTGAGGAATGTGGGATCGCTTAAGGGGGGGGTATTTATCATTAGGCGCCAACAGGAGGGTTAGGTTTAGGCACCACCGGGGGTGGGGCGGTCTTAGGGTTAGGCACCACCAGAGGGGGGTAGGGTGGGTTAGGACACCTCTATATATATATAATAGGCTACGTGCCTCAACCTTCAAGCAAGAAGAAGTAGCGCCCGGCCCCCAGGGCCGGTCCAAGCAAGAAAAAGGGGCCGGTCCAAGCAAGAAGAAGTAGCGCCCTGCCCCCTGGGGCGGTCCTAGACTTGTCGCCGAGCTGGAGGGGGTAGCGGGCAGGAAGGGGGTATTGGGCGCAGTGGCTTAAGCTGGAGGGGGAGCTCACATGGTGGACCCAGGTGAGGAAGGGGGGGGGTCCGACCCCCCTCCCCGTCGCTGTGCCCAATACCCCCTTCCTGCCCACTACCCTCTTATCCGGCGTATGCTACGCCGCGGGTCCGCTAGTACAATTTATTATCTCATAAGTTTATTTTCGCTTTAGTGTCACTTTAAGTGTGAACATGCAAAGAAAAAGGATTGTACAGACGTGTTACTCAGCTAAAGCTGAGTGGCGTATTCTTTTGAGTGCAGAGGGGAGGAGAGATGTGGGGCAGTGCATGACACAGTGGATTCTAGCATTAGGGCTGTTTTACGCCAAAAGTGCTTTTCACACTGGCGTGATTTCATTATTCAAAAATTGCAAAAGAGCTGCATGTAGCATTTTTGCAGCAATTGTGATTCTGTTAGAAGTATAGAAAAGCAAAAGCCCTTAGAGTGACAACAGTAAACTGGTCCGTTGCATGTTGGTGTCACTTACATATCCCTATATTGTGGGGCATTTGTAGACACCAGGGGCATAGGGGACACAGTCGCAGCAATCGCATGTGCGACCGGGCCCAGGGCCCAGAGAGGCCCACTCATCCTCCCCACATGCCTCCCTCTTGCTCTGCTTCCGGCCACGCATGACAGCAGTGCTGCCACCCGCTCTGCTGACTCAGCTGCTGCATAGCTCACTATCACTCATCCCTCACTTTGATGATGCCCCGCTCTGCACTGTATCTGTGCGGCATTAGAGTCCCTGCGAGTGGGGGGAGGGGCGCAAGTATTTTGCTTCTTCTTTTCTGCTTGATTGTCCGAAGGTGGGGGGAGGGAAGAGAGTGACAGAGTGTGTGTAACTGTGTACAGTGTGTGTATGCACATGTGTGTGCCAGTATGTGTGTGTGTGTGTCTATGTGTGTGTGCATGTCTGAGCATCTGAGTGGCAGAGTGTGTATCCAAAGTGTGTGTGTGTGCATGTGTGTGTGTCTGTGTGTAGTGCGTGTATCTGCATGGAAAAGTGTGTATCCATAGTGTGTGTGTGTGTGCATGTCTGTGTGTGTCTGTGTGTAGTGCGTGTATCTGCATGGAAGAGTGTGTATGCTTAGTGTGTGTATATGTGTGCCAGAGTGTGTCTGTGTACAGTATGTGTGTGCCAGAGTGTGTATCCACAGTGTGTGTGTGTGTGCCAGAGTGTGTGTCTGTGTGTATCTGTGTGCCAGAGTGTGTATCCATAGTGTGTGTGTATTTGTGTGCCAGAGTGTGTGTGTGTCCACCGTGTGTGTGTGTGTGTGTGTGTGTGTGTGTGTGCGTGTGTCCACTGTGTGTGTGTGTGTGTGTGTGTGTGTGTGTGTGTGTGTGTGTGTGTGTGTGTGCGTGTGCATGTGCATCAGAGTATGGACTTGATTCACAAAAGCGTGATAACTCAGTTATCACACCTAAAAACTCAGTTATCACGCCTAAAAGCTTTGCACGTGCAAACTAGGGTGCTAAGTAGTTTGCACCCTAGTTTGCACGTGCAAACTAGAGTGCAAACTACTTAGCACCCTAGTTTGCACGTGCAAAGCTTTTAGGCATGATAACTATATCACCCTTTTGTGTATCAAGCCCTATATTTGTGTGTGTGTGTGTGTGTGTGTGTGTGTGTGTGTGTGTGTGTGTGTGTGTGTGTGTGTGTGTGTGTGTGTGTGTGTGTGTTTTTAAGGTATGCTCTCTGGGGAAGGGGGGATGTTGTTGGAGGAGAGGGTATTGCCCAGGCCAGGGGCTCCTTGGGAGAAGCGATCTTTGGTGGAAGGGGGGCAGGTCATTAGAGGTACACTTTATGGGGGTAGGGGGTGACCTGGGGATGTGGCCTATGCTGAGGGGCGGGATTTAGGGCGCCAGGAATTTTGTACCTATAGGTTTCTAAACTGTAAATCTGGTCCTGCTCCTGGCTATTTAATGTAGAGGGGGGGGGGGGGGGGGCCTGGGTCCAAAGTCCGCATCGGGGCCCCGAGGTTTGTAGCTACACCACTGGTAGACACACTTGATTCTTGACTCTGGCTGATTTACCTCTAGCGTGGGTACAAGCTTTCAGGTGAAACTGTGCATGGTGGTATTTGAGGCAAGTATTGTCAATGACAGGTCTGCACATAACATCTTATATTCACTAATGGAACTATTTTCAGGTTTAATGAAACTTTCACCAGTGTGTTTGCTGTTAAATAATGCATGCTAGTGATTGCTTTTCTTTGTATTGAGTAGTCTAAAAAAACTAGCGGGGCTTGGATAAAACTTGTTAAACTGCAAAGGTAAGACCAAAATTTAAACTCTGGAAAGCCTTCAGCTAATGCAGAGAACTGCCAATATAATGGACTTTCTTTTGTAAGCATATTGAGAGGTTGCAGCAAGAAAAGGCTTGCGTTAATGGACGTAATTAATCTACTCCTGAAAAATCGCTTTAACTAAACTAGGATCTGACTCCATCCTTCTCAGACCAGTAGTTTGCTGTATCATTTGCGTCTATTTGAAAAGGGCGCCTGGAAAAAAGGGCTCCTGGTGTAGCCCATATATGCCAACTTTGGCTACAAAGGGCACATGGCGTAGCCCATATATGCCAACTTCGGCTATAAAGGGTGGCTGGTGTAGCCCATATATGCCAAATTCAGCTACAAAGGGCACCTGGTGTAGCCGAAAAAGCTAGTTTTAGTTTATACAAAGGATGCTGTTATAGGCAAAATTTGTTGGGCTATAAAAGGGCTCTAGATATAGCTAAGGAAAGTGATTATTATGACCTAACTACTCCCTACTCTCATACAGAATCCTCCCCTGATGGTGCCTAACCCTAACCCCCCAGGTGGTGCCTAACCCTAAGACCCCCCCAGGTGGTGCCTTACCCTAAGACTCCCCAGGTGGTGCCTAACCCTAAGACTCCCCAGGTGGTGCCTAACCCTAAGACTCCCCAGGTGGTGCCTAACCCTAAGACCCCCCCCCCCAGGTGGTGCCTTACCCTAAGACCCCCCAGGTGGTGCCTAACCCTAAGACTCCCCAGGTGGTGCCTAACCCTAAGACTCCCCTGGCGGTGCCTAACCCTAAGACTCCCCTGGTGGTGCCTAACCCTAAGACTCCCCAGGTGATGCCTAAGTAACCATAAGACCCCCCAGGTGGTGCCTAACCCTAAGCCCCCCCCCCCTGCTTGTGATGCCTAATCCCTACCTCCCCTGCAAAATCTCAGGTATAAAAGGGTGCCCTTTTGTAGCCGAATCAAAAACCTTGTAGCCTAAAACCTTGTAGCTGGATAAAAAATATGTGCTACAAAGGGGCACCCTACTGTAGCTGAAAACCTTGTAGCCGAATAAAAATACGGGCTACAAAGGGGTGCCCTTTTGTAGCCGAAAAAAAATATGGGCTACAAAAAGGCGTCCGCTTGTAGCCTATATCAACACTCGGGCACCCTTTTCACCACCTTGTAGCCTATATTGGCAGAAATAACATTGATGTCTATGGAGGCGCCCTTTTCATACAGGCAGCTCAGGAGCCCTTTTCAACGGATCCCTATCATTTTGGTATAGTTCCATTTAGAGCACAAAATATAATTGTGTTAGTGCTACGTCTACAGAAGAGTCAGTGTGAGGAAGGGGCATAGCTAGAAATTATAGGTGTCTTCCCCCCTGGAGAGGTCTCTTCTCTTATGATCCATTGCTGCTACTTTGCATGCAGGGGCATATCTGGGTAATATAGAGCCTATGCAAACACTGAAATTGTGCCCCCCATCCCCTCTGAAAGCAACATCCTTTCGCCTCTCTCATGTACATGTGTTATGATTGACTGTGTTTTTTTGCTCAAGGTATTGCTGAAGTTACTTTCTGGGAAATGTCTTCTTACTCCCTCTTTGTCCTCTGTTCTAACACTAAGCTAAGTGCTCCCTACATAGTTAAGTAGCCATGTTCCCCAGATAACAGTATGAATCTGATTGGAGGTCTGAGTGATGGGGAGGCATGAGGAGCACCCATGGTGCTGTGGCGCCCATGGCAGGAGCCATGCCTGCACCCCATTGATACGCCTCTGTCTGCATTCACCTTGCAGGGCCCATCGCGAGTCTCCATGCTGTATCAGCTCTGCCCAGAAACACTTTGGTGCGCCATAACAATTGTTATATATAGAGTGCTTGGGGGGCCCCATTGTAAAACTTGCATTGGGGCCCACAGCTCCTTAGCTACGCCACTGAAAATGACAGTGGCAAATTTAAATGGTCTGCAGCATTTTGTGACATGACTACATATACACACAGCATTTGGACTGCCTGGAGTGGTCAGATCAGATCTGAAGTTTAGAAATTAAATGCAATCCTAATTGGGTTAGTAAAAACATAGCTCAAATACTTTAAGCTCAAATACTTTTAGAGTTGAGCACCTGTAATGGTCATTTGATTGTAAGAGGAGGAGAGTGAAGAGATACTCTGAGGAGGAATTGTGCTCTTCATGAGGAGGAGCTATCACTAAGGGCCCGTTTCCACTTGGATAGTGATGCGAATGCGGCTACCTTGCCGCTTCACATCACTTCCGTTGCTGGTCGCGTCACTTCCGCATCGGGAGATATTGTATTGGAGGGGATGGGACACTGATGCGGGTGGATGCAGCCATACGAGAGTCTGTAGCATGCTCACAGTGGAAACTATTCAATTTCCATGCATGTGTTTCAGCACACCTATGGTGTGATGCGGCTATGTAGACGCATCGCACCACTTCTAGTGGAAATGGGCTTCTTATTAATTGTGACTCTTATTACTTTGGGCATCAGCAGGTAAAGTTTCTGAAAAAGCATATAACCATGCAGTCAATATTGTTGTAGTGTGTATTCCATTTACGTTGTATTACATTTATTAGGTCATATTAGGTTATTAGGTCATAAACCTTTTCCCCGCCCCTTTATTGTTATTGACAATTGACCGGTAGGTGACGGTGCAGCATACTATTCTGCCTCTCCCAGACTCCAAATGCTGAGTAGCGCAGGGAGCACTTTGATAATGATCTGATCCGGATGCTGGATCGGGTTCCTCTTTGCTGTATGTGGACATCCTCCTTAGAGTCCCGATCACGTCATATCATGTGATCGAGACATGAAGGCAGTGCTGCTCGGATACCCCTTGGGGCGGGTACTACCGGCACTATCCAGTTTGCTAGCCGGGTTCCCTGCGTGCCCTCTTGTGCAGCGTCTCCAAGTGCCGCGTGGTTTAGCGGTCTTCACAGTCGGGGAGTGAGTGGAGGCTATGGAGTCTAGCGGAGGCTATGGAGTCCACAGCCCACAGCCCACGTTGTTGTCACGCGACTACGCAAACTCCATAGCCTCCGCTCACTCCCCGACTGTGAAGACCGCTAAACCGCGCGGCACTTGGAGACGCTGCACAAGAGGGCACGCAGGGAACCCAGCTAGCAAACTGAATAGTGCCGGTAGTACCCGCCCCAACAGGAATGCGTAATTACTCCCTTATGGGCACGTGAGTCTGGATGAACACTGACCCTGAGTTGATGCAGTCGGGTATGCGAGTGGCACTAACGACCACGCATGAAATGAGGGGTGTGCTAGAGGCTTAGCGGACACATTAACAACACTATTAACTACTAGAAGCCGAGCTATTGCAACTACTACCACTGCTTGCTTCACCGTATATACTAACTGCCCGCTTGGAAGACTAGCGATTGTCGCCTGACACTAACATTTTTGAGGCAAGACGAGTTGCCTCTGTCACTTTATCAAGGGGGCCCTGAAGATAAATTCAATCAATTATATGATCAATATTAGGAGTGCACTCCTTTAGACTAGGCCCTACACCTCAATGTTTACAGCCTTTTTAAGGTGGTTTTAAAGGGAGGGTTTGGGGTTAATCTGCATGTATTTAATAAAAGTGCCTTTTTTCATGATAATAGAGGCTCCCTACATTACTACTGTTGTTTCCCGGATTATCTGGGTAGTTTGGATACCCAAATATTGAATGAGCACCACTGCCTGAAGGATGATGTCAGTGTACAGCGCCACTCCGTGGTGGGAGAGGAGATCTGTACCAGTATCTGTATCAGATAAACATCAAAGTGCTCCTTGCACTACCCTGCATTTAGGGAGGCGTGAGGCACAAAGAGTTTAGTTACCAAGAAAGCGCTGTCGTGAGTTATCTAACACAAGATAACTCGGGGGCAGCTACTAAAAGGTTAATAAATAAACTAAAGAGAACTGAACATCAATACTAACCGTTGTAGGACCCCACTGCTAACACTTTCCCATTTTCATTTTAAGTTTGATCTAGTTAATACTATTCTTTGCCTCCTGTCCCTTAACCCCCTTGGCGGTATGAAAAATACCGCCAGGGGGCAGCGCAGCAGTTTTTTTTTATTTATTTTTTTTAAATCATGTAGCGAGCCCAGGGCTCGCTACATGATAGCCGCTGCTCAGCGGCATCCCCCCACCCTCTTCGATCGCCTTCGGCGATCTCCGATCAGGAAATCCCGTTCAAAGAAGAACGGGATTTCCTGGAGGGCTTCCCCCGTCGCCATGGCGACGGGGCGGGATGACGTCACCGACGTCAGCGACGTCGGGACGTCATTGGGAGACCCGATCCACCCCTCGGCGCTGCCTGGCACTGATTGGCCAGGCAGCGCACGGGGTCTGGGGGGGGGGGGGCGCGCGCCGCACCGGATAGCGGCGATCGGCGCGCGCGGCGATCGGGGTGCTGGCGCAGCTAGCAAAGTGCTAGCTGCGTCCAGCAAAAAAAAAATTATTTAAATCGGCCCAGCAGGGCCTGAGCGGCACCCTCCGGCGGCTTACCCCGTGTCACACACGGGGTTACCGCTAAGGAGGTTAAAGGGGCACTATGGCGAAAAATTTTAAAATTTAAAATATGTGCAAACATATACAAATAAGAAGTACATTTTTTCCACAGTAAAATGAGCCATAAATTACTTTTCTCCTATGTTACTGTCACTTACATTAGGTCCTAGCAATCTGACAGAAGTGACAGGTTTTGGACTAGTCCATCTCTTCATAGGGGATTCTCAGCAAGGCTTTTATTCTTTATAAAGATATTCCCTAAAAAGTATTTAAACAATGATGCTGGCCAGCCTCCCTGCTCGCTGCACAGTTTTTTGGCAGTTGGACAGAGCAACTGCCATTCACTACCATAAGTGCTTTTGAAAAGAAATAAATCCCTGAGAATCCCCTATGAAGAGATGGACTAGTCCAAAACCTGTCGCTTCTGTCAAATTTCTACTACCTACTGTACGTGACAGTAACATAGGAGAAAAGTAATTTATGGCTCATTTTACTTAGGAAAAAAACGTACTTCTTATTTGTATATGTTTGCACATATTTTATATTTTACAGTTTTTCGCCATAGTGCCTGTTTAAATAGTTCTGTATCCACATGCATTCATTTTATCCTAATTCCTGCATCCTCAGCTTGTGCAACTAGGTTATTGTGGGAAACAGTGTAAAAGCTGGATAGAGTACTGGCTAAAGACACCACCTCTGACACAGGAGACCAGGGTTTGAATCCTGATTGCAGTAACCTATTCAGGAAGGAGTCATTGGACAAGATTCCCTAACGCTCCAGTGCACCCTTAGGGCCCGTTCTCACTTAGGCAATTAGCGGGTGATTCCCACTGATCGCCGAAGCACTAGCGCTTTTTTAAAGCGATAGAGGAATGTAAACCTATGGCAGTGATGTTACTGCCGCGATTGCCGCTGATCATGGGCATTTTGCGATTAACGGCAATTACAAAACATGTTACCTGCAGCATTCTTTAACGATCGCGGTACAGTGCTTATAAAAGTGCTGATTGCGATTGCTCTGAATCGTGAGAGTATACAGTGATTTTATTGTGCTAATCGCGGTAAAATTACCTGCGCAAAATAGTAGTGCTAAGCACTGTTTTGCTTCTTTTAAGTTTGAATAGGCCCTAAGTGGCTGCAGCTCTCAAGCACCCAGAGTCCAGCAGGAGAATAACACTATACAATGACTTGAATTTAATGGACAAAGGAATGTGAAGAGTGAGTCATGTACTGAGGCTGCATAGTGTAATTACAGCTTGTTATTAACCACACTATGCAGTCAAATAATGCACATGACACACTCCCACTGCGCACATTTGATTGCCCAGTGACCTAAAGCCCATTTTCTATATTTCTTAGAATGTAGCATACAAAGGTGTTGTATATTGGACGGGGCTATTCTTCCAACAAAATAGGAATTCTGTTACTACTTCCCCCCCCCCCCCCTTAATATACTAATCATTGTCTTCAAGGACTCAGCCTTGTTGTTCAGCAGAGTGACAAATGATCGTGTTGGAGCTTTTTATGATACCACACACAAAGGCAGTAGTAATCAACAACGGAATACATATATATTGGATCCCTTTTCATTCTTATCATATTCATGCATTTTTTCTGATTGGCTATAATATCAGTTCTTACAAATTCAAGCTATACTTTACTTTAAAGGACAACTGAAGTGAGAAGAATATGGAGGCTGTCATATTTATATCCTCTTAAAGAGACTCTGTAACAAAATTTTCAGCCTTATTTCTTCTAACCTATACCTGTTCTAATGTGGTCTGTCTTACTGCAGCATTTTCTAGTTGCACTGTCTCTGTAATAAATCTTATCTTCTTTCCTCTGTCAGCTCTGTCGGGCTGAGGCTGGAATGTGTGGAATGTGCAGCACTGCTTGTCATTGACAGAAGCTTTACACACCCTCTCCAAGCTCTGCATGAGTCACACAGTAAGCTGTTTGTAAACACTGCCTAAAACTGTTAATTACAAGCCAGGATTGCAGCAGGGAGTGGCAGAAACAGTACAGAGGGGCCCAGGAGAACATAATGAAGAGAATGGTATGCTTTTTATTGTAAGAATTTTAGAGTACAGATTCTCTTTAAGCATTGCCATTTGCCTGGTAGCCCTGCTGATCTATTTGGCTGCAGTAGTGTCTGAATAACACCAGAAACAAGCATGCCGCTAATCTTGTCAGATCTGACAATAATGTTAGAAACACCTGATCTGCTGCATGCACGTTCAGGGTCTATGACTAAATGTATTAGAGGTAGAGGATCAGCAGGACAGCCAGGTAACTAGTACTGCTTAAAAGGAAATAAATATGGCAGCCTCCATATCCCTCTCGCTTCAGGTGGCCTTTAAGCACATGATCGTTCATGTAAAAGATGCCACTCACATTTTCACTTTGGACTCCAGTGGTTGCTTGCAGCCAAGACACTTGACTCTATTATTATCTATGTCCATTCCATCCTGGTGGCTGTGAAAACAACAACAAAGTGCTTCTGTTAATTTTATTGTATCCGCATACATATATAACCAGAGGAAGGCCACAAAAAGGTAATGAGCCATTTAAAGATTAGGAAGAACTGATGTCTCTGTTCTGAATAATTTCCTTTCAGACATAATGATCTACTTTTATGTTTGCAGCTAATATGCGGTTCCGAATCAGTTGTGATTTACCATCAGCCTATTAAATGTTTCTTAGGAATTCTGCATTCCCCAAGTCAATATAAAAAACACAGCACTGAAGATTAACATCTTGAGTAAGATGGACAATTTAGGTTAAAAAAAAGACATTATATATGTATATACATGGCTAAAAATGGTATAACATATTAAAGCGAAGAGACACATTGGCCAATCTACAGTATAAGGCTGCAGAGCTGCTAAGCTAAGCGCCTGTGTTCTGTAGTCTCAGGAACATAATTTCTCATTACATCCAGTCACTCCGCTTCCATTGGAAATTGCAGCCACAAGTCTGATTGGGCTCGGTGGCCTCTTTAAAGGATGACAGTCCTTGTAAAGGTTTCTTGGTAGAAAGCTTTAAAAGTAGCCCTGATCAATAACGTAAATATATTGCATTATTGATTTTGCTCTATAATGTTATACAAGCTGTGCTTCTTCTACTGACAGTAACAGCAAACTAAGATCAAGTTACTTACAGATCATATAGCCAGTCAGGACCTTCTCCTGCTCTTCCTGCATACTGGCTGAAAGCCAATCAGGAATGCTGTTCGGGCAGCAGCCTAGTATGTGTACGCTAAATAAAGGCACCTGGAAATTTGGGAGCCCAGTAATGCCAATATAAAAGTGTAAAATATTGATATTAAATACCGATACTTTACTATGGCCAAACCTAACCCTACTCTCACACAGAGCCCCGACGCCTAACCCTTCACCCCCCTCCCCCGGCACACACTACCTATCTAACGTCTAAACCTAAACTCCCCCCACTGCACAAACCTCCTCCCTAATGCCTATATCTTAACTCCCCCCTGCACTCACTACCTCCTTAATGCCTAAACCTAAACTCCCCCTGTTACGGATGAGCAGTGAAAAAAACGCAATCACAATTGGTTTTCTGCACCGATTGTGATTAACGGTACAATTCCAATTGTATGTGTAGTCCTAGCAGAAGGCAAATGGCCTTGGGGCCTGTCTTTTGTAGCTGATAGCAGAGCTTTTTTCATGGAATTACTTTTGTTCTGTGATCAGGCCAATGTTTGTTTTCAATTAACTGTTTCAAAAGAAGTTCCCTTCAAGGGCCAATGACACCTAGGTGTGAAGGATCTGCCAGCAGCAGTACCAAATGGTTATCCTGTCAGTAAAGGAAGCCAGAAGCAGCCTTGACTCAGCAGGAGACCAGACTTGCTGGCACCACTGGGTACAGATTGAGAATAAATGCCTTGTAAAGGATGCCGTACATATGATTGGTATGAAAATTAAATCATTTTGCTGGTCAGGATCCGCTGTGTATTTTAAGATTAAATTTATGCCGCTGACATACCCAGCTACTAAGTTATTAAACTTCTCAGTGGCCGAACATTCCAACATATACCTGTCTGATTTCGAAGGAATTGACATATTCTAAGGAATATGAATTTAGGATTATTATTTGTGTGCGAGAAGCGTGGGCTGAAATATGGAGAATGTCATATTTGTTGAGCTCAAACTTCCTACCCAAAATTTAATAATGCCCAATCCAGCCCAGGGGCTGACTCTGAGATCCCATCCTAAAAGTTAGATAATTCAAAAGGAAAAGGCTGAGACCCCACCCCAGTCCTCCATCTTACCATCGTAAAGATTGCATGCAGCTGGCATGAGGACAGAGCTAGCTACCATCTTGTTTAAACTGTAATGAGGAACAAAGGACTTTAACTTGCTTCTACAAAGGGACATATTTAATCTGAACTTAAGTATTCGTTTATTTCCTTTCCTTTTTATTTTACACTGGGTTACAGTTCTCTATAATCGTTATTTTTAATGCTTTTTCTGTATATATTATTTATATTGCATTTATAAATAAAAAACCTTAAGTTACGTATTTTCTCAGCTGCACTCTATTATTCAGCCAACCAGAATGAATCCTAGCTTTTGGAAGAGAGGCTACCGGGAAGTAACTATATTGCTTTGGCCAGAATAGTGTGTATTCTAACTGTCTTATTCGCAGGTTTTAGAATCAGTGAGAGTAGGTAGGTCCTCTGTCCTTACTACAGAGATGGTGGCAGCTTTGTACCCTGAAATAGTGTGTAGTTTGTGTTACTGTAGCTCGCAAGCCCCCTTCTAGCCCGTCTGCTGCCAAATTCCAGTGGTTTCAGCGCATCAATTGCATCCACCAGGCTGGACGGTCTGTAGCTTGAAATACATTAGAAGGTATTGAGTAGTCCGACCACTAGGGGGCCTGTGATAACCCCCCTGCACTCACTACCTACCTAATGCCTAAACCTACACCCCCCCCCCCGGCACACACTACCTACTTATCGGCAACGTCCCCCACAGCAGCCGTGGTGCGCAAAATCTCAGGCACTGCAAAATATCAGCATTTGGGTGCCTGATATATAGTGGGCGCTATTTACATGGTGCCCAAATTTCCGCTCCAGCTCCCAATTCCCAATATTTAGTAGTGGCACCTATGGTGGCGCCCAATTAGTCCTCTAGCCGCATGGGCCCTTTTTTTTTTACTTGGCCTAGTATAGGCATGAAATTCAGAATAAGAATCTATAAAGAGTAGGAGCAATTCTGAGCCAGCTTTGTGATATGTAAGTAAGCTACTTTGGTGTAATTAGTGTCTTAGCCAGGGCTGTAACTGCATAACTGCAGGTGTTGCCTAACAGCAAATCTTTGCATAGGGCAACCAACTTTACTTAACAGTCTAACACTTTAAGGTCAGATTTCCCCCAAGCAAAAGCCCTGCAGGCCACCCCAAAAATGTTAGGTAGCCTAATCCTGGTAGGACTGAAGTCTTCCTGTAGCCATAATTCATGGGTGGTATGGGGTTAATCATTGCCACCATATGTTGGTTTTATAGTGGTTTATAGTCATGAGTAAATATACTTATTGCTCAGACTTGGATCATAAATATCTCGGGGGACTGGGGGAGGTAAGACATGTTTGATCCAGGTCTGAGCAAGGCAGGGACACTAACTGGTGATGCTGCATACACAGTACACATCATTTAAACTCTTTGGGAACCTGGGGTTGTTCTGAATATATATATATTTCAGGAAATCATGGCTAACATGAAACAAATTCAGAAGATTTGTAATATAATTAAATTACTAAATGACATACTGTATGTTGTACTGATATAAGTTACAGCAATTGTGTAACGCAAATGAAATTTCTTAGTTGAAAGCCTAAGTATAACACCTGAAGTCACTGAATAACGTGCTGAGTGCAGAGACCTAAAACAACTTAATACCTTGGGAATATGTGTGGGCTGCTTTGCCTCAAAGAATCCTGATTTAACAGAGAAGAAAAAAAAATCACTGAAGTCTAAATATACCTTGCACTTAAACATCACTGAGTAAACAGCATTTCCAGTTCAGAAAACGTTATTGTTAAATTAGGCTTAGCAAAGTACAATTATAGATATATATGGAAAGGTGTGCTCTGCTGCTTATTTATAATCTTGCCATAATGCAGACAAATATGTTCCAGAAATGACCCCAGTGGGATCCAGAGGAAGTCTGCACATAAAACCAATCTCTCATAGGACATTCCACCACATGGTGTCTTGGTCTTGGATGACATAAAGCTATGCTTGAAAAACTAACATAAACCTTGCACTTGAGAGAGTTAGGCACATTTTCCAGTGACTGTGTTTTGATCCAATATTTGGATCACATGTGATTTGCCAATTGCACAGACACCATGCCTAACATTACGGTGTCCATTTTTCCTCTGGTGATATTCAATTTACAACCGAATGCAAGTGGGGTGCATGCAGAATTTTTCTCGTGCAAATGCAATTCTATGCTGTTTTCTTGCTGTTATCTACCATTTCACATTTTTACTCCCCATTGGAAATTACAAATGCAATAGCATGTCACGAGTGACATGTAGTGGCTGGTTAGCGTACTGTTTAAGGGCACCGCCTTTGACATGGGAGACCAGGGTTCGAATCCTGGAAAGGTTCAGTACCTATTCAGTAAGGAGTTCAAGGCAAGACACGCTAACACTGCCTCGTCTTGAGTGCGTCCCAGTGGCTGCAGCTCTTGAGCGCTTTGAGTCCACCAGGAGAAAAGTGCTATACAAATGTTCGGATTATTATTTATATTATTAAGTGCAATGCAGAGAAAACTATGGCTATATCGCAGTTCATTTGTACTATGAACTGTGATTTTCAGTAGTGTTGCTAATTGTGTAGCAGAACTCATAAGAATAATGTCATCAGGTGATAGATTTGTGAGACTCAGATTTACTAGAAATGATATAGCTACAGCAGGAAGTGAACACACAAGTCTGAGCCTTAAGGTGGCCATACATCAGGTGACTTGGCTGCCTATCAACCATCCGATATAATTATTATAAACGGAATCTGATGAAAATCGGTGCCGCCAAGGGCATGCCCGACCGAAAATGTGGCTAATTGCGAGCCAAAATTGGTTGCATTACTCGATCAGACATGCTGCAAAATTAAGGGCCGACTTGCTCGATCAGGTGCACGACAGTAACGGCAAGCAATGTGATGAAACCTCCGGTGCTGACCTCCAAAATGTAAAATGCCCCCCAGTGGCCAGTGCACACTATACATTACCTGTCCGCTTGCCACATGGTTGCACGTGTATGGACAACGGAGGGAGCAAGCGGAGGCAGTGGACAGGTAATGTATAGCATGCACTGGGCACCAGAAGATACATTGAACATTAGGGCGGACAACATCAGGTCAGTGAGGTGGTTGGATGCGGTGTCACAAGGCCGATTCATGATCAATCTCAGCATGCAAATGTTTGTGAATCGGCCTGCGGTGTATGGGCAGCCGACAGATATCACTCTAATCTGACTTAATAAGAGAGAGATTTGTCTCTTGGTCGAATCTGCCCCTCATGGCTAGATGTATGGCTACCTTTAGGCCTCATCCTCACTTCAAAGCTGTGTGCAACGCAGGGCACTTGTGTGGCTAGACAATTCTCTGCAATGCAATCAAGGTCCTGTTTATTGTAATAAATGGAATCACACTGCGTTGCACAAAGCAAATGTATGCATGAAAACATCAAACAGTGCAGACTGCACTTCTGATGTGCTTGCAGATTACATCACTGTGTGTTGCTGAAAATGCCATCAGCGATGCAAAGATGGGGGTGAGGCCTTGTACATCTATAAGCTGATCATATTGATGAAATACAACTCTATGAGTCCTGGTTCACACGAGCAACACTAATCCCCAATCATATTTATAAATGGCCTCCATGTGCATGTGGTTTGTGGAACACACTGGAACAGTGGAACACACAAATTGTTGTGCGCAGTTTTAAATGATGCAATCCTATACCTGACAAATCAACAACTCAGTGCCTGCTTCATTTGTTGTGCAATTGCATTTCTACCCCATTCAGTTGAAAAGGACTTCACACTTGCACTAAAATTGCCTAGCATGTGATCTGGGTCAGAGAAAAATGGCGCACAGCGCGATGTTTATAAATGGCGCTGCATTGAAAACATAGCCTTAACGTTATTTAGCAATATCAATGTTTAATTATGGAGTAGAGACAAAAACTAATTAAAGATTAAATTGTTAAGTGGCATATGCTAATAATCATTTTATTGTTTTTAACGTTAATTAACCCACCGTGAGGAGGACGAGGAGGAATGAGGAATGGACGGGTGGAGAGCAGACACGTTAGCCCTGGCACCTCTGCTGTCTAGTAAAATCAGATCTCGGGGTGAGGATGGTTGGAACAGGGCGGGGATGACGCTGGCAGGAGGAGAGCGCAGCAGCAGGAGCCAGAATGCCACGCAGGCAGCAGTGAGCTGGGTCACCCACACGGGATCGGCTGCTTGACCACTGCCAGCACAACTAGACTGCAGGCACTGCCAGCCGGCCACCAGCCACCAGCATCATGCACAGGGTAAGAAAGTTCTTACAGGGCAGTAGCAGAGCCCTGGCATTTTTATTTGTAGCCTCTGTCATCTGGCTGATATTTGACATGGCAGCTTTGAGGTTCTCTTTTAATGAGATTAACAGCAGGCAACACAGAGAAGAACTTACGTGTTATAGCTAAACATTAAATAGTGTTTAAAAACGTTTATAGCGTATTGTTAAATAACATTAAGCAGCAAAAAAAAAAAAAAAACAGCGGCATCACCGTGCGCCATTTTTCATATGCGCCATTTTTGACTGGACCCATGTGAGGAGAGACCGTTTTAGAACACAATTGTATCTCTTGTGCGCTTTAACTTTTCAGCAACGTCCCTAAACTACTAGCTGTTGTTACTCAGTTGCCAGGTAAAGAAAGATGTGTATCATAGATAGAATTAATGTCACATCAATTGCCAAGAAAGAGCGTTTACCTTTCAAGCAAGCAGGCCCCGTCATGGATTTGCTCGAATGAGTGCTGAAGCCTCCCGACTTCCTCCTGTAACAGGACAGTAAGATGGGTGTCAGGTGTATGTTTGAACCGCATTAGCATTTTATGCGCTCATCCTTACATATTCTCCCAGTTTTTTTTAAGAAACTGAACAGCACATTTGACCTTTATTTTGCAGACCTGAAAAATAATTTATACAATAAACAAAGCAGAGTGCAGAATACATGAAGGGGAAAGCGGGGAGGCAAGGGATTTGACAGGCAGGCCTAGACAGTCATGTCCACAAGACCAAGATACATATCAATGTTGATTATTTCATGGGACTGACCTTGTCAATAGTCAATTTGCTGCCTTGCTCTTTCTCAATAACCCATTCAGTGCCAGGCCAGGATTAATGAGGCCCTCTACATAGATCAGAAGGACGTTTGCTGTCTGGTTCTTTATTTGCAGAATCATGAAAGATATACTCATTTAGATCAGCATTTCTAATAATTGCTTCTTAACCTCTCTCTCCTTACATTTGTTCTTTGTAGCTAATCCATTTGTGCTTCAATAATGAAGCCGGGGCCTGGATTCAAAATATAGAGCCGCCTGACGAGTGGATTTTCCTGGCACCATTCAAATTATTCTTTTCATATTAAAATGTCTGCAGACATCAAGATATCCCAAGTCCCTTCGGAACATCTGAGTGACAATGGAATATGACTGGCAGACAAAAAAAGATAAATGGTGCCTTCCTTGAACTTCTAAAATGCCTAGAGCATGAATATTTTTCAAACGCAGCTCAGTTTTAATGAAGCCTAGACTGAAAAATATTGAATTTGTGCTGAAAATCTTGCTTAAAGTGAAAACACTCTATGTCTTACTTACATTTGTCATGTTAAATCATTAGAATATCAGTCCATCCTTTAAATCCTCTCTAAAGTGGCAGAGTAAATTCACATTGTATTCTTGTTTCAGACAGGGAGGTTCCTAGCATTAGGCAAGGTGAACATTTAAAAGACTACTATCATGAATATCATAAAATGTAAAATACATGTAAACACATTGAAATAAGAAGCACATTTCTTCCAGAGTAAAACGAGCCATCAATTACTTTTATCCTATGTTTCTGTCATTTACAGTAGGCAGTAGAAATATGACAGAACTGACAGGTTTTGGACTAGCCCATCTCATCATGGGGAGATTCTTGGGGTTGTCTTTATTTTCAAAAGCACTTAGTGAATGACAGTTGCTCCGTCCAACTGCTAAAGAAGTGTGCAGCGAACAGGGAGGCTGGCCATAATCCATAAATATAAATCCTTTCAGGGAATGTCTTTATAAAGAATAAAGGCCATCCTGGGAATCTCCTATGAAGAGATAGACTAGTTCAAAACCGGTTCTGACCTACCCTAAGTGACAGCAACATTAAGGGAGATGTAATTTATAGCTAATTTTACTCTGGAAGAAAGGTACTTCTTGTTTGTATGTGTTTACATGTATATTAAATGTTACAATTTTCCTTGATAGTGGTCCTTTAAATTACTGGTGTACTCTAGTGCATGACACAAGCAAGGTCAAGAGGTCTGAAATAACTTCAAGTAAAATCCTGTGGGTACAGCATATGCCTGCATCACAAACACTCAACCAGCAGAACCAATAGCCAATTTACGCTTGCAATGTCTATATGGTAGCTACCTGGTGTGTTATGATATTAATTTGAGAATTTTGATTTTAGGCCTACTGATGGGTTATCTCTGTACTGAGTGATACTTGAGTAGTGTATAGCCAGCTTTGGTGATAGTCTTGTGTTCATTTTGTGCTGCAGTCCTATTTGTCACTATGCTGTTGCATACTGAGCTGCAGTACTAAGCTCTCCAGGCTGCCAAATCTTTTGCCTCTGGATGGAGGATATAAGACTTCAGAGAGAATTTTATGCAATTTAAAAATGTAGACTGCAAGATAGCAGATTGTCTGAAAGTAGCATCTAGGTTTACAGATTAAACTGGATATTGCATTATTATGCAAGATGGCAACTCCCAGCAATTCTGCCATTTGATCTGGGGAGGACTTGCAATTTTCGCACAGATGAGTTTATCTTGGGCCAAGGCAGGTATAATTAATAACTATACAGTAAATTAGAAATTGGGAGGTTTTTTTAGCTCTATGTTATGCCAGACTTCCACTATGAGCAAGCTGGAACATATTCATTTTCAAACTTAAATTTTAACTCTTTTGTCAGCAGTAAGTTAATATATATTTCTGGGCTACATCCCAGAATGATTCCACTTCCTTCTGTTCTGTCTTCTTATTAAAGGTACTATCATCCCTGTGCCATGTTTTCTACTGAGATAATAGCTCATACTGTAGCATATTGATTGTGTTCACTGCAATTTGGCATGTGTGTCTGACGTGCAGAAATATGTACACTCATAAAGTATATTATTTCTGTACAGCCAACTTCACAAAATGGCTTTCTTCTTTCCTGCTTTATCGAATAACTACTAAGTTACAAGTACATAGTAAAAACAGTCATTGAGGGTCCGTTCTCACTTGTCGCAATTTCTGTTCAGGTGATTTTACTGTGATTAGCTTGGTAAAATCACTGTACATTCTCGGGATTCCCCAGCGATCGTAATCAATGCTTTTTAAACACTGTATCACAATCGCTTCAGAATTGCGGTAAAATCCTACATGCACAGAGCTTTGCCATTGCCACTAATCAAGAATCACGATCGGCGGCAATCACGGCAGTGAGATCACTGCCATTAGTTTGTATTGCGCAAGCGCTTCAGCCATCAGTGGGACTCACCTGCGAATCGCCTGAGTGAGAATGGGCCCTTGGATTGCATTTTACTCTGGTACAAATGTAAATCATTTACTGTATATATATATATATATACACATCATATGTTGTATGTATATGTTCACATGTATATTCAGTTTTACAGTTTTTCATAATAGTGGCCCTTTTATTGCACAGTTTATAAAGATACATTTGTCTGATTTCATTTTTTGAAAATTGGAACATTTCCAGGTTTATAATCTGGTGTTCAGTCCTGTTTTTTCTATGTACGTTAAATGTTTCTTAAAAAGAAATGAGTACAGCAGAAAACATAATACTGGTAATCAAGTTGCAAAACATCCAGGTCCCATTCCACAACACATTTTCAGTGTTGTGCCTGAGGGATGGAGGTTCTCATCCAAAACTTTAAGGTTCATTGGCCCCTCAATGCAGTGTCCTGCAATTGTATACTTAGAAGTAAAACAACTGCAAAGCAAAATGATTCCACTTCCATGCTTGACAGTGGGGATGGTGTTCTCTGAGTTATACTCAGTATAGTATATATAGTATTTTTCTGCCTCCAAAACACGGCTGTTCATGTTGGTTCCAAAGAGCTCTGTTCTGTTATCATGTGACCACAACACTTTCTCCCAAGTCTTCAATATATTACTTTTCACTGGCAAACTAATGACAGGCCTTTGCACAGACCCAGATTTGGGGCATGGCCATGTAGGCCATGACCTAGAGCGGCAGCAGAGAAGGGGTGGAAGTTAATAGGTGCCGGCCACCAGCACACAAACCCCTGCTGCTGCCCTGCTGTGCACCACTCTCTCTTGCCAGCGATTCCTATCATGTGATGCACTGGTAATGTGCAAGCGAGTCACATGTAAAAGACGCCGACTGGAGAGAAAGATGCACAGCAGCTGACAGAGAGGGGAGAATGAAGTATCAGCTCTGGAGCCTGGAGAGGTGCGTACCTCTGCTGCTAAGACAAGCAGACAGCGCAGGGACACATAGGAGCCCTGGAAGCCCTGGGACTAATTTAGATACACAGAGGCCCACAAACGGTGCATAGCCTCACTATTCACGATTACTTTAACACAACAAACTGCTGACTTCCTCCTGCAATGGCTACTGTGCAGAGCAGCTACAGGGGTCCTGACTGTTTACACATACTCTACTGTATTGGCAGATTACTCCAGTCACCTATTCTTCAGAACATTGTTGTTGTCTGTTATAAGACAGTGAGTCCAATTTACAATCTAATAGAGTCAGAATTCAAACTTGAGGACAATTTTTAAGGCTGTAAGTTTTAATAGTTATTTAAATTGCAGATTGTTTAGCAGTCTAGTGTTTTAAGTGCTAGTGACACCATTTATTTTTTTTATATTGGTTCCATTTAAGGGCTTGAAGACCAGCCCAGAGTCTCCTGGCTGCTTCTGCTGCACTGTGGTTAAAAAATTATATACACACTGGAGGGGGGAACACCACCTGGCTACCTACTCGAGGGGGAGGGGGGGGGGAGGAATGGCATCAGGGTACCTATACTAGAGGGAAAGGGGGAGGAGATGGCATCTGGCTACCTATTTTAAGGGGGGGGTGTGAAATGTTGTCAGTTAGGGACAGCCGGTGATGGCCTTGGTGGTAAAAAGTACAAATCCTGCCCTGACTTTGCATGTAAAGACAAAAGAAATACAGAGAGCCCAATATAGTGTAGTATGCAAAACAAGGGGTTGGAAATGAAAAGTATATAATGTATATACTCACAAACGTGGGTTACCGCCTAGGTAACCACTGTATAGGCAGGTAAGGAGATTAGACCTGTCCTCACTCAGGATTAAAAGTCGCTCTCTGTAGATAAGGAAAAATGGGGGTCAACCCCTCCACCAGGGGTGGATATTGATAATGTAAGAGTGAACAGAGGCGCCAGCAGGATAAAAGGTTCTAAAAGGCTTAAAATCTCTCAGGAGCTGGTGGTGGACTCGTCTCCCCGAAGCAGACAACATACCGTCAGTTTTATGACAACAGGTTTATTAATATACTCCAAAACAAACAGTGCAACGCGTTTCACGGGTATGTTCCTGCTTCCTCAGGCAATAAACAGATAGGAGTACACAGTATAGTCTCAAGGTCACGAATAGTGCTATTCGTGACCTTGAGACTATACTGTGTACTCCTATCTGTTTATTGCCTGAGGAAGCGGGAACATACCCGTGAAACGCGTTGCACTGTTTGTTTTGGAGTATATTAATAAACCTGTTGTCATAAAACGGACGGTATGTTGTCTGCTTCGGGGAGGCGAGTCCACCACCACCTCCTGAGGGATTTTAAGCCTTTTAGAACCTTTTATCCTGCTGGCGCCTCTGTTCACTCTTACATTGACTTTGCATGTGCCTACTTGAGCAGGGAGACTTTCTTGGTGCTGCAAGATTTCAATCCTTTATAGCGTATTGTGTTACCTATGGTGTTTTTTGATAATTGTGGTCCCAACTGCCTTTAGATCATTAACAAGCTCCTCCCATGTAGTTGTGGGTTGATCGTTCATCATTCACATGATCATCCACACCCCATGAGGCAAGGAGCTCTAGACCAAAGGCCATTGATGGTTATTTTAAAATTCATCCATATTTGAATAGTTGCATCAACAATTTTCACCTTCTAACCAAACTTCTTGCTTATGGTCTTGAAGCCTATTCCAGCTATGTGCAGGTCTACAAGGGGGTTTATATATGAATTTACTATGTTTTATCATGTATGATTGATTAGTATTCATTCAAAGTTTAAATATGTTTCAGTAAGTGTACATGTTTTCATGATATGCCATTATTGTGTCATGCGGGTATTAGCTAGCTGGTATATGTGAAACCAGTTAAATTGCCTGTCCCTTTTTGAACATCTGTTCGTACCTATACACATCTTTCATAGAGTATGTGTTTATTTCCTGTTCGGGTTATCGCTATACTATATCAGGCTAATTTAGAATATGCATGTATTAAAAAGACTCAGCTACAGTAAATCTAACTGTCCTTAAAATAACCCTTAATGAGGCATGCAAACACCAAAATAAACTGCTTAATTTTGTGAGTGCTGTATAATGAGGTGAGCCATATTGTTCTCAGAGTTTAGTGTAAGATTCTTTCTCTTGGTGAAATGTGCCATGCATATACTTATACTCCCTACTCTTCATGCATATGTTTTATGCTACAGATATAACATGATATTCCCACAATGCATCTTCAAGATGGGTCTTTCAAGCTGCAAGGAAACCCTTTATTTATGAAGCACACTAGTTCTCATATATTGTGAGGTACTGTAAATAAATATCCACTGTGAAAATAAAAGTAGTTCCCTCAATAGAGAAATCACACATCCATTTAAAAAACAAGGTGTTTCCATGAAAGCATAAATAAAAACAAGGGGTTTCCATGGGAGCATAAATAGATAACTTCCATTCATCATCACCATTCCCAATGAGTACATAACTCCCCCACTATCCCCAATACAAAGGCAGTAAATACAAGGAACCACCAAGAGGGACATGGGGAAGTGCTAATAGTATATGGGGACCACATGAATATAGCCCCATAATGGGATGGGTAGCAGGGTGTGTGGGCGGTGAAGTGAGATGGGAAAATGTGCCCAACCATGGTGTGGTGAACCTGTCATATATTGCGTTATGGCAGCAGTTCATACATACAGACTTGGAGTACAGATAATAGGTACATAAAATAAATAAGGAAGTATTTTTTAAATTTTGCAGATAGAGACAGGGAGAGTAGACCCCTTCCATGAGAATTCCCATCCATGGTAATCAGCTTCCAGAATGAAGTAATT
This sequence comes from Hyperolius riggenbachi, assembly GCF_040937935.1. NCBI lineage: Eukaryota > Metazoa > Chordata > Amphibia > Anura > Hyperoliidae > Hyperolius > Hyperolius riggenbachi. The sequence goes on along the minus strand of NC_090649.1, from coordinate 164,598,052 downwards.
TGATTCCACAGCAGCAGGCAAGTTATCTTTCACAATCTTCTCTTTGCTCTGTTCCATCAGCTATTCGCTGCAAGTGGTAAATATATGTCTTCCATGTGTAATATATTATGTTATAGTTGTGGTACAAAGCATCTGCTACACCGCACCACTGTGAATGTGGCCTAACTGATAACAATTACTGATACCACCACCATGTTTATTTGACAACAGCTTCAGCTATACATTGCAGAGTGCCAGTACCATACCTCCCAACTTTTTGAGATCAGAAAGTGGGACATTTAAGCCACACCCCTGCCACCCTCTAACCATGCCCCTAACACACCCCTAAAGACACAGTCAACTGTAAAGATTTCATGAGAAAAATATGTTGTATTATTATTCAAACCACACTGGCCCTTTCTAACCTGGTTCATTTTCCTTCATATTAACATCTGAAAATAAGAAATATATCCATTTAAAGCATGGGGATAAACTTGAGTCGATTAAAGGATACCCGAACTGAAATGTGACATAATGAGATAGACCTGTGTATGTACAGTGCCTAGCACACAAATAACTATGCTGTGTTCCTTTTTTTCTTTCTCTGCCTGAAAGAGTGAAATATAAGGTATGCAAGTGGCTGACTCAGCCCTGACTCAGACAGGAAGTGACTACAGTGTGACCCTCCCTGATAAGAAATTCCAACTATAAAACACTTTCCTAGCAGAAAATGGCTTCTGAGAGCAAGAAAGAGGTAAAAATGGGGAATTTCTTAACAGTGAGGGTCACACTGTAGTCACTTACTGTCTGAGTCAGGACTGAGTCAGCCACTTGCATACCTTATATTTAACTCTTTCAGGCAGAGAAAGAAAAAAAGGAACACAGCATAGTTATTTGTGTGCTAGGCACTGTACATACACATGTCTATCTCATTATGTCACATTTCAGTTCGGGTATCCTTTAAACACATTTTCAATAGAAAAATACATATATTTGTACATCAGTCCTGAAAGAGGGACAAATAAGTAAGAAAGAGGGACAAAGGGATTCGGTTCCCAAAGACAACCTTTTCCTTTCAAAAGTAGGACAGTTGGGAGCTATGTAGTCCCCAAACCAAGCATCTTGGGCCACAAGGCCTCCCACCCATTGATGCATTCAGAGCTTTAGCTATACATAGACTAAGCTCTGCATCCAAGCCAATTTCCCCAGAGCTTCCTGTGGGAACTTTATGCAGCAGTACATGTATATATTAGCATGAATTATATACTCTATGTGTATATTTGACTTCTAACAGGAACTACTAAATCAATGCCTGTTATCTATTGTAAATTATGTCAAAAACAAAAGCAATGGCAATGGCATAAATAAACAGTTTAGTATCACTGGCATAGAGGTAGGAAGCTGGTGAAGCTGTGCCCTCTGAGTGTAGCCTGACATTTGACATGGTCAGTGGTACATCTTACCTAGCTGGCTTTACATTCTCTAATCAATAGCACATGGCAGATTATAAGCATTGCTCAGGTCAGCCCAGCAGCTCTTACTCAGCTACAATGATGTTTTCTCCACCTGCTTCTGCTCTTTCCACACTAATCTAGCTGTAATGACTTCCTAATGTCTACAGAAATGTCTATGTAAATGAAAGCAATAAAACAGAATGAGCAGATATTTTAGCAGTTAAGTGAAATCCAGCGACACAATTTTAGCTTGAAGAATTACACGAGCAGCATCATTTAGTCCCTTCCTGTCCTGTTATGTTATGTAGGAAACCATTTTCCTTAAATTATTGTGTCTAAAATGCCGCATTCTAAATGAATTTGTGGCTGCCTTGGTGCACTTGAGGTCATTAACTGCAAACCCAAGTCCATTTTTCCAGGACATAACATAAAATATATAAATGGATTAGTCCAAGTGCTCATGCAGCAAGATGGGGAGTTTCTAGGCAGTCTGTACTCCATGAAGACAGTACAGATTATTACTGGCCTGCAAATAAATGCAATTTGAGCCTCAGGGCTGCTTACCAGTGCGCACGTTGTGGTTCTCTTTCGGCAATGCATGGTTTAAAATCCACAGGGATTTGTGACACTGCATAAGGAGTACTGACTGATGTTCCCACTAATGTATTGTGATCCATGCATATGTCCGATTCTGTGCGTTTCCCCATACAGTGTAATTGAACGGGGTCCGTGTTGCAATGGATAGAAATGCATTGGTGTGCTTTCACAAAAAAATAGTAAAATGTACATGTTTACACACACATATAAGGTGTACATTTCTGCCACTGAAAAATACACTATAAATTACTTTGTCGTATATTGCCATAACTTACAGGTCTGACAGTTTTTAGACTAGCCCAAATCATCATTGAGGATTATCAATATTTACACTATGCTTTAAAAAAGGTCTCCCTCGAAAGGATCAATGCAAAGAACCCAGCAGGCCCTACCTTCTCATTGGCACATTCGTTTGGAAGTGGGACTGAGAAACTGCCATCCAGTAAGTGCTTAAAACGAAGAATACCTTGAGAATCCACCATGAGTAGACGGACTAGTCCAAAACATGTGAGATCTGTTTGATTGCCACCTACTATAAGTGACAGTGACTTATGAAAAAAGTAATTTATAGTGCATTTTACTGTGAGAGAAATGTACATATTATATGATATTTTACATTTTAAAATTCTTTGCGTTGGTGTTTGGCGATGGTCTTTAAGCGATTTTTACAATTCATAGTCGGCAGCAAGTTAAAATGACAATATTTTTAATACAGGTAGTCCCTGGTTAACAAACGAGATAGGGACTATAAGTTCGTTTTTAACCTGAATCTGTTAAGTCGGAATACTGTGCCATCTCTGTCCCCTGTACCTACTCTGTGCCTCCAGTGTCCCCCCGTTTCACCTCTGCCCCTTGTGCCTGTAGTACAAGTTTAAAAGCCATTTTTTTCTTTGAATTTTTTTAATCGATTTTCTAAAAAACTACAAGTCCAATTTGATTTTTTTTACTTGTTCCCACATAATCACAGAATCCATGCTGTTCATATCGGCAGGTCGTTTGTAAATTGGGCGTTCATAAGTCGGGGACTACCTGGCTGTAATGCCTAATTGCATAAATTCCTGTGGAAGATGTTTGTAGCTATTTGCAATGATAGCTTTCTGTTCTTGTTAAGGTAAATCTTGGGGAAGATTAGAACTTCTAAGATGTTTTACTGCAAAATGTGTTCCTATTAATGCCCTGCCCTGACTTTGACAATTTCTAAAATGTAAGCAAAATATTTTCACAGATTCTAATAATAGTAAATTAATTTTCACAGACTAATAATAAATGATGTACTACATGTGTAACCCGATTTATCCGTTAGCACCAGGCACCCGGCTGAGTGGAATCCACCAGACACTGACTCAGGGGAAATGATCAAAGATGTATTCGTGACCTAACAGTGGTCATTGTAGAAGTAGATCAAACAAATACACTTCAATGTCACAACACACTTTCCTTGCATATCAAAGGTCAAATAATACAATCTCCTGGTCTTCACAGCCGGTGCACCGGTAAAAGCTGCGGAATAAAAAAGGTTAGTTACATACAAAGTATTTGAGCTACAAAGGTCTTCTCGTACAACAATCCACTTTACAGCATATACAATACACAGTACCGTTGTTGGGTGTGGGCTGGGGGTAAGGGGCTGGTCTACTGAGAAATACAGTTCAGTTCCTAAACAGTTCTCAGTCCCTTCTAACCAAGTCCAAGCTACTTTGCTCAGCAAGACCTTTTAGGAACTCGTGACAGTTCTGGAGATGGTACTGAACAATTAACAGTTTCGCTGGTTGGTCCCAAGTAGGACGTTCAACTTGTTCACAGATCTGTTATCTGTTATGCGCTTTACTCCTTGTATGGTAACATTCAATTCACTCTACCTCCTAACACCTCCCCTTTGAATAGGACCTCCCAAAATAATAAACAAAATAAAATACAAATCAAATAATCATAAAAAGTTAGAACAAAATAAAAGCAAATAAAATAAAATATAAAGTGACCGATGCACCCCTCTATACCATCAATATCACCCTCCTACAATTTGTTTAAGTGCACTTTGACTTTAAGGCTGAATAAGCTCTAATTTAGAGTTGATGCAAAACATGTACTTCAACTTAGTTGACTTTGTATCTTGATCAGATATCACCTGGTTTCTCCTGCACCACTGTGAGGAAACGCGGAAAAGCCGCCACAAGTACTCAGAGTGAGGCGGCTGTTTCCGCGTCCAACATGGCGGCACAACGCGGAAAAACCGCTGCATGCCGCATGGGCAGAGCGGTGAAGTCCGCGTTGGATGCAGCAGATTGTGCGCATGACAATGTTAATGACAGTGTGGTTGGACGCGGGGAGGCCGCCGCTTGCTTGGAGAGCAGCGCGGCGGGTCCCGCGCCCGAGTCAGCAGATACATTGCAAAACATGTCTGGTGTGGCTGGGACTGATAGTCCACACAGGTTCAGAAGGACGCGCGCGCTGAGAGGCAGAGCTTATATGACAGCCAGAGGAGAGTCAGCTGACCAAGCTGGTCAGCTGACATTTTCACCAGTTCTCATTGGTCCAGCACTTAGGGGTGGCGCTGGAGAGCGCTATAGTATATATACTGGCTGCTGGTCATTTCTCTGGTGTCTGGCGTTGCGATCACTACGTGGTAGCACTCAGACCTTGTCAGTATCTGTGTTCTAGATCAGTTTCCAAAGGTGTTGATGATCACGGAGCTCACACCTTAGCTTAGGAATATTGTATTGTATTATTTATTATGACCTTCTGCCTGCCTGACCATTCCTATGGTCTCTGATTCTGTATCTTGCTATTCTGATATCCTGTTGCCAAACTCTGCTCGTTCCTGGACTCTGTATCTGCCTCCTGATTCTGTACCTTGCTATTCTGATACTCCGTTGCCAAACTCTGCCTGTCCATTGGATTACGTATCTGTCTCCTGATCTGTACCTTATCTGTCTGTGTTTTAACGACCTGGCTTGCCTGACCTCGAGAACTGGCCTTACTGTTAGAGGCAGTTCCCAGACCTGTTAGTGACACCCTCACTGGTGTCACTCACTCTCTGTCCTTCCTACTCTCAGCCTAGCTCCTCCCCCGGGAGAGTCTAGGCTAACGGAAGGAACGTACTTCTGTGCAGTATTCCTTACTGCTTCTGTACCTACTTCTGTGGTACAGTCCTCAAAGTATTACTGTCGCTCCTAACACTCTCATATCTCAGGTGTCCAGAGGTTAGTAGATATATCTGATTATCGGTGATACTGCAGATCGTCAATAATCGGGTATATTCTGCATTCTCGGTGATACTGCAGATCACCGGTAATCAGACCCTCTCTGTGTTACACCGATCGTTACAACCACACTTTAGTATCACAACATGCAATGTAACTCCTCCTCCACTTATCTCCTTTAGGACTGTTAGGTTCCCTTTAAATGTCAAACTCTCGGTAATTCTGCAGAACAAATCAATTGAAGAACTTATAACTTTAACGCCTGACTTGAAACGGACTTGACAGGAACAATGTCTCTTTATATACCAGGACTAAATGCAAGCCGGAGCTGAGTTAGCTTTGCGGGTACTTTAGGGAGGTTACTAATGTCTTTCAGCAGCAGCAAGGTCTGAACACTTAATACACTTCTTATAATCAACAGCACGTTCGCTTAGCACAATGTCTCTGTGTGTGGATAGCTTTCTCACACTAGCAGTCTCTAGTAACATCACCTTAGAACAGAATTGGCCTCTTCAGGTTCTGGGTTGCTATTTTCAGCAAGCCTCCGCTTAACACTGGCTACTAATTGAACACACCCTGCACTGGCGCACGAAGGGGAGGGGGTTACCGATGCCCCCTGCTGCTCTCCCCCCACGCCAGTGGAGAGAAAGGAAGATCGCGGCACCAGCCACTGAAGTGTAATGCCGGGAGGGAGGCCGGCATCACTCCTCCCTCCATCGCCATCAGTGCCCCCCTTTTGAGTCCACTTGCAGAGAACGCTCAGTGGGCGTTAGTTTACCTGTCTCTGCGCTCCTGCCAGCTTCATTCTATTTCCTGTTTCCCATGATGTGAAACAGGAAGTAGAATGAAGAAGCCGGCCAGAGCACAGAGACTCAGGTAAACTAAACGCCCGCTGCACGTTCTCTGCAAGTGGACTCAAAAGGGGGCACTGATGGTGAGGGAGGGAGGAGTGATGTCGCCTCCCCTCCCTGCATTACACTTCGGTGGCTGGTGCCGCCAAGATCTTGCTTTTTGCTCACTGGCACCCTAAGTCCACCCCCACAGAGTGGCATCCTCTTTCCTCCTCTCCCCGCAGAGTGGCACCATTCACCCCATGCACCCAATGTGGCACCCACCCCCTCCTACCCACCCAGGTTGGACCCCTCATCTCCCCCCAGAGTGGCACCCTTCTCCCACCCAAAGTGACACCCTACCACCAACCCATGTTGGCAGCCTCCTCTCCCCCCAGAGTGGCAACCTCCTCCCACCCAAAGTGGCACCCTATCACCCACCCATGTTGGCACCCTGCTCTGTCCTCTCCCCCCACAATGGCACCCTTCTACTCACCCACTCCTACCCACCCAGAGTGGCATCCTCCTCCCTCCCCCCCCCCCCCAGAGTGGCACCCTTCACCCCATCCAATGTGGCACCCACTCCTACCCACCCAGGTTGGCACCCTCCTCTCCCCCAGTGTGGCACCTTTCTCCCACCCAAAGTCACACCCTACCACCCACCCATGTTAGCACCCTCCTCTCCCCCCAGAGTGGCACCCTTCTCCCACCCAAAGTGGCACCCTACCACCCACCCATGTTGGCACCCTCCTCTCCCCTCAGAGTGGCACCCTCCTCCCACCCAAAGTGGCACCCTACCACCCACCCATGTTGGCTTGTAGTTGGCACTCAGGCCTGTACTCATCTGTCTGTTGCCTCCGGCCTAGCTCGGGTCTGGGCAGGGTCTGCCGCCTCCGGTCACTTCAACCTGCTGTCGCTGTCCTTACTGGCTCTGCGCTGATCACTGTATGGCCGCCGGGTCCCCTCTCACTCTCCGGGCAACTGCTACACCCTCTCTCTTTTGGTCCACCTCCTTCCCGCTCCACACCGCTAGCTCCTGGCTCTAAGTCTCTCCCTCTCTCTCTCACTCTCAGGCGCGTTCTCTCCAGCTAGTTCCCTCCGGCTACACCCTTCTATCTCCGCCCCCTGCACCTGCGCAATAGCTCCTTGACAGGCCACACGGGGCTTCTGGAAAGTTCCAGCAAGTTCCCCTGTTTTGTATACTCTGGTCACTTAGCAACAGTCTATGCGACCATGCTGATGCTTACACTCCTCTCCCATGTGCCATTTTAGTTCCACAAACTGGCGCCATACACATAAAAATATATTAACACTTTGTAACCCTCTTTTGGGGTGTTACATATGCAATAAATACACTTGATTACACTCAATTAGAAGTTAACAATAAAACAGACATAATGGTATTATATAAATGAACAGTATATAAAATAATATCAGCAAATCATGGTAATATATTCAAATAAAAGCAAAATAGTAATTACATATAATGACAGCCCTTGGACTTCCTTATCACATCATCTTCTAGCTTGGCTTGGACCTATATCACATACAGTAGCACACAGTGATATATTTCATATTTTACACAATTTAGCAATCTGTGTATATTTTAGCAATCTGTGATTGACCATCTAAAAACAAATAGAGGTATTTCCCCAAGATGACATTATTCCTGTATACACCAAAAGGCATTATTTATGGAGACTGCAATAAGAAAACTACAATAACCGCTACTAAATGTTTGAATAATTTAAATGTGCGGCAGTCAGAAAATCCATACTAATTTCAGTTTTGCACCATTGAACATGAAGTATTGATTAGTGCTCAATTGCAGCTAAATTTATGAAGCTAGCTATGTTGGCGGAGTCGCATAACCTGATTAGCTGCACTCCTAAAGGCTGGAAAAGATGGCTCATGCATCAGCTGGTATGGTGCATTTCCAATGTCATGGACTTAGAATGATATTTCACTGATTATACCAAAACTGACCACATGTTCTCTAGAGATGACACAGAGTGTAATGCAAACAACCCTGCAAGCAAAGCCGGTGCTAATAGTATCACGGTGTGAGCTGATATAACTGTTCTGGTCTGCAGGGCATGGGTGCAGAACTCACACTCCAATGCACCAAAGTGACATTTTTCAGGGCAATACTTCTTAAAGGGGATCTTTCGCGAAAAAAGTAGGCAGTTAGAAAATGTGACAGATGACAGGTTTTGGGCCAGTCCATCTTTTTTAGGGGGATTCTCAGGGTTTTCTTTGTTTTCAACAGCATTTCCTGAACAGCAGTTTAACTGCCAACATAGTAAGATACCAGCCAGCCTCCCTAATCACTTGCACACTATTATGTCAGTTAAATTTTGCAACAGTTGTTCAGGAAATGCTGTTGAAAACAAAGAAAGCCCTGAGAATCCCCCTTAAAAAGATGGACTGGCCCAAAACTGTCATCTGTCACATTTTTTAACTGCCTCCTTTTTTCGCGAAAGAACTCCTTTAAGAAACCGGTAGAATGCTCAAAACTAGGTGTGTGATAATATTGTACAATGATGTAATGAACTGTGCCTAATGAATTTTGAGGCCTTAGTTGCAGATAGGAGTTAACTTATCTGGCACATACAATATTCACCAACATTTACGGTATGTATGGTCATGATGGTGCTCTGGTTTGCAAAATACCGACCTGCTTTAAAATCCACAAAATTCTAGAACATCAAAAAACGTGAAAAGGGATAAGACTAATTTAGACTGAAAACATATGATTTTTAACACACAGGTTTTTAACATATGCACTGTAATGCATGTTTTGTCATTTGCTTTTACATGTATTGGGTCTGCAATGCAATGCATTGCATTGTGAAAAAGGTTTCTGCAAAAATGCATATGAATTTTGGGAAACGGAAATTTCCTTCACCAGCACTATGTATCTGTTGTGCGTTAGATTACAGGAAAATAAACGAATGAAATAAACGATTGTATCTATCTTCCTTCTCCTAAAAATGACTTTAAGATATTCCACAGTTTCATTTTATGTTTAAATCTACTTTTTAAGTTTTAACTGTTTTATTGTTTTTGCTCAATGACACATTCATTGAAGTATGCCAGAGCTAAAATGTATGAACCATTTACCCTTTTTATCTCTTTCCTGCTCTCAGGAGCCATTGGCCTCAATTCACTAAGATCATGCTGGAGATAATAAGGCAAGAGAAAACTTACCTCACACAGTGAGAGAGTTATCTTATCTCTTCATTCCTTACGTTACCTCCTCTGTAGTTAATTTACCTCCTCTGTAGTTAATTTACCCCCTCTGTATTTAATTTACCTCCTCTGTAGTTATTTTCACATGCAGTTAATTAACAGCCTGTCTTTAACTCTGGAGTTATTTTAAGGATTGGAGAGTTAACTTAAAGACAGAAGAGTTCACATTAGGTTTGCCTGGGGTAAAATGTTTCCTGAATACTACATGCCTTATCACCATGGTAACAACTCTAGAAGAGTTATTAAAGACAGGAGATAAGCTTAGTGAATTGAGGCCATTGTCTTCTAGGAAAGTGTTTTACAGTTGGAATTTCTTATCAGTGAGGGTAACATGGTAGACAATTCCTGTCTGAGTCAGGACTGAGTCAGCCACTTACATACCTGATATTTAACTCTTTCAGGAAGAGAAAGAATAAAAGGAACACAGCACAGTTATTAGTGTGCTGGGCACTGTACATACACATGTCTATCTCACCATATCACATGTCACCTCTGGTATACTTTAAAGCTCACTGGAAATGATTCAGAACCGGCCCTTTCATCTAGTTAACATAACTAAAATTAAGCACCTTCAAATGAAGATTTATATTTTTGTAAGTAAAGAAACAGAATAGTATCCAACATCAAGTCTGTAAAATCTTAAACTGGGTATTGAAACCTGGATCTTCAGTCTCCTGAATGGAGCTCTGTAGTGAACTCTGAAATGATTAATTTAAATCGTACAAGACAGATAGTCAGCAAATCGGTAAACTGTCAAGTGGGCAATAAGTCTTGCAAAATGTATGCATGCCTTGATCAGCAGATTGAGGATGCCTGTTGTTGCCCTGGGTGTGTGCATGTTGCTCAGTTAGAAGTTGAGATCACAGAGCACAGATGCATTGACAACATGGAAAATAGCTTGGATCTTATGATCCAGACACTGATAGGATCCTGAGAGATTGGAGTACAGTTGGAGTATGGTTAAATAAGCTTTTTGCAAGATAGTAGAGATGATGATTCTGGAGTAGTGATGTAATGTATCAAATCTGCGGGTTCAAGGATATTAGGGGGATAGTGATCACAACATGATAACATTTCATCTAGTGATTAACAGGTCATGGAGCAGTGGAACAACTAAAAGTATGAATTTTAGAAAAGCAAAGTTGAATCAACCCAGGGACACACCAAGTTTGGTGGACTGGGATAGTATACTACAAGGTAAAGACACTGAAGGGAAATGGCAAAGCCGCTGAAGGGAAGTCTTGCTATACATAGCATCATCTGATGCATAGGGCCAGTTCTAGTTTCAATGGGGCCCCGAGCAAAATAAACAGGGGAGTTCCTGACAAACCCCCCCACCTCCCAACAAAAAAGTAGCATTAGAGGTTCTTTGTTGCAGCTAAATCTCCCCGAGGGCCCCTGACCTGGCTGCCCCAGAACACTTGCCAACTAAGCTGTGCCTTCCCCCCTGGGGCCTCTGCAATGTTTTTGGCAAAGTAGCATCTCACCTTTCCTTTGCTGGCAGGTCATAAAGGAGAGGTGACCCCGCAAGGATGAAGTAGGGGACTGCATGGAGCCACCGACTGACAGAGGAGCGCATCCACCGCGACAGGTGAAACACTATTCTGCCAAAGACATTGCAGGGGCCTCAGGAGCACAGTTAAATTAGGTTGGGGGGGGGGGGGGGGGGCTTGAGTCTCTGGGGACCTAGGGCAACTGCCCCCTTGGCCTCTATGGAAGCACTAGTCCTGCCGATGCATTTGAAGAGGAAGATATGTGTGAAATGATTCTCATGGAAACTGTGTTGATGGGTAACTGGAATAATATTTTTCAAAGCTTAAAAACCATGTTCTTCATTTCAGTGACCAGCTTTAATATCATTTACTATTGTGATTCTGTAAGCGCACAGAGGCATTCTATCAGTCCCAAAATACTTATAAACTGCTTTCTGGACTCCGCAGCATTTTTATAATTGATTATTATACTGTTCTCATAAGAGGGATTAAAAGCAAGCCTCTGTGCTTATAAATATTCATGAATGTTAAATACAACCAAGTGTCATTGAAAACCTGTGTGTGGTGCACGGGAAAAAAATGGTGATAGTTGCATTGCCAAAGAAACAAAGCTGTTACTCCAAGACTGCTCTGCCAAAGGCAACACACGGAAGCATAAAACTGTGCAGACGCAATTCATGATCACTATATATTATCATTACAGAAGCAGCATAGCTTTCCTCAGCCGGGTCTCTAAAGGTCTGTTATGTCACCATATAATGAGAACAACTGCTGAATATTTAATAACCACTGTAGGAAGTCTCTTCATTATGAAAAGAGATCACTATTTAAACAGTTGAAGACCACACAGTTATAGGACTCTGAATGCATTAAATGTAGTCTTCCAGGACTAATGTAACAAACTGCGTTGTTCTACGGCTATCATTAGGGATGGTCAGAAATGCCTATTTCCAATTCTAAAGAAATTACGACTTCTGATTTTCCGCTTTTCCAATTTCCGGTTTTCCATTTTTCTGATTCCCGATTTTCTGTTTTTCCAATTTTAGAATTTCAAGGGATATTTTATTAGTCAATTTTTGCATCAGAGAATGAGAAATCAGAAAAACGGAAAATCGGTCTTGTGATTGATCTGAAATTAAAATTTTGCGTAAAAATTCTGTATTATTTGATTGGTCCAATGCTTCCAAGTTCTGTGATTGGGCTAAAATTACAGAGTTCCGGTAAATCGGATTTTCGCGGGTTCCAATTTCTGTTTTCTAATCAGAAATGTGGATTTCTGATCAGAAAGGTGTAAGTTTCAATACCGCAGAATCCGAATGGGCATCCCTAGCTATTATGTTCAGTACGGTAGTTTTTGTACAGCGGAAAGGAATGGCAGCGCTTCCAAACAGACGCTGCACCTGAATTAACTACCTGCACAAGTATGCAGAGCTCGAATAACGGGCAGATTACACACCTTGCATTCAAAACAGGTACAGTAAAGGAGGGCGTTAGCTTCAGCATAAGTCGTCCCACGACGATGACGGGCCCCCACGGGAGAGACCTTTGATTAAATACTTTTCACAGTTTGAATATGCTTCACTATTTGATATGCTTCACTGTTAGACTAGTGGTTAAGTCTCTCCCGTGGGGGCCCATCATCGTCGTGGGAGAGTCTATTAGGGATAATTTGTGCACAGCTTATGCTGAAGCCAACACCCTCCTTTACTGTACCTGTTTTGAATGCAAGGTGTGTAATCTGCCCATTATTCGAGCTCTGCATACTTGTGCAGGTAGTCAATTCAGGTGCAGCGTCTGTTTAGAAGCGTTGCCATTCCTTTCTGCTATACAAAAACTACCGTACTGAACATAATATCTAGGGATGCCCTAGTGGCGTAGCAATAGGGGGTGCAGAGGTAGTGACTGCATCGGGGCCCTTGGACAAGAGGGGCCCCGAGGAGCCCACCCTTAACCGCAGTATTAGCTATTTATTGGTCATGTGCTGGTAATAATGACTTGTATAGATGCTTTGAATAGTAGTGATCATTAACACACTGTTCCCCATCCCCCTCTTGCACCTCTTACACTGGGGTTGTCCTTGGCAGGTTTTAGTGCGCCGTATCAACTTTTAAGTATAGCGTGCCTGGGGGGCCCCATGTAAAACTTGCACTGGGGCCCCCCAGCTTCTTAGCTACGCCACTGGGATGCCCATTCGGAGTATAATTCAGGCTAGCTGCCTCCATGGGCGTCAGCTTGCATTCAAATTTTAGAATTTAGATTAGTGTTCAGCACATAATTTGCATTTGATTTGTATTCAAGGTGTGTAATTAGCCTCGGGGGCTGTGCACATCTCTGGAGCCTTCACTTCACTTGCAGCCTGTGAGCGCTGCCCATTGCCTTCAGTACGGTAGTTTATTTCCTTTTTGGAAAGAGGTTGCATGCAGAGCATAGAAATTTTCTCTGTAATTATGTTGTAACACTGGCTGTGATGCAGGCTATGAAGTGTACACTGAATATAGGATAATCGAGATCAGATCGTCAACTGAGGTCCTACACGAAGTCAGAGATATACACAGGGACTGAGGCAGAGCAAGGTCAGTAACAGACTAGGATCATACACTGGTAATCAGATGGCTAAAGTACAGTAGGCTAAATCAAGTGCGAAAACGTTATACAGGCCGAAGTCATACATATAGGTCAGATGTCAGTCGTATTGGAAGGATCAAACAGGAGCAAAGTCAGGGACAGGCCGAGTCATACACAGATATCAGATGGCAGTAATACAGAGGAGCTAGGAAGATTCGAGGTCAAGAAGCAGGCAAAGGTCGATACAAAGAACAATATACAATATTACAATACTGACTGACTAGAGTACATATACTGTATATCGCACTGATGCACAATATATGAAATGTAGCTCTCCAGAACTTTAACTAGACTAAGTAGTAAAGCAAGGTCCAGTGCTCAGATAACTGAAAGCTATAACGGACAGCGAGTAACTGAATGCCCAGGGTTTAGGCCCCGTTCACACTTGCGGTTTTGTCAAAACCGCACCGGATGTCCGGACCGCACCGGAGCGGGACCGGACCTGATCCGTACGGTTCCTATCCGGATCCGGTCCGGATCCGGTCCGTTTGCATCCGGTTTCCGTGCGGTGTGAACACGGTTGCGGTCCGGATCCGGTTTCTTAAGGAGATAACATCCTGTAAATACCTGGGGTCTGGGAGGTCAGCAGAAGGGTCTGGGGTCATTGTTGGAGACAGGTGGACGTGTGGAGACCATCCGTGGATACAGAGACTGCAGTTGGGACCATGGATCCAGGCATTTTTTACTCGTAAACCTGGGAATTCTCTCCTTCCTGTTGTTCGCCTCCTCGTTATCAGACATCAGACATGTTGCTGCCAAAACGAGCTCCAGCATGAAATCGCTGCTGCCCCACTCTTTGAACGCTGGGCCCATGTGGTCCCCATCCAAAATGCATAGGAAGTGGGGTAGAACGTCCGGTTTTTGTAGCCAGTGTGTTGTGCGCTCTCCGGCTCTCATTGCTTTGTATTGGCCGGATGGTGCAGTCCGGCTCCGCTCCGGATACGGCTGCCGGAGGAGCCGGACCAAAAAATAGCGCATGTTGGAACGGACGCCGGAGTCCGGATCCGGTCCGGATCCGGTCCGGCAGAACGGACGCATGTGAACGGACGCATAGGCTTTTATTGCTATTGCCGTGCGTCCGTTCCGTCCGTTCTGCAAGCGGTCCGGCTCCGGCACGGCGATTCCGGACGGCCACCGCTAATGTGAACCGGGCCTTATATAGCAGAAAAAGAGCACAGACCAAGCCCCCAGGAAAATTAGACCAATCAGCAACATCCCTGCAGCAAATGTCAGCTGACCGCAGGAATCAGCTGACACACTTCAGAAACGCCTCCTTAACCTGTAAAGGCAGTTCTGAGCTGTGCGCGACCTCCTAGAGAGACTGCCAGAAACATCACATTGACCCACATCTACAGGGGAGCCGGGGATGCGAACATGCTGACTCACATCTACAGGGGAGCCGGGGATGCAACTGACCAAAGAGGAAGCTTCCTCCAGCTGCTCAGAGCAGACTCCAGAGACAACACCAGGTAAGTTTGTTACAGATGTTTGCTTATAGTAATCTTAGGGAAGAGTGTGCTAAGTTACTGGTCCGGTATTGATACGTAATTACAATCGCATTATTTCCACTGGTGTCAGTCAACCAGAGAAGGCGGCTTGAAGTGATGGCTATCATGAGGCCATGGAAATAAAATGACTTTGGCATGGCAATACGTGCTTTGTCATATGCCCAAAGATTAATATAGGCCATGAGAAATCAAGACACTTAGCTAATTAAACAACTCACCGGAGTGTAACTAAGTGTTTGTGTGAGAGATTTCCACTACTCTGGTGGAGATAGCTGCCAATAAGTCACCGTAGGTCCTAAAGTTATTCCATCTGCTGACTTCTGTGCTGACAATAACTTAGGTTCAGGGCTGTGACTGTAAGTCTGGTTTTCCTGATGACTGCCTTTCCTACTAAAGCATAAAAGTCTCTTATTATTTGCTAATTCTAACTATTAGACACCGGCACATTTCTTTGCTCATGTTCCCCCAAATGGAGGACAAAGTGAGAAAATGGGAGCTGAACGGTTTGGATAACTGCTTTTTTTTTAAAGCTTTATTCAAAGAGAGCTCTAAAAGCAGTCCCAAACAAAGTTCACAAACAGCATTTTTTTAACCATAATTTCACAAGCTTGCAGATGTCTGTTTGGAAAAGGTAAAGATCCGCAAACTGCAGTAAAGTATAAAAAAGTCAGGTATACTTTATTTTCAAACATCCACATGTAAAGACATCAACATACAGGATCAGCTAATGTGTATCGAGCTTCAGAATACACCCTTAGTCATAGCCAGATCGATGTCTGTTAGCACGCAAGCCTGTCTGCTCTGAGTCCTGTCTGTACTGCCCCTCTGCTCTCTCAGCACTTGCCCTGCTATGCACCCTACTCTTTGCAAATCTTTGTCTGGGAAATTTCTCCCTGCAATTTTCTCCTACCTCTTTTCCCATCACCTTCACCTAATGGCCCTCCACTGCCAAAAACTCCTCACATACTCACCTTCAGAGTGCCTCAACTCCTTTGAGCCTTCCTTCTGAGTGGGCTGTGCTGCCCTTATTCTTGTATAAGGAACAATGAGAGAAAGGCTTGAGTGTAGGCTATATATCAAAAATGGCTGAGGCCGATCAGAAAATGGCTGACATATGTGTCATTAATAATATCACTCAAACGCAGCTGATTCACCAATACAAAATATTATTTATTAGAAGTGCAGAATTCAACAAGTAAATTAAAAACGCATGGGATGGCAACCCCGCCATACAACCAGAAAGCATACCACATGCAGGTGCACCACACTAGCAACACTAAGATGCACTGTTACAACAGGGATTATCCATAATAACAACCAGAGATTGGAATGATGTCTCCAGGTGAGATGGAAATTAACAGAACGCAGAACCTCGATATGGATCAATACTGTCCAGATAGTTGCAAAAAGCAGCAGCAAAAGCAATAGCACAAGTCATTAGAGGCAGCAGCATCAGCCTTTAGCAATGATCAAGCATATTCACTCTGCAGCAGCAGCATAGCACAGTTCAGCCAAGGAAACAACCTGTAGGTTCTGGTAGAATGAGCTGCATATACTGTATATAAATCTCAACAACATCCAATACAGTGAGACAGGGCTCTCTGATGATTTTACCAGGTGTAGCACTGTGAGTCCATAGTTGCCATCTGGATACACACGTGGCTCAGGTGCAACGAGTAGAATGTCTGCGAGTGGAACCAGTGACACAGGGGAATGCCGTGGCGGCCCGGAGCTTCCCGAGTGGCATGCCAAGGAAAGTTAGTGGAGTGGCTTTTTGACATCCCCGTGCCACGCTGTAGTAGTGTTGTCCGGATCATGAACGATTCGGATCTTTGATCCGAATCTATTTTATGAGTCGATCATCCGAATCATCAAAATGAGTGATTCGGATCGCAAAAGGGGCGGGGCCAGGAGCGACACGCCCCCTCTCAGCGGGCAGCGGGGTCTTGGAAGCAGAGCAGAGATGGATCGCTCTGTTGGAAGGGAGGCAGCCTTGCAGGGAGACAGGTAGATAAGAGAGAGGGGACATGGCTGCCACTGCCAGATATGTGTAGAGCACACATACTGGCTGCAATGTGCTGCCCATTACAGGCTGTCTGTTCCGTAGTTGTGCACAGTGATCACAAAAGGGGCGGGGCCAGGAGCGACACGCCCCCCTATCAGCGGGCAGCAGGGTCCTGGAAGCAGGGATCGCTCTGTTGTATGGGAGGCAGCCTTGCAGGGAGACAGGTAGATGAGAGAGAGAGGACATGGGTGCCACTGCCAGATATGTGTAGAGCACACACACTGGCTATAATGTGCTGCTCATTACAGGCTGTCTGGTCCTTAGTGCTGCACAGTGATCACATTGGAAGCTTTTGGCTCAGCACAGCTCAGTAACTTTGCAGACAGTGTGATTGAAAGGCAATATAATCCTCCTGCACTCGGCACTAAACAGCTACACTTATCTTCTGGAAAGTCCAAGAGTAGGTCCGCACACCAGCTTTTCAAATAAGCCAAAGGTAATTTTATTCCATCATAATGTGTCAACACTATGTATGACAATTGTTTCGGGGCCACACAGGGTCCCCTTCCTCAGATACGTGCAGATTTGTTTGTCTGCACGTATCTGAGGAAGGGGACCCTGTGTGGCCCCGAAACAATTGTCATACATAGTGTTGACACATTATGATGGAATAAAATTACCTTTGGCTTATTTGAAAAGCTGGTGTGCGGACCTACTCTTGGACTTTCTGGAATGCTACTTGATGTTGCTTTGCATCGCTGGTCCAGCACCCATACACAATACGGTAAGGTGTGCCGCTCCTGATCCAATAATTACACTTATCTTCTGGGAATGCTTTCTTTCACTGTGCGACCTTTTCTTTCAAAGTGTACAGATGAACATATAGGTGAAATATATGTAAAGCATATGACTTCAGCATGTGGGTATTGTGTGCAAACATTTCTGCTCTCTGCTCGTCCCTCCTCTCTTCTCTGTCCACTCCCTGCCCTCTGTCCATCTTCTCCCCTTCTCTGTGTCCACCCCCTCCCCTTCTCCTGTCCACAGACCTGTCCTGCTGTTCATTTCACCCCCAATGCTTCCGGTAGTAAAATGATCCGAGATTCGGATCAAAGATCCGGATCTCTTCAATGATCCGATTCGAATCATCCGGATCATTGAAAAGATCCGAACTTCCCATCTCTACGCTGTAGTAGTATTGCACTCAGACCTGCGCTTTAATTCCATGCAGCTACCAAAAGTACCAATCAGCATGAAGCTGGGTTCAAGGGGAGGGGTGCTCTGACATCACAACAATCCGGTGAGTCGTAGCTAGGAGTGAGGGGATGTGTCGTTGCAATTGACTGACCCATTGTCAGCACAATGTTGCCATGGCAATCAGACGCTCCATGTTGCGTCCGTGAAGTGAACCAATTTATTATATAACAATCCCCTGGCTGGGCGAGATAAGGATGCATTGCAACCCTGCCTCCCGCAGCCTCCTGTACTGCAAAGACAGATGAATCAAAACTTTCCATACTTTACATTATATAAAGTCAGTGACACTAAGCACAAATGGGAGGGGACAAAATAAACAAAGACATATCTCCATAGAGAATTGGCAGATATACTATGTACCCTCCAAGCTTGAGAGACATGGAAAGTAGAACAGGCCAAGGGGTAGAGATACCTGTCCAAAACAATAATTTAATCTTAGATATACATTAAACCCTCATTGACAGGAATGCTAAGTGGTCATGTACAACCAAACATGTCTGGTGGGGGAGAAAAGAGAGCACACACCTGCCAAACCGTGTTCATCTGCACACCTATAGCAGCAGGAAGTGTGCATATTACATTTGCTTGTTAAGGCCTGGGGCTTCACAGGCCTGTAGATCGCAAATACAGCTGGATTCACAACGCAAGAGGAGGCAGTAATAGTTTGAGTGTAGGTTAGCCTATCTTCTCTTAGAACACTCTAGTTGTATACTACAATGCCACACTCCTCCTGGGTTGCAGCATGTCCTCCCTCCCCCTGGTCTGACCGGAAAGGCAAATGGGAGGCTACTGGCTAACATATCCATTTTTTCTGTAATAGGGACCAATGTGAAGGTGGGTGATTAGTATGTTCAGTATCCTTCTTGTAAAAAGCACTGCAGGTTGGAATAATTTTTTTCTTAAAGCTAATGTGACCCCATATTTAAATAAAAAAAAGTCAGATACTCACCTAGGGAGAGGGCAGGCTCGGTCCAAATGGGCCTTCCCTCTCCTCATCCGGTGCCCTCGGTGCTGTGCTAGCTCCCCCGTTCGCATCCACTGCTGCGGAGACTTCGGAAGTCTTCGGGAGCCGAGTCCTCCCGAAGACAGGCAGCGCACACGCGAGTGCGTCATAGAGGGCACGCGCTGTGCGCAGTGTAGAGTGTCTCGTCTTCGGAAGCACTTGGGCTCCCGAAGCATTTCCGAAGTCTCCCTTCGGCGGGGGAACAGCGGTATTTGACCGAAACGGTCGAATACCGCTACGGGGGAGCCAGCGCAACAGCGGGGACCAGGAGAGGAGAGGGAAAGCTCTATGCTACCCAGAGCCTCCCTCTCCTTAGGTGAGTATCTGACTTTTTTATTTAAATATGGGTTATCATTAGCTTTAATGATTTGAAGAATGTGACCCTGATGCTATGAATAGGAAAAAGAATACTGCCCATCTGTTTTTATACTACACTATTAACACTATTGACCATACAGCAAATTTTAAATGAAAGGAGTGTGTTTACTGTAATTCTGGGAACCTTTGAAGTGTTGTGTTGCATTGTTGCTCCTCTTTTTTTCTCTCCTCCCACCGCAGTTATAGCATGAGAAGAAGAGAAAACAGATTGTACACAGTTTCAAGCACATCGGGGCCCTGAAAAAGTAAAACTTTGTCCACTTGCTTGGCTTATATACCCTGTTTATATTTCATTTATCATCGTCATTTCTGTTAGGTTTTGCCTTGCTTTGTGGGTTTAGCTTGGCTTTAGCATTGAACAAGGGTTCTTTGAGAAAAGAGTGGGAGGTATATTTTCAGCCCCTCTTCCCCGATGAGGCTACCCAAATTCATATTTATATAGACTGGTATTCCTCAGTAAGAAGACCTCCATGCTTGCAGGCACCAGCTACCTGGTCAATATCAGCCTACCTTGACCTTAGGGGTTAATACAGTAAATCTTAAAAGTGAACAGTAGAAAGCAAGGGGGAAACGAAAGTCAGAAGTCATGTTAAGCAGCTGGAAACAACCACTCAGAAGGAAATTTAAAGAAAAGCCATAGTTGTAATATTGAAGTAGCTAGTATATACAAGAGCTTCAGCACACACAGAAGAGATTCAAAACAACCTACAGCCAGAAGTCTCCAATCCACAATGGTGCCACATCAATCAAAAAGTAATCCTGATCACTACAAGAATATCCTTAGACTGAGTTTCCCAAAATCAAAACAGAAACCCACAGCCACTCAATGCCCAAGTATAAGTGGCCACCATAAAAAAAGCATAAACTGAGGTCTGATTTTCACAAGGAGGGGGGGGGGGGGGCACTTGTATTGCATTGTAATATTGACTTCATGTTAAGGTTCATTTTATGGTTAAGATATATCTTAATTCTTACAAAGTTCTAATTGTGAAACTTTGTGTAAAGAAAGTGTAACATAGTAAAATGTGTTGCTTATTGTATGTCTGGCTTCCAGTGGCATAACTAGACTTAAGCTGGCCACTAATGGACCAATTTCTAGCGAACAATCGTTCGATCGATCCGAAATTCTAGGTCGGCAGTGATCTAATTGCCAGTAAATAATCTCCATTAATGATTATGATCGATTATGAACGAGTGAAAAAAAAGTCGTCCGACTGAATTTTCGTCGAACGAAATTTTGAATTTTAAAGACGATCGTGATCGATAGATAGCAAAGATTGGTTCGTTGATGGTGTAGTGAACGATTTTTCTTCCGATCAGAATTTCTTATCGCTCGAACGATTTTTCGCTAGAAAATTGGACCATTAGTGGCCACCTATAAAGAGAAACTCCAACCAAGAATTGAACTTTATCCCAATCAGTAGCTGATACCCCCTTTTACATGAGAAATAGAATGATTTTCACAAACAGACCATCAGGGGGCGCTGTGTGACTAATTTTGTGCTGAAACCCCTCCCACAAGAGGCTCTGAATACCGCGGTACTCTGGGCAAACTGCCACAATGTAACAATGTTCACAGACAGGAAATGGCTGTTTAAAGCTGTCTGTAACAGCCAGAGCAGCTAGAAACAGCTACATAACTTGCCCACAGTAACAATGTCACCATGTAATGCATGTCAGAATGTGAATCTGGGAGAGGAAAGATTTTACAATGAGCAAACACTGACTAAATCATTTATACATAATTATTGTAAAAATGAAGCACTTTTTTTTATTAAATTATTTTCACTGGAGTTCCTCTTTAATAGGGCCCCCATGCAAGAATGATAGCATGGGGCCCGCTTGGTCCCCACACCTCACGAGGGTCATGTGATTGGGAACCCGGCAAATGGCAGCAGAAAGTGTTCAGCTGTGAAGCAGCATCTGGAAGCAGGAAAAAATTATAGACTCTTGTGCTACTCACTACTCTGCATGGCGGGAGGAGGTGGCAGGGATGGCTTTTGTGAGCAAAAGAGGAAGTTTTTTCTAATTGGCTGCACTTGCGGCTGGGGAGAGGGAGAAGGAGGGGCCCCAAAAGCCTCTGCCCCCCCCCCCTGTAACGACAGGGGTCACAGGGGTGATTTTTACGCCCATGCGGACTTCTCTGATTTATCTGCTTGAGATGAGTGTTTGTATAAATTCTACCAAATATAACCGCAGGTGTCTGCGTCCAGCTGTGTCCATGCTGTGCTTGTGCAGATGCAAAGCCTGAGCAGTGTGCATGGGGGCTGTGGGTGCATATACAGGGCCACAGCTGCAACCCTGCACATACACAGTATGGTGGAAGGCACTGTGTACAACCTAGCACCCGTTAATAGATGGACCTAGTAGCGTGTATGTGTGTATATATGTATATATTAAAACCTTAAAGCACACCTAAATTGAGAGGGATATGGAGACTAACATGTATTTCCTTTTAAACAATGCTAATTACCTGGCTGTCCTTCTAATCCTCTGTCTTTAAAACTTATGACCATAGACCCTGAACAAGCATGCAGATCAGGTGCTCTGATTAAAATCTGACTAAATTAGCTGCATGCGTTTACGGTGCGTGATGCAGACACTACTGCAGCCAAAGGGACCAACAAGACAGCCTGGCGCCCTCCATATACCTCTCAATTCAGGTGTACTTTAAGTGCGCAGGCATGTTACATATTTTTTTTTTATAATTAAGCGATTGCCATTTTTCAGATATACACACGTTAAACAAATAAGGCCCATAGAGTCTAAAAACATCTGAATTGAAGCATAACTTTGTATGTTTTTGTATCATGAAGAAGTTTAAATTGACTGTAAAATAATGAAAAATCAGTGTATTTTTTATTTAAGTCTTTGGATGGCAAATAGCTGCCTCTATAGGTTAAGAATTAGAGCACCATAGCAACTACTGAAATTGTACATTGCTATAAGTGTTTGCCTTCAGCCTTCAGCCTAGGCTACTCTGTGTATTTCTGCCGGCCTTCAGTATATTGATTTGTTGTAAAGAACACCTGGATTGTTGTTGTGAAGCAATGCACTGAGGCATCTGAAAATACACTAGATTAAGCCTGCTGGAAGCAATCAGACAGGTGTGCAGAGAAAAAAACGCTATTGGCTCTTCTCCGTTCCACTCTGGTCATGATAAATGATCTGGCTGCTCTGCTGAAAGAAATCCAAGAGACTCAGTTATAACAATATCATGACTCTACACTTCAATCCTGAAAACCCATCATCGATCCTTGGTACCATGCTGGGGATTATGCCATTGATGTCACAGGGACTATTTGGAAAAAAACAAGCTCGTCAGCGAGATTGGATAATGTCTTATAGCGGCCTATAAGCAAAATGTTATGGTAGATGTGTGCATATGCAGAAAATATATTGCATCATCTTAGCCCACCGGGTCTGAAATCAATTCCTTGCAGCATGTGGTCTTAGCAAGCAGGTGCAATAAAACCAAACAGAAGCAGCACTGCAGGTCTTCGCAATGAATAATTTACGACTCCCGGCACAGTTACTCCTAATAATTAATAGGCAGCAGAATGTTTGTAAAAGGACAGTAACTCTTTCCTAATCTGTGTATAATTTACTGCGCCATAAAAACTCACCTCTTCTGTTTCTGAAGCCCACATTATAAAATCATTTAGCTGCTCTCACACATTGCTGTGTTGGCTGAGACCCAAGATATATTAAAAGTAATGTAATATTTACAACATCCAACATGAGAAACAATGTAACAGAGAGATTCAGAAAGAAGAGTTTATGAGTTAAAGCAGTCTGCAAAACTTACCTTAAAGAGACACTGAAGCGAAAAAAAAATTATGATATTATGATTTGTATGTGTAGTACAGCTAAGAAAAAAAACATTAAGATCAGATACATCAGTCTAATTGTTTCCAGTACAGGAAGAGTTGAGAAACTCCAGTTGTTATCTCTATGCAAAAAAGCTATTAAGCTCTCCGACTAACTTAGTCGTGGAGAGGGCTGTTATCTGACTTTTATTATCTCAACTGTAATTGAACTGTTTACTTTTCCTCTGCTAGAGGAGAGTTCATTACTTCACAGACTGCTCTGAAAGACTCATTTTGAATGCTGAGTGTTGTGTAATCTGCACATATTATCAGGGCCGGGCCGAGGCAGAGGCTGGAGAGGCTCCAGCCTCAGGGCGCAGTGTAGGAGGGGGCGCACAATTCATTCAGCTGTCATTCCCAATTGTGTTTGAAGCAGAAAGAAATAAGAAAAGGGGATACATGACAGTGACTGCAAGCCAGGTAACTAGATATTAAGGTGTTGGGGAGGTTGGGGGCCTAGGGCACCTATTAGTCTAATAGCAATCAGTGTGTGACGGCTGGGGTGGGAGGGATGGAGGGGTGCACTTTGCTGTCTCAGCCTTGGGTGCTGGAGGACCTTGTCCCGCCTCTGCATATTATAGAGTGATTCAATGTTAGAAAAAACACTATATACCTGAAAATAAAAATATGAGAATATTTTCTTTGCTGCTAATCTTCTAGTAATTATTCATAGTACACAACCAATTCATTATATCATATATTTTTTTTCGCTTCAGTGTCTCTTTAACTACTTCCCGACCGCCGTATAGACAAATGGCGGCCGGGAAGCAGACGCCGCAAGGACCGCCGTATTGACAAAATGCGGCGGTCCTTGTTTGGGCATGGGCGGAGCGATCGCGTCATCCGTGACGCGATCCTCCGCCTCCGCCTGTCGCCGCTCACTCGCCGCAACATCCCGCCGGCCATACGGAAGCGCCGGCGGGATGTTAACCCGACGATCGCCGCATACAAAGTGTATAATACACTTTGTAATGTTTACAAAGTGTATTATACAGGCTGCCTCCTGCCCTGGTGGTCCCAGTGTCCGAGGGACCACCAGGGCAGGCTGCAGCCACCCTAGTCTGCACCAAGCACACTGATTTTCTCCCCCCCCGCCCCAGATCGCCCACAGCACCCATCAGACCCCCCCCTGCCCACCCCCCAGACCCCTGTTTGCACCCAATCACCCCCCTAATCACCCATCAATCACTCCCTGTCACTATCTGTCAACGCTATTTTTTTATACCCCCCCCCCCTGCCCCCTGCTCCCTCCTGATCACCCCCCCACCCCCCAGATTCTCCCCAGACCCCCCCCCCCAGACCCCCCCCCCCATGTACTGTATGCATCTATCCCCCCTGATCACCTGTCAATCACCTGTCAATCACCCGTCAATCACCCATCAATCACCCCCTGTCACTGCCACCCATCAACCAGCCCCTAACCTGCCCCTTGCGGGCAATCTGATCACCCCCCCACACCAATAGATCGCCCGCAGATCCGACATCAGATCACCTCCCAAATCCATTGTTTACATCTATTCTCTCCTCTAAACACACACTAATTACCCATCAATCACCCATCAATCACCCCCTATCACCACCTGTCACTTTTACCTATCAGATCAGACCCTAATCTGCCCCTTGCGGGCACCCAATCACCCGCCCACACGCTCAGATTGCCCTCAGACCCCCCCTTATCAATTCACCAGTGCATTCATTACATCTGTTCTTCCCTGTAATAACCCACTGATCACCTGTCAATCACCTATCACCCATCAATCACCCCCTGTCACCCCCTGTCACTGCCACCCATCAATCAGCCCCTAACCTGCCCCTTGCGGGCAATCTGATCACCCACCCACACCATTAGATCGCCCGCAAACCCGCCGTCAGATTACCTCCCAAATGTATTGTTTACATCTGTTATCTTCTCTAAACACCCACTAATTACCCATCAATCACCCCCTATCACTGTTACCTATCAGATCAGACCCTAATCTGCCCCTTGCGGGCACCCAATCACCCGCCTACACGCTCAGATTACCCTCAGACCCCCCCCCCCTTATCAATTCGCCAGGGCATTATTTACATCTTTCCTTCCCTGTAATAACCCACTGATCACCTGTCAATCATATGCCAATCACCTATCACCCATCAATCACCCCCTGTCACTGCCACCCAACAATCAGCCCCTAACCTGCCCCTTGCGGGCAATCTGATTACCCACCCACACCAATAGATCGCCCGCAGATCCGACATCAGATCACCACCCAAGCGCAGCGTTTACTCTCCTCTAAACACCCACTAATTACCCATCAATCACCCATCAATCACCCCCTATCACCACCTGTCACTGTTACCCATCAGATCAGACCCTAATCTGCCCCTTGCGGGCACCCAATCACCCGCCTACACGCTCAGATTACCCTCAGACCCCCCCTTATCAATTCGCCAGTGCAATATTTACATCTGTTCTCCCCTGTAATAACCCACTGATTACCTGTCAATCACCTATCAATCACCCATCAATCACCCCCTGTCACTGCCACCCATCAATCACCCCCTGTCACTGCCACCCATCAATCACCCGCTGTCACTGCCACCCATCAATCAGCCCCTAACCTGCCCCTTGCGGGCAATCTGATCACCCACCCACACCAATAGATCGCTCGCAGATCCGACGTCCGATCACCTCCCAAGTGCAGTGTTTACATCTGTTCTCTACCCTAAACACCCACTAATTACCCATCAATCACCCCCTGTCACTGCTACCTATCAGATTAGACCCCTATCTGCCCCTAGGGCACTCAATCACCCGCCCACACCCTCAGAATGCCCTCAGACCCCAGCCCTGATCACCTCGCCAGTGCATTGCTTGCATCTATTCCCCCCTCTAATCACACCTTGAGACACCCATCAATCACCTCCTGTCACCCCCTAGCACACCTACCCATCAGATCAGGCCCTAATTTGCCCCGTGTGGGCTCCTGATCACTCGGCCAAACCCTCAGATCCCCCTCAGACCCCCTTCCGATCACCTCCCCAGTGCATTGATTGCATCTATTTTCCCCTCTAACCACCCCCTGAGACACCCATCAATCACCTCCTGTCACCCCCCTAGCACTCCTATCCATCAGATCAGGCCCAATACAACCTGTCATCTAAAAGGCCACCCTGCTTATGACCGGTTCCACAAAATTCGCCCCCTCATAGACCACCTGTCATCAAAATTTGCAGATGCTTATACCCCTGAACAGTCATTTTGAGACATTTTGTTTCCAGACTACTCACGGTTTTGGGCCCGTAAAATGCCAGGGCGGTATAGGAACCCCACAAGTGTCCCCATTTTAGAAAAAAAGACACCCCAAGGTATTCTGTTAGGTGTATGACGAGTTCATAGAAGATTTTATTTTTTGTCAAAAGTTAGCGGAAATTGATTTGTATTGGTTTTTTTCCACAAAGCGTCACTTTCCGCTAACTTTTGACAAAAAATAAAATCTTCTATGAACTCGTCATACACCTAACAGAATACCTTGGGGTGTCTTCTTTCTAAAATGGGGTCACTCGTGGGGTTCCTATACTGCCCTGGCATTTTAGGGGCCCTAAACCGCGAGGAGTAGTCTAGAAAACAAATGCCTCAAAATGACCTGTGAATAGGATGTTGGGCCCCTTAGCGCACCTAGGCTGCAAAAAAGTGTCACACATGTGGTACCGCCGTACTCAGGAAAAGTAGTATAATGTGTTTTGGGGTGTATTTTTACACATACCCATGCTGGGTGGGAGAAATACCTCTGTAAATGACAATCTTTTGATTTTTTTACACACAATTGTCCATTTACAGAGGTATTTCTCCCACCCAGCATGGGTATGTGTAAAAATACACCCCAAAACACATTGTACTACTTCTCCCGAGTATGGCGATACCACATGTGTGGCACTTTTTTGCACCCTAACTGCGCTAAAGGGCCCAAAGTCCAATGAGTACCTTTAAGATTTCACAGGTCATTTTGAGAAATTTCGTTTCAAGACTACTCCTCACGGTTTAGGGCCCCTAAAATGCCAGGGCAGTATAGGAACCCCACAAATGACCCCATTTTAGAAAGAAGACACCCCAAGGTATTCCGTTAGTAGTATGGCGAGTTCAGAAGATTTTATTTTTTGTCACAAGTTAGCGGAAATTGATTTTAATTGTGTTTTTTCACAAAGTGTCATTTTCCGCTAACTTTTGACAAAAAATAAAATCTTCTATGAACTCACCATACTCCTAACGGAATACCTTGGGGTGTCTTCTTTCTAAAATAGGGTCATTTGTGGGGTTCCTATACTGCCCTGGCATTTTAGGGGCCCTAAACCGTGAGGAGTAGTCTTGAAACGAAATTTCTCAAAATGACCTGTGAAATCCTAAAGATACTCATTGGACTTTGGACCCTTTAGCGCAGTTAGGGTGCAAAAAAGTGCCACACATGTGGTATCGCCGTACTCAGGAGAAGTAGTATAATGTGTTTTGTGGTGTATTTTTACACATACCCATGCTGAGTGGGAGAAAGATCTCTGTAAATGGACAATTGTGTGTAAAAAAAATTAACAAATTGTCATTTACAGAGATATTTCTCCCACCCAGCATGGGTATGTGTAAAAATACACCCCAAAACACATTATACTACTTCTCCTGAGTACGGCAATACCACATGTGTGGCACTTTTTTGCAGCCTAACTGCGCTAAGGGGTCCAAAGTCCAATGAGCACCTTTAGGCTTTACAGGGGTGCTTACAATTTAGCACCCCCCAAAATGTCAGGACAGTAAACACACCCCACAAATGACCCCATTTTGGAAAGTAGACCCTTCAAGGTATTCAGAGAGGGGCATGGTGAGTCCGTGGCAGATTTCATTTTTTTTTGTCGCAAGTTAGAAGAAATGGAAACTTTTTTTTTTTTTTTCTTCTCACAAAGTGTCATTTTCCGCTTACTTGTGACAAAAAATAATATCTTCTATGAACTCACTATGCCTCTCAGTGAATACTTTGGGATGTCTTCTTTCCAAAATGGGGTCATTTGGGGGGTATTTATACTATCCTGGAATTCTAGCCCCTCATGAAACATGACAGGGGGTCAGAAAAGTGCTTGAAAATGGGAAAATTCACTTTTTGCACCATAGTTTGTAAACGCTATAACTTTTACCCAAACCAATAAATATACACTGAATGGGTTTTTTTTTAATCAAAAACATGTTTGTCCACATTTTTCGCGCTGCATGTATACAGAAATTTTACTTTATTTGAAAAATGTCAGCACAGAAAATTAAAAAAATCATTTTTTTGCCAAAATTCATGTCTTTTTTGATGAATATAATAAAAAGTAAAAATCGCAGGAGCAATCAAATAGCACCAAAAGAAAGCTTTATTAGTGACAAGAAAAGGAGCCAAAATTCATTTACGTGGTAGGTTGTATGAGCGAGCAATAAACCGTGAAAGCTGCAGTGGTCTGAATGGAAAAAAAGTGGCCGGTCCTTAAGGGGTAGAAAGCCCTAGGTCCTCAAGTGGTTAAAGGACCTCTGTCGCCACAATCTTAAAATTTTCATCTTCTCATGGGGGGTTCTCAGGGTTTTCTTTATTTTTAAATGCACTTAGTAAATGGTAGTTGCTCCGTCCAACTGCCAAAAAAGTGTGCAGCGAGCAGGGAGGCTGGCCAGCATCTTTGTATAAATCTTTTTCGGGGAATGTCTTTATAAAGAATAAAGGCCATGCTGAGAATCCCCCATGAAGAGATGGACTAGCCCAAAACCTAATCTGTATAGGTTGTGGATGGGCACACCATTCGTTTTTGAAGTCGGGTGCCTAATATTTTGGTATAGGCATACCACAGTAAAAGTCTATCATTGAATATATCAGCACTCCGTGGTTGTAAGGAAATGACGCTCTTTTATTGAGCCATTATAGCCACAAAATAGCCGACAGTTTTGGTTACCACACGCCTTGAGAAAGGGGGACCCTGCGAGGCCCCTCGAAACAATTGTCGGCTATTTTGTGGATATAATGGCTCAATAAAAGAGCGTGATTTCCTTACAACCACGGAGTGCTGACATATTCAATGATAGCCCAAAACCTGTCGGTAATGTCAGATTTCTATGACTTACTGTAAGTGACAGCAACATAGGAGAAAAGTAATTTATGGATCATTTTATTCTGGAAGAAATGTACTTCTTATTTGTATGTGTTTTAAATTTGAAGATTTCCGCAACAGTTTCTCTTTAAATTGTATAAAATAATGGGTATATATATATAATATCTATAAGTAGGTTCTTTCATGTTAAAGAGACACTGTAGTAAGAGAGATTTGGAGGCTGCAGTAAAGACATGGGATCAACTGGACAGCCTAGAAACAAGCATAATTTAAAAAAATTGGCAGCCTTCATATCCCTTTAACTTTAATTGCCTTTATTCGATTAACTTTTTCTCCTGAATTTTCTCCCAGGAGATAATCATTTTTCAACGGATATAAAAATAACTTTTCAACACTTAGCATTTGAGAAAAAAAAATGCTAGAATGTAAGTAAGATAATATCAGACTTAATTTAAATATTTTCTAGCATGGCGGGAGCTTTAAAGGTGTTTTATTGGTAAAGTTAAAAAATATCTCAGGGGAAACGTTAATAGGATATGGGCCAATGTTCCTTTAAATTGATACAGTATAGCATAATATGACTTTTTTATCAGCAATGAAATGGATTTGCAATTTAAATATGTAATAGGAGTCACGGTTTCTGGTGTTTTTCTTTTTATTACGAGTTACTAATTCCCTATTTGTGTTACACTCATATTATAGGTTTCCTACTTGATGGACCTCATTTACTACATTTCCCCAGACTAGAGTCATCCAAAAGGACAAGCTTCCCCTGTTACACTGCTCTTGGAATTCTCAAATGGCCAACATGAACTACAGGACTGATACAGGGCCAGTTATGCAGTTTCAAGGTACCACACCAGAAACCAGACACTCGGCTGCTAACACAAACCATTCCTAATGCAAGAGCTCAAGACCCAGCCTGATACCCTCTTTCTAACATCTAATGCACAAACTCAATTATGGAAGCAAAACAGTTATCAATTAACAAGCATTTAATTTACAAATATTCAGGGTCTGGACCCCCTGTTTTGTCTATGACTGCATACAGCTGTTCAGTTGGACGTAGACTTCCAATATCATAGGGTGCATTGTATGGCCGTCTGATAACTGTTACGAGCAGGCAGTGCTCTTCATAACGGTTACTGACAGATGAGGTTGTGAAAGCTAATGATGGAGAGCTGTAGCTATTGGAAGGTGAGCATTGGTTACGATTATTGGTCAAGGGTC
The DNA here is from genome assembly GCF_040937935.1 of Hyperolius riggenbachi. NCBI lineage: Eukaryota > Metazoa > Chordata > Amphibia > Anura > Hyperoliidae > Hyperolius > Hyperolius riggenbachi. The sequence goes on along the minus strand of NC_090649.1, from coordinate 164,567,276 downwards.
AAGATCATGAGGGTTAGTGTTAGGGGATAGGATAGCTGGAGATTAGCAATAGAGCAACTGTGTTTTTTGGACTATAAGACTCACTTTTTCTCTCCAAAAGTGAGGGGAAAAAGTCACTGCATCTTATAGTCCAAATGCAGGGAGTTCCTGACTTGTGAATGCCTGCCAATACGAACCTCTAACCCGCCGCATTGTCAGGGTACTGTGCCCATGCAGAGGAGGACACATTGGCCTCGATTCATAAAAGTGCTGTCGGGAAGGTAACGTCGAGCGGGGAAACACCGCTGTCGGTATTTCCGCCTTCAGGGTGGTAATTCATAAAAATGTTGCTAGTTGTGACAGGCGTGCGGAGATATTCCGCTGTAGGCAGGCGTTAGGCTGTCGGGAGACATGCGGAAACAGGAGAAGCAGGCGGAATCCCTCCGTGCGGTGTTCTCTCTGCAGCTGCTTGGGAGGTCTGTCCCATTCACTGCAATGTATTCCGCACGCTTCTCGCCACATCAGAGGTAGCGGTAATACCCGTCCGCATACCGCTACCTCTAATCTTTATGAATTGACTACTTGTTACTTTTGCTATGATAATCACCGCGCAAGGCGGTGATTGATCACTCTGCTCGCGAATGTCGGCTTTTCATGCGGAAAAAGCCTTTATGAATACAGATTTTGCTGTGTGGTCGGTAAAGTGAGCAGTTTTCAGCATTTCCGAATGCGGGAATGCTTTATGAATCGAGGCCATTGGGGAAAACTGAGGAAAAGGGACAACAAGGGGCATAGAGGAGGACACAAGGAGAACAGAAGTGGACACATGGGGGACACATGAGGACCCAAGGGGGACAGGGAGACACAAGAGGTACAAGGGGGCATGTGGTAAAAAAAAGGGGGCATAATCCACAAGATGCCTCGTCACCATGGATACACCAGGTTTAGTATATATTTTTTCCCCCTGATATTTGTCCTCTAAACCTGCCCCAACATATTTCCAATAGTACTAATAACTGTAATTTTATATAGCTAATATTAAACTATGAAACACATATAGCTCACATCAAACTCAAATCCTAACCTATCCTCTGTCACTAACTCTTCTATTCTCAACACCTAACAGTGTTAGGATAGTGGATAGTGTAATGCTTAAGGGCTCTGCCTCTGACACAGGAGACCTGGGTTCAATTCTCGGCTCTGCAAGTCTCCCTAACACTGCTACTGCCTATAGAGCGCATCCTAGTGGCTGCAGCTCTGGCGCTTTGAGTCCGCCAGGAGAAAAGCGCGATATAAATGTTCTGTGTTTGTTAACACTAAACTTCCTCCCAGTACGCTTAACACTAACCGTCCTACTGCTGCACCTAACACTAACCTTCCTACCTCTATACCTAACACTAACCTTCCTACCTCTATACCTAACACTAACATTCCTACCGCTGCACCCAACACTAACCTTCCTACATCTACACCTGACACTAACCTTCCTACGTCTACACCTAACACTAACCTTCCTACTGCTGCACCTAACACTAACCTTCCTACCTCTACACCTAACACTAACCTTCCTACCGCTGCACCGAACCCTAACCTTCCTACATCTACACCTAACACTAACCTTCCTACGTCTACACCTAACACTAACCTTCCTACCGCTGCACCTAACACTAACCTTCCTACCTCTACACCTAACACTAACCTTCTTACCGCTGCACCCAACACTAAGGGCCCTTTTCACTTAATCAGTTGCTCTCAGTTAAAATGGAAAGAAAACTGATTTTCAATTTAATGCCCATGTTTTCCTATGGCACCTTTCACACTTAACACATTTTAACTGAAATCTTTGTCACAATGCACTGCTATGGAAAAAACGTGCACTAACGCGTACCAACGCGTACTAACGCACACTAACGCACACCAACTGATTAAGTGAAAAGGGGGCCCAACCTTCCTACTGCTGCACCTAACACTAGCATTCCTACCTCTACACATAACATTAGCCTTCTTACCGCTGCACCCAACACTAACCTTCCTACCTCTACACCTAACCCTAACCTTCTTACTGCTGCACCTAACACTAACCTTCCTACCACTGCACCTAACACTAATCTTCCTATGTCTACACCTAACACTAACCTTCCTACCACTGCACCTAACACTAACCTTCCTACGTCTACACCTAACACTAACCTTCCTATCACTGCACCCAACCCTAACCTTCCTATGTCTACACCTAACACTAACCTTCCTACCACTGCACCCAACACTAACCTTCCTACCGCTGCACCGAACACTAACCTTCCTACGTCTACACCTAACACTAACCTTCCTACCACTGCACCTAACACTAACCTTCCTACGTCTACACCTAACACTAACCTTCCTACGTCTACACCTAACACTAACCTTCCTACCGCTGCACCCCACACTAACCTTCCTACCGCTGCACCTAACACTAACCTTCCTACGTCTACACCTAACACTAACCTTCCTACCACTGCACCTAACACTAACCTTCCTACGTCTACACCTAACACTAACCTTCCTACATCTACACCTAACACTAACCTTCCTACCACTGCACCCAACACTAACCTTCCTACGTCTACACCTAACACTTACCTTCCTACTGCTACACCTAACACTAACCTTCCTACGTCTACACCTAACACTAACCTTCCTATGTCTACACCTAACACTAACCTTCCTACCACTGCACCTAACACTAACCTTCCTACGTCTACACCTAACACTAACCTTCCTACCACTGCACCTAACACTAACCTTCCTACGTCTACACCTAACACTAACCTTCCTACGTCTACACCTAACACTAACCTTCCTATGTCTACACCTAACACTAACCTTCCTACCACTGCACCTAACACTAACCTTCCTATGTCTAGACCTAACACTAACCTTACTACCGCTGCACCTAACACTAACCTTCCTACGTCTACACCTAACACTAACCTTCCTACCGCTGCACCCAACCCTAACCTTCCTATCTCTACACCTAACACTAACTTTCCTACCACTGCACCTAACACTAATCTTCCTACCGCTGCACCTAACACTAACCTTCCTACCTCTACGCCTAACACTAACCTTCCTACGTCTACACCTAACACTAACCTTCTTACTGCTGCACCTAACACTAACCTTCCTACCTCTACACCTAACACTAACCTTCCTACCGCTGCACCCAACACTAACCTTCCTACGTCTACACCTAACACTTACCTTCCTACTGCTACACCTAACACTAACCTTCCTGCCACTATGCCTAATACTAACTTTCTTATTGCTACTCCTAACACTAACCTTCCTATAGCTACACTTGTGCTGCTTATGGATCATTTAGCCAAACATGTTCATCCTGGCGTGGCAATGGCAGAATAGCCACCACTTATCAATGTGTGACCTGTGCTTGCCGAACACCCATGCCACCACTTGCTGTTCATTGAGCCACTTGCCGTCTTGGCTCCACATAGCCATGTTGTGAAGAATTTATATACCCCAGCGCCCCCATTATCACAAATTAACATGGCAGGCTATGGGACTACTAAAAAGTGACGATAGAGAAATATAAGTGTTCCACCCTCCTCAGTGTTTCAATTAAAAGAAAAGTGCAGTGGGAAATGGTTTTGTATTGTAAGCAGGGGAAAGTTATTAATGGTACAAATGGCCACTAATGTGCTCTGTAATGGGCCAGTTTCCTGGCAATAAGGAGCTACTGGATGCAGCCTGCCAGTCCAGATGTTCGACTGGTACTTTCAATACATTGCAAAAAACACAGACAGGCAATCCACAAAACATTGCACATTGCTAATAAATGCAAATTTACTACCATATGCATTTAAAAATTAGGTGCTGAAAGAGGGCTTTAATGAGCAGAGAAAATTTGAGTCAATCTGCAATTGCCATTATATTTGGTTGATTTTGGATATTTGAGACATACTCAGGTTGCTAAGCAGCCAGATGATGGGTTGAAGAAACTGTGAAAGATCATTGGAGAGGATGAAGAAAACAGATAAGAAAAGAATGGCTTTGCGTGCCTATCTTGGTATTAACAGAGATGCCACATTCTTTCACATTCCACCATCCATCCCATCTATCTCTTCAAATATCAGCTGCCAAAATCATTTAATTCCTTCTTAATCAATAATGTTGTTAAGGTCATTTAATTTACTGCAATAATGAGCATAAGTGCATCCCAAAACATAATCAGATTCCCAAGCTCATTATCAGTTTGTCGAGTTTTTAATCTCAAACACAACAATCAAATTATAACAAGACATAATAAATGTAATTGGATTTTCAGATATAAGGCAGATTAAAGACAGGTTTCTCTTTGTAGAGATGCCATTTAAGCCAATTCCTTTGTGCTAACATTCAAATATGTTATTAAATTGTTTACATTAAGCAGCCTTGTTTTGTTCTTAGCAAAACAACTGATGCACTAATGACACTGATAAGTACAACAGTGCGTAATTACGTTGATAGATTGTGTGCCGCTGAAAAAGGTGACCTTGACCTATTTGTTACCTTCTTAGAGGCAAGTGTATTTATAAACCCATAGCACCAGCCATGGGTAACCTCTGATCTGCCATCTGCTACCACTGCATTTCCCAGGATGCTCAGCTCGCTACCTTCATGTGAATAAAATTCAATAACCTGAAAATCTGGAGAGCGGTACGTCAGTGTCAAGTTGATCTCTAGCTTAATGTTGCTCACTAAGGAAATTTGTCTTTGGTTCCACCAAACTGAAGATGTTCTCACTCCAATTAAGCTACAGATTGTGCTACAGCTTATTTCCTCTCTTTACTCTTCTTCGGGTTTCAGAATTTTATCAAAGTGATAAAAAAATAATGTTTTTCACTTTTTTTTTTAGGCTTTTTGTGTTCCGCTTGTACAGTCAGGGAATTTGAACAGCATGTGATGAAATAAGCAGTCCTGGCAGGCAATTGTGATAATTAAGCACAGCTGAAACGTCATACAAATAACATTGACTATTTTTTTCTATTATTTCTATTGTATAATTAATTATGTTGTCATAAAACTCCATCTTGTTGGCACAAGATAATTCAGAAAAGAACACAAATAAGAATCCACTAATTACACAGCGCTTATACAAAGTCAAGAGACACCAAAGAAATGTCTCTCTCTCCCATCTTGCTCGCCAAAATCCCTTATACGTACCTACAGGGATCCCCAACTTCAGGGGTCACATGACTACAGCTCTGTCTGGACTGTGCTGCACTCGTGCCAGCTATTTGGATACCGCATCCATCTCTGGGCTATACCTTCTCTTCAGTAAGAAAATAACAGTGTCGTCACTCTGTTAGGTATCAATGAAATAGGCAATTTTATTAAGTACAAAAAGGCAAGCCACAAACACTCTAAAACCAAATAAAATTTGCAGAGTGCTCCCTGCATACAAACTGAACACCCATCCATCACTCATCACTCACCCACACACTGGTACCGGTACCACACTATCCAGCTTCCTCCAAGTTGGGGGGAGAGAGGGACAGTAGAGAGGCATCCAGTCCGCAAGTTACTGTGCAAAAATTGTAAATATGGGGGACAGTTCAATTCAGACAGTGTAATCTGTTGTGTATCAAGCTTCACCTGGACTTACTGATACATTCATGCTTACTGCCCACCAGGTGGACAGGGCTACATCCTGTAGATTGAGTGGAGCGCCCCATGCCTGTGTTTATGCCGGTGGATAACGCTGGAGGATTATAGCATGCACGCTGACAACGCTGGCTCATATACCGTTGAGTCTCCCCGTTCTTGAGTGGGTAGAGACCCAGTGAAGATTGTTTGCACTACTGTATGGAGAGGCTGCTGAAGTCCTGGGCGGTAAGCATGAATGTATCAGTAAGTCCTGTGCGTGGTGCAGGTGAAGCTTGATACACAACAGATTACACTGTCTGAATTGAACTGTCCCCCATAGTTACATAGAAACGGCAAATTTGGCTACCTATGCTGGGTTGGGGGGGCTCTCTGGCTACCTATACTGGGAGACACCAAAGTCAAGTTTCACTCAAAGCGTTGTGGAACATAAGGCCGGCCCTGTGTGTGGCACTCCACTAACTGTCATTGTCTCTCTACTGTCACAGTGCATATACCACTGTCTGTGTACCCCTCCTGTGTGTGGCACTCCACTAACTGTCATTGTCTCTCTACTGTCACAGTGCATATACCACTGTCTGTGTACCCCTCCTTTAACTGCCTCGAACTGTGTATGCTGTCGCAGTGCAGAAATCCCTGTACCTTTCCTCTAACTGCTATGGACTTACTGTCACAGTACAAGAATCAAGGCTGTAGCTTCTGTTTTCCATATTTTCCAACACTATTCTATTAACTCTAATATGGCCACATTTTCTGCAGTGTGACAGCATAGAAAGACAGCAACCATCAGCACAGTGGGTCACAGACAGCGACGGATCTGCCAGCATTCAGCCTCTCAGGGAAGAGGTTATACGCCCTTCTGTCCTCCCCCAGGTATTAATCCAATCTAGGGCACAACACATCCAGGCACGCACGCACACACACATGCATGCACACACTAACCTACACATACACACAACACAAACACCCGCACAACACATGCACGCACACACATACATGCACACACTGACCAACACACACAACACGCACATACGCACAACACATCCACGCACACACACAAGCACCCACACACTGACAGACACATCTACACAACACGCACACCTGCACAACGCATCCACGCATACACACCTGCACATGGACACTGACCAACACTTACACACAACACACACCTGCACAACACATCCACGCACACACATGCACATACACACTGACAAACATACACAAACCACGCACACCTGCACAACACGTCCACGCACACATACGCACACACACACTGACAAACACACACAAACCACGCACACCTGCACAACACATCCGCGCACACACATGCAAGCACACACTGACAAACACATACACACAACATGCACACCTGCACAACACATCCACGCACACACACATGCACGCACACACTGAAAAACACACACACACCTGCACAACACATCCATGCACGCACTGACCAGCACATACAGAAACGCACAACACACCCCAGTAAATATGCCAGCCTCCATTTGTCTCTTACCTCGGGTTACATTTAAAATCACATTTATGCAAGTATAAAAATATATCAGAACAGCAAACTCACAATACATTTTTCTCTTTCTAAGTGGTTAGTGAGCCCTGTATACATTTTGTTTCCCTACTGTATCTATGCTAAGAATGCCTTATATGTTTTTTAATTAAACGTTCGCAATTGTTGCACCTAAAGGGGGAAAAATCACTTTAACAGAGTGTGATTTATAAAGGTATGAGTTTATCAATATTTATCACCTGCAGGTAAGACTACCCAGGTACTGCTGAGCAGCGAGTTGCTAAGCAACTGTTCCACTACACTGTTCATTTTCTCATGCAAGATTTTAAATGACTGCACTGTAAATGAAAAGTGTTTGATGTCTACACTGTTGCAGTCACAGCAAGCAAAAGAATAGCAAACAGAAAAATGACAGAAGACCTTTACACTGAAGAAGGTCTGCAAGAGACATGATTCATATTGTGACTTCTGCACTAGTCATGCTATGAAGAGATGAACGTTGTACATCTAATAAAATCCCATAAAAGGGGTTATCTAGTTACCTACCGATATACCCAGAACCCTCTGCAACTTCTTGATAAGTAAAAGATAAGCACAAGCCCTGGAAAATTATATATATATATATATATATATATATATATATATATATATATATATATATATATATATATATACACACACACACACAGTGGGAAGTAAAAGTTTGGGCAACCTTATTAATCATCATAATTTTCCTGTATAAATCGTTGGTTGTAACGATAAAAAATGTCAGTTAAATATATCATATAGGAGACACACACAGTGATATTTAAAAAGTGAAATGAAGTTTATTGGATTTACAGAAAGTGCGCAATGATTGTCTAAATAACATTAGGCAGGTGCATAAATTTGGGCACTGTTGTCGTTTTATTGATTCTAAAACCTTTAGAACTAGTTATTGGAACTCAAATTGGCTTGGTAAGCTCAGTGACCCCTGACCTACATACATAGGTGAATCCAATTATGAGAAAGAGTATTTAAGGGGGTCAATTGTAATTTTCCCTCCTCTTTTAATTTTCTCTGAAGAGTAGCAACATGGGGGTCTCAAAACAACTCTCAAATGACCTGAAGACAAAGATTGTTCACCATCATGGTTTAGTGGAAAAATACAGAAAGCGGTCTTAGAGATTTCAGCTGTCTCTTTCCACAGTTAGGAACATATTGAGGAAATTGAAGACCACATGCTCAGTTCAAGTTAAGGCTCGAAGTGGCAGACCAAGAAAAATCTTGGATAGACAGAAGCAACAAATTGTGAAAACAGTCAGAGTCAACCCACAGACCAGCACCAAAGACCTACAACATCATCTTGCAGCAGATGGAGTCACTGTGCACCGTTCAACCATTCGGTGCACTTTACACAAGGAGATGCTGTATGTGAGAGTGATGGAGAGGAAGCATTTTCTCTGCCCACAGCACAAACAGAGCCTCTTGAGGTATGCTAAAGCACATTTGAGCAAGCCAGCTTCATTTTGAAATAAGGTGCTGTGGACCGATGCTGTGGACCGATGAAACTAAAATTGAGTTATTTGGGCATAACAAGGGGCTTTATGCATGGAGGAAGAACAACACAGCATTCCAAGAAAAACACCTGCTACCTACAGTAAAATATGGTGGTGGCACCATCATGCTGTGGGGCTGTGTGGCCAGTGCAGGGACTGGCCATCTTGTCAAAGTTGAGGGACGCATGGATTCCACTCACTATCAGCAGATTGGTAGACCAATGTCCAGGAATCAGTGACAAAGCTGAAGCAGCGCCGGGGCTGGATCTTTCAACAAGACAACAACCCTAAACACTGCTCAAAATCCACTAAAGCATTCATGCAGAGGAACAAGTACAATGTTCTGGAATGGCCATCTTAGTCCCCAGACCTGAATATAATTGAAAATCTCTGGTGTGAGTAAAAGAGAGCTGTCTATGCTCAGAAGCCATCAAACCTGAATGAACTAGAGATGTTTTGTTAAGAGAAATTGTCCAAAATACCTTCAACCAAAATCCTACAGTAAGCATTTAGAGGCTGTAATTTCTGCAAAAGGAGTATCTGCTAAATATTGATTTCATTTCTTTTTTGTGGTGCCCAAATTTATGCACCTGCCTAATTTTGTTTAAACAATTATTGCACACTTTCTGTAAATTGAATAAACTTCATTTCACTTCTCAAATATCACTGTGTGTGTCTCCTATATGATATACTTAACTGACATTTTTTATTGTAACAACCAACGATTTATACAGGAAAATCATGATGATTAACAAGGTTAATCGCACCCACTGTATATTTATGTCTTCAATGTGCCCTGCGCACACCAGTTGATTTTGGCACAGCGATGCACTCGTCGTTTCGGTGCCAGCGCTGAGTGTCTGATTTGTCATTCAATCAAAAGAACCGCACACCTGACCTGTCAGTGAGCTTGCTGGTGTCGGATACCTGTTGCAGCAGTCAATCCAGTAATCCAAAGAGGGATCTGCACACATCAGGAACAAACTGTGTTTATTGTTCCATATGCACACATGTCTAATTCCTTAACAAAGGGGACCGGCCTGAAACGATCGTAAAAAGGTGTAGACGACTGTTGATGTCTTACATGTGTGCATATGGAACAATAAACACAGTTTGTTCTTGAAATCTGTGTGCGAATCCCTCTTTGGATTACTGGAGTCTCTGATTTGGGCGCCATTTCAGCTGGGTGCCCCACAAATTTGTAAAAAAAAAGTTGAAATTCGGCAGCCAGCAATAGCCAGTGCCAGAATTATGTGTCCGTACGATTTGCTACAACTCGGAGGGGGAATAGTAATCAGCAAGGGCTCAGAGTTTGTGCAAGAGCAAGGTGAGCTGTTTTTTGGCTTCAAACTGCATCGAGATGGCCTGTGCTGAGAATAAATAGGCCTGCCCGGTACCACTGAAATTGCAACAGTGCATAATATAAATACTCTCCCATTTATTAGGGATGATCAATGAAATGCAAATACTTCCGAGCTGATGCAAGTTGATGCAAATGTACGCAAATTTTATGCAAATATATTTCAGCTTCAAAATGGACCAATCAATTTAAACCCAGGTTTAAATTGATTGGTCCATTTTCAAACTGCATATATATTTGCATAAAAATTTGCATCAACCCAGAAGTTTTTGTATTTCTTTGATCGTCCCTACTATTTATAAAAATCTGTGGTAGGGTTGGTTCAAAATGGAAGAGCTTTCTAGACACTTGTGATTTGAAAAGCTCTTGCTAATGCTATGCTATGGGGAATTTTTACAAAATCACATCAATCCAGTGAGAACATAAATATAGGATAAAATTAGCAAGATCTTTTAAAACCACAAAGCGCTTAGAAAAGCTCTTGTAGTGTGAACCGGCCCATAATTATATTACATTGAAAGCACTATTGCAGTGCCGATGCACTAAAAACTGTTGCCTTTGAATTACATTGTTAGGAAAATTGTTGGGAAAATGAAGCTACGGAGCACCTAATGGTAAAATATCAAAATTGCTTGTTTAGATCCAGCCCTAGTATCAGATAGGGCTCAAGGACCAAAATGATTAAGCTTTGCCTGGACTGCAAGAGGATAAAATAAGTCAGTACTAAAAGCACGTATAGTGTAAGTCTTGAAAAAAAATACTTTGGCCTCATAATGCAAAGACAAGTTTCATGCTGGGAAAACTGGAGGATACATTTTTATGACCACTTCCAATCTACACGAAGATAGAAGAAATGGATTCCAGCCTACCTTGTATAAAGAAAGAAAGCACTCTTTCTGTTGACATGCTACATAGACACAAAGCGCAGGAGAGAGGTATTGTAGTAACTTATAGTAGAATGTAGTATATTATTCAGGATACCCACTTTTGTGTTAATTATCCTGGTTTTACCATCAGAAACACTTCCTATATCGATATAGTGCTGTATATTAGTATGTAACCCTGCCCCACGGCTCCCCCCTCCTTCACCTATACTGGAGTCACCTATGCCTAGTTAACCTATACTGGGGGCACTAATACCTTTCTAACCTACACTGGCGTCACCTATGCCTTGCTAACCTATACTGGGCAAGGAATCTATGCCTGGCTATCCTATACTGGGGGCACCTATGCCAGCCTAACCTTTACTGGAGGCACCTATGCCTAGATAACCTATATTGGGGGAATGTATCTTGCTAACCTATACTGGGGACACCTATGCCTAGCTAACCTATACTGGAGACACCTATGCCTAGCTAACCTATACTGGGGACACCTATGCCTAGCTAACCTATACTGGAGGCACCTATGCCTAGCTAACCTATATTGGGGGCATGTATCTTGCTAACCTATACTGGGGATACCTATGCCTAGCTAACCTATACTGTGGGGCACCTATGCCTGGCTAACCTATACAAGGGGTACCTATGCCTGGCTAACCTATACAGTGGGCACATATGCCTAGCTAACCAATACTGGGGGCACCTATGCCTGGCTAAGCTATACTGGGGGCACCTGTGCCTGGCTAAGCTATACTGGGGGCACCTATGCCTGGTTACCTATACAGGGGGAACCATTTTTACACCCACAGCCTTGGTGCAAATTACCCTATTAACTGCCCTGGCTGTAGTCTTCATGTAAAGATAAATATATGAGGTTTAGAAAGGGCTAGCTGCCGTCAGTCCAGGCTGCGTTAATCAGATAGTTGATTAGAGTATGCTTTGCAACATAAAGGTTTCGAACAAGACAGAACACACAAATGCCAATGGTGATCTCATCACATTGGCTTCTGAGATGATCTAATCAATTTTTATGACCACTTTCTATCTACACTAAGATAGAAGGAATGGATTCCAGCCTACCGTATACAAAGAAAGAAAGCACTCTTTCTGTTGACATGCTACATAGATACAAAGCACAGGAGACTTAAAGAGGTACTGTAGTAACTTATAGTAGAATGTAGTATATTATTCAGGATACCCACTTCTATGTTAATTATCCTGATTTCACCATCAGAAACACTTCCTATATCTATATAGTACTGTATATTAGTATACAACCCTACCCTCCTAGAGATGTTTGACCTAGGCTGTTAACTATGTGGAATTCTCCTCCCAGATTATTCTGGGAGACTATGTATTATTTCTACTGCCTTATTTATTTATTTTATTTATTTTTATTTATTTATTTATTCAAGTACTTTTATAGCGCCGACCAGTGCAGTTTCTAGGCTAAAATGCACCCAGGGCGAGGGTGTAAAAATTGCGCCCCCCTCCCCGAAGCAAGGTATGGGTGCCCACAGTATAGGTTAGCCAGGTCTAGTTGCACTCAGTATAGATTCCCCCAGAATAGGTACCCCAGTATAGGTAGCCAGCTATAGGTCCCCCAGTATAGGTAGCCAGGCATAGGTGAGCCAGTATAGTTGCCTCCGGTACAGGTTAGCCAGGTAGGTGCCTCCAGTATAGGTAGCCAGTATAGTTGCCCCCAGTATAGGTTAGATAGGCAGGCGTCCCCAGTATAAGTTAGATAGGTAGGTGCCCCCAGTACAGGTAAGCTAGGTGGGTGCCTCTAATATAGGTTGCCAGAATAGTTGCCCCCAGCATAGGTTAGATAGGTAGATGCCCCCAGTATAGGTTAGTTAGGTAGGTGCCTCCAATATGGTTAGCCAGTATAGTTGTCACCTGTATAGGCTAGCTAGGTAGGTAGGTGCCCCCAATAATGGTTACATAATTTAATGCTCCCACTATAGGTTAGATAGGTAGCTGCCCCCCAGTATAGGTTAGGTAGGTGCCCCCCCAGTATAGGTTAGATAGGTAGGTGCCCCCCAGTATAGGTTAGATAGGTAGGTGCCCCCCAGTATAGGCTAGATAGGTAGGTGCCCCCAGTATAGGTTAGATTAGGTAGCTGCCCCCTCAGTATAGGTTAGATTAGGTAGCTGCCCCCCAGGTTAGATAGGTAGCTGCCCCCCAGTATAGGTTAGATAGGTAGGTGCCCCCCAGTATAGGTTAGATAGGTAGGTTCCCCCCAGTATAGGTTAGATTAGGTAGCTGCCCCCTCAGTATAGGTTAGATTAGGTAGATGCCCCCCAGTATAGGTTAGATTAGGTAGGTGCCCCCCAGGATAGGTTACATTAGGTAGGTGCCCCCCAGGATAGGTTAGATAGGTAGCTGCCCCCCAGTATAGGTTAGATAGGTAGGTGCCCCCCAGGATAGGTTAGATAGGTAGGTGCCCCCAGGATAGGTGAGATAGGTAGGTGCCCCCCAGGATAGGTTAGATAGGTAGCTGCCCCAGTATATGTTCGGTAGGTGCCCCACATGATGGAGGGGGGAGCCGCAGCCGGGGGGAGGGCAGCCCGACCTCTCCCTCCCTTCCTCTCCCCACGCCCTCCGTGCTTCCCCCTCGGACTGCAGAGCAATGCGCAGGGAAGCGCTATACAAAACTACTCAACTCCCTGGCTCCAATCGCTGCTCACTCGCCGATGATCTCCTCTCTCTGCATAGACGCTGATACACACGCTGCTTCCGGCTAAACAGGTAGCAGTGTGTGTATCATCGGCTAGGCAGAGGAGGAGATCAGCGGCGAGTGAGCAGCGATTGGAGCCAGGGAGGTGAGTAGTTTTGTATAGCGCTTCCCTGCGCATTGCTCTGCAGTCCGAGGGGGGATCGCACGGAGGGCGGCCCGGGGAGAGGGAGGGAGAGGTCGGGCTGCTCCCCCCTCCATCACAGCTCCCCCCTCCCAGCAACGCTCAGGGCACCCGCATGGGCCGCACGGCCGTAGAAACGGCCATGGCACCGACATATTACGCAGCGCTGTACAGAGTTTATTGTCTTGTCACTAACTGTCCCTCAGAGGGGCTCACAATCTAATCCCTACCATAGTCTATGAATGTATTGTACGTATGGTAGCCTAGGGCCAACTTAGAGGGAAGCCAATTAGCTTATCTGTATGTTTTTGGGATGTGGGGGGAAACCGGAGAGCCCGAAGAAAACCCACGCAGACATGCGGAGATTGAACATACAAACTCCTTGCAGATGTTGACCTGGCTGGGATTCGAGCCGGGGACCCAGCGTTGCAAGGCGAGAGCGCTAACCACTATGCCACCAACAAAAACCTTCCACAGTGAAGCACCAGTCAGCAGACAGTAAAGGTGTCACCATCTGTGATACATTTCATAATATTAATTAGGGTGAATAAAGATTTTACAATGGGCACACACTGACTTAATAATTTACAAATGAATATTGTAAAAAATGAGCAACTTTATTCATTACATTCTATTCAGTAAAGTGTCTCTTTAAGCAGGCCATACACACATCGATATTCTTATTCAATTCCCGGTAGATTTGATCACTCAGAAAAAATACAGCTGCTACTATAATGTCTGGCTCTGATACTCACCTATACTGTATAGGCCGATGTTACCACAGCTTAGGCCTGCCACACTGTTTCCTGTTAATATGTGCCACAGATGCCACTTCCTTTGCACAGATAATCACAAGGCACAAGCATGGTCATATAGGAGAGAGTGGCCCATATGTAATTAATTTTTTTCCTCTGAAAATGGAGAACGGGGTCCTCTTCAACCCCATGGCTGTTGGTCATCAGGGCCGGTTCTAGACTTTTTGCCGCCTGAGGAAAACTTGTGGAGATGCTGCCCTCCCCACCCCAGAATACAGTTGTGTTCAAAATTATTCAACCCCCACTGAAGTTGAGTGTTTTGGCCAGTTTGACATTGATTTTGATCATTTCAGTCATCTTGTTTACAATTAAATCAAAGAGGCATTTGTAAGTCAGACAAATATAACATAATATTTATAATGAAATAACCACAAATATCTTTTCTGTGCTCACATCATTATCAGTTTTATTTAACCCCCAAGTGACTGACATTCATTCTTAGTACATAGTACAACATCCTTTTCCAGTTATAACAGCTTTTAAACGTGAAGCATAGCTTGACACAAGTGTCTTGCAGTGATCTACGGGTATCTTAGCCCATTCTTCATGGGCAAAAGCCTCCAGTTCAGTCACATTCTTAGGCTTGCGCGCTGCAACTGCTTTCTTTAACCTCCTTGCCGGTTATCCCGAGCTCAGCTCGGGGTAACCTGCGCAGGAGGATTTCTCAGGCCCCGCTGGGCCGATTTGCATAATTTTTTTTCCCTACACGCAGCTAGCACTTTGCTAGCTGCGTGTGGTATGCGATCGCCGCCGCCACCCGCCGATTCGCCGCTACCTGCCGCGCCGAGCCGATTTGCATAATTTTTTTTCCCTACACGCAGCTAGCACTTTGCTAGCTGCGTGTGGTATGCGATCGCCGCCGCCACCCGCCGATTCGCCGCTACCTGCCGCGCCGAGCCGCCCCCCCCCCGCCCCAGACCCCTGCACAGCCTGGCCAATCAGTGCCAGGCAGCGCTGAGAGGTAGATTGGGATTCCCTGTGACGTGCTGACGTCCATGACGTCGGTGACATCATCCCGCCCCGTTGCCATGGCGACCGGGGGAGCCCTGCAGGAAATCCCATTCTGAACGGGATTTCCTGCTTACTCTGATCGCCGGAGGCGATCGGAGTGGGTGGGGGGATGCCGCCGCGCAGCGGCTATCATGTAGCGAGCCCTGGGCTCGCTACATGATTTAAAAAATAAAAAAAAATTTAAAAAGTTCTGCGCTGCCTCCTTGCCGGCGTGAATTGAACCAGCAAGGAGGTTAAAGGAGTTATCAGGCTAACTAATGAAAACGAGGTTTACTCACCTGGGGACAGTCGACTGCAAGGGGCTGGAGAAAGCCCCAGGTGAGTAAACCTCGTTTTCATTAGTTAGCCTGATAACGCCTTTAAGTCCCACCAGAGGTTCTCAATTGGATTTAAGTCTGGTGACTGCGATGGCCACTCCAAAATGTTCCAGCCTTTAATCTGCAACCATGCTCTAGTGGACTTGGAGGTATGCTTGGTATCATTGTCCTGTTGAAAGGTCCAACGTCTCCCAAGCCTCAGGTTTGTGATGGATTGCATCACATTTTCATTTAATATCCCCTAGTACTGAAGAGAATTCATGGTACCTTGCACATGCTGAAGCTTCCCTGTACCTGCAGAAGCAAAACAGCCCCAAAGCATGAGTGATCCCCCGCCATGCTTCACAGTAGGCAAGGTGTTATTTTCTTCATAGGCCTTGTTCTTCCTCCTCCAAACATAGCGTTGATCCATGGGCCCAAACAGTTCTAATGTTGTTTCATCAGTCAACAGAACACTATACCAAAACATTATAAATATTATGTTATATTTGTCTGACTTACAAGTGCCTCTGTGACACCCGATCACACGCCATACATGTTGCCGTGCATTGCGCTGCTGATCTCATTCATTACAGTGAATGGGATCAGTGATGCTCTTTGCCAAAAATGCGTGCAGCAGTACGATAGCGCATCACACTGCTGTGCAGCGCGCATAGCATGAATGTCAGACGTGCTCTCCATGCCCTTCTAATGTTCTAGTTGATTGCATGCCATACACACTGCCGAAATGCGCACAGCAGCGCTTATAGGGCTTGATTCACTAAACCGTGATAACTAAAATCACGTTCGCGCGATATCACAAATTTTCCACCACAGTTGCGAATTTGAGCGCGAAAATGCTAGCGCGGCCGTGATATGAGTTATCATGGTTTAGTGAATCAAGGCCATAGTGTGAACGAGCCCTTATTCTTTTTCTGCCCGTAGGCCAACTTTCTTGTACAGCACCCTATGCAACCCCCTCTTCCATGTCTAACATTTATATACAGCAGCCCCCTTCAGTTATCTACAGATCTCTTGTTCAGCTTCCCTCTTCTATGTGTTGCTTCTATTTGCAGCCTCTCCTTCCATATGCAATTAACTTTTTCTTCTGCGTTTTCTCCAAGGTGATATTTTTAAACTTGTCAATAAAATGCCTTGTAAGCCATCAGTAAGCAAGAAAATACTGAAAATAATTTTGATCGTACTCTTTTTGGTACTTTTTTTTAGTTGAAAAGTGCTCGAAAGTTATTTTAAATGGAAGATGAAAAATGTTCTCCTGGGAGAAAAATCAGGTGAAAAAGGGAATTGCATATGGACCATGGAATCAGATCTCTGTTTGTAATTCATCTACATTAATGAAGCTAACTTCCAGAAATGGTTTGGATATAAATATTGATCAGCTGAATAACATTTCCAAGCCACACTGTAATGTACTAACGTGGCAGCATTAGATACATCACAGCCTGTCCGCTGGAGCTCTTTACATTACTGATAGACCATAATGCAATGGGAGAACACTCTCTCTTTTTTCTTTTTTTTAAGTAATTAATTATCATAGGAAGGCTTTTCATGTTTTCTAATTAGAGGAAAATAGTTTCTGTTCTAGGAAAAAAAATAGCTGACAGCGTATTCTCCATATTATAAGGGATCATACGCATGCTACAGAGATATTTCATCCCAGCTATTCATATTTATCCCTTGAAAGCCAATTTCGACTTTTTTTTATGAATTATTCACAAACAGCCCAAGATAAATGTTTCAACTTCCACATGTAAATGAAAAAGGCCCCCCTGGAGTCTTCAGCCCTGTTTTAATAGTCCGTTTCCCACTGAACGTTTTCTCCAGGGTGATTTCTTTTATAAACGAGCAATCAGTACGAGCATATGCAAATACCACCAGTTACATACAAGCCAAATGCTGAAACAAATAAAATATCATCTTGTTTTCATTTAAAACTTAACGTTATTTATTTGCACAAATTTACTCATTAAGTGAAATTCGAATAAACAAATAAACACATTAGCATAGATGGATGCATCATTTCATTGTTCGCTAGTCAGTAAGTAAAAAAAATAATTGGGGAGACGATGTGATCTTAGATTACAATAGCACAATATTTTCATACAGGAATTCACTGTAATATTTTAAATGAGGTCATTTATGTAGTAACCAAGACTGCATGCAGTGCAGGTGACCTCACCTCTGTACAGGGAGAGGAATTACAATTTCTGAAATGAGGGTTCACCATCAGTGCAGAGATCCCACAAACCATAGCATGCAACCAGGAATTCAGGACAGGTTTAGGAAACACTGACTGAAGTAAGGACACTTACTAAACAGCAAATCCATATGGCCAGACAAGTAGCTCACACAGCACTGGGACTTTATAAGTACCGTAGTAGGTGCCTAGCAGAGCAAGGACATTGAAGTAAAAGGGAAAGGAATTCACAAGTTCTGAGAGGCAGAAGAAATACTGCAATGCACATAAAACTATTTGCAATGCCAAATACAGTACTTAGAAAGCTAAAAGACAAAGGGCAATATGACTAGTGGAGAGGAGGACAGCTCCTCACTGCTCTTACACAAAGTTTGAAATAAAAACGTGTGCAGATATATGTAAAGGCTGCAACTGTAACTCTATTGTAAATTTTAATCTCTGTACCTTCAGACCCCCTGTTCCACAAAGAATCTCTGCACCCGTAGTCCTATTATTCCACAATGAATATCTGTATCTGGAATTCTATTCTACAATATCTCTTTGCACCTGCAGTCTTACTGTACAATGGAAATCTGTACCTGCAGTCCCTTTCTATTCTACAATGAATCTCTTTGCATGCAGTCCTATTCTACAATAAAACTTGGCACATGCAGTCATACTCCACCAAGAATCTCTGCATCAGTAGATCTATTCTATTGTACAATGAATATCTCTATTTGTAGTCCCATTTTACAATAACTCTCTGCACCTGCAGATTTATTGCACAATGATCTCTGTACCTACAGTCTAAATCTATTCTACAGTGAATCTCTATATCTAGAGTTCCATTCTACAATAACTCTGCACTTGCAGTCCTATTATATGGTGAATCTCTGTACCAGCAGTCCCATTCTACTCTACAAAGAATCCCTGTACCTGCAGTCCGATTATACTCTACAATGAATCTTTATATCTGGCATTCCATTCTACAATGACACTCTGCACATGCAGTCCTATTCTTCGTTGAATCTCTGTACTGCAATCCCATTCTATTCTACAATGAATATCTGTGCATGCAGTCCTATTCTACAAAGAATCTCTGTCCCTGTTATCCAATTCTACAATGACTCTCTGCACCTGCAAACATATTCTACAATTAATCTCTGTATCTGTAGTCCTTCTCTACAATTGGCTCCATTCACAATGCATTGCTTTTGCAAGTCCTGAAAGCTGCTGCCTTGAAAATATTCTGAAAACTAAAAAAATGCAAGTAGATTAAAAAAAGCATACCTTTTACATGCATTCAAAGTTTGAACTATTCATTTTTGTGTTTATGTTACTTTGTTCAGTATGGTAAGAAGGAATTTGAGTTTTGGAAGAGGACATTCATTGGGATTTCCACAATGTTAAAATTAGTAATAGTGTTGTGCTATGTCAGCCACTCCCTCTTAAAAATTATTTCCCTGCCTCTTACCTGTTCTTAACAATGGATTTACTATTGACTTCCTCTTATAGACACAATCTCTAACATCCCACTTAAAATAATGCATTCTGAATGTGGGGAACGCACCCCTACAGTGTCTTATATAGGGCTAATATGGTTTAACAATGATCGTCTGATGAGGAAGTATATGTATATATCAGGCTTCATATGCACTTAACTAGCTGAGGCTAAAAGTACTGATAGAAAAAGCAAATCGTGTCTGTGGGAGAACGTGACATGGCACAAAACATCACTTGTACAGACATTCCTCATTAATGCAGAAATGTACTTTCTGCAGCAAAAGAGATTTTATGGCATTGTACCGATTACATCTAGTACAGATATGCATGAATGATCTCGCTGAAGAATCCAACAAGATCCATCACTACTTAGTAATATTACCCTTGCTTTCTCCAGACGCATAAAATCCATTAAATGGAATATAGTAGTACTGTACAAGTCAAGCCCATATCTTCAGAAGTTACAGCCGTGATTATAGCTTCATATGCTAAATGCAAACTGAGCAGTGATATCATGCTGTTTGGTATTAATAACCCTTTTTGAGTTACTCAGCATTAATACTTAGCGCTACCCATACCCACTTCTCTTGTGAGTTATTAGTTATTTGATCGGTTACCAGGGCTAGTATTGAATTAAAATGCATAAATCATTTGGCAAAGAAGACTGTGAAGACCAGATAGGGAACTGTTTCAATCCTCTTCTAACATTGGTTCCACTCTTGCCTTGCACAGAACTAGTGCTGCTTTCTTGAATTTGCATTTACAGCTTCAGAAACCACCATACCATTAACGTGCCTAACAATTTGCACAGATTGGCTATCATTCATAAAGCATTTCCGCATGCGGAAATGCTTAAAACAGCTGACTTTACCGCACGCGTAGCAAATTCTGCATTCATAAAGGATCTTTCCGCATGAAAAGCTGACACTACCGAGCAGAGCGATAAATCACCGCCTTGTGCGGTGATTATTGTAAAAATGTAACAAAATGTTAATTCATAAAGATTTCCGCAAGCGGTGTGAGGTTGGGAAGTACCGCTCCCTCTGATGTGACGATAACAATGTAAGTGAATGGAGACACAGACCTCCCAGGCAGCTGCGGTAGAGCGGAACACGGAGAAATGTATCAACTCAGCCAATGTATCACATGTGCCCTTTCTCTCATCCTCCTGACCACCATGTACACATTAATATTATAGCACATGTGCTATAAAAATGGCAATAGGAAGTGATGTCCCAATCAGTGGTGGGACGAAATTTTGCATTTCGCATCGAATTACGCATCGTAATCGTAATGTGAAATTTCAGGGAAAACCGTAATTGCGTATGTAATAGTAATATTTCATAACTTCACGTAATTTTTCACATTTTTTTGGGCGAAATTTTGCATAGATTTGGGCCGAATTTAGCGGTTAATAGCAAAGCCCCCATACATGCTATTGACACAAATATTGCTACGTATGTTAAGGAGAACAGTGGATACAAGGGAAAAAAAGTAATTTTCTAAAAACACCTAGTAGTTTTTGAGAAAAGAAATCGATTTTAAAAATGCAAAGAAAAATGGTTTTTAAATTGTCATTTTCTGAGTTTAAAAACCATTTTTTTCTTTGCATTATTTTTTACTTGTACCCACTATTTTACTTAACCTCCTTGCAGGTTTTCCCGACCTGAGCTCGGGGTAGAAAAAAGAAGCTGCTAGCGGTGATCCCGAGCTCAGGTCGGGGTAGGCAGTGCAGTGCTTTACCTGTAGTTGTGGAGTCCCGCGCGCGGTTGCGCTGCGCAGCGGGACTCCAGCCTCTCTCCCCGGCAGTGTGGGGTCTTTCCCTGGCCACCGGGATCCCCATGTCCCCGCTATTCTTCCGGGGACCCGGTGGCCAATCGGAGCGGCGGTGGGGGCGTGACGTCATGGGGGCGGGGCTAATATTTAAAACGAACTTCTCTATATTAGAGAAATATAGAGAAGTTCGTTTATATGTATATTAGCGCCATCTTGTGGTCAAAGTGAAAACTGCAGCGCTGGAGCCCAGGAAGGTACATTTTTTATTCTGCTGCAGATCTCCCTGCCAGAATGATTTTTTTTTCAGGTTTTAGGGTCTGAAAGAGTGGAAAAAAAATTGCACCTCTTTTAGACCCTACAATCTGGAAAGAATCATAATGGCAAGGGGGTTAACATACAGTATGTAGCAATTATGGTGTCAATAGCATGTATGGGAGCTTTGCTATTCACTGCCAAAGTCAGCATGAAATTACGCGAAAAATAGGCAAAATGTTATGCAAAATTACAAATGACTATATGAAATCAATGAAATGTACAAATCGTAATTATGTGTAGGCGAAATTGCGAAAATTTGCGTAATCGTAATTAGCTAATTATGATCATCACTAAAAAAAGATGTTCATTGTCACAGAAATTTGCCGTTTCAGCCACAGAAGCCACTAACTATGGACAAGCTCATCAAAATATAACTGCTGCATGGAATTCACAATGCACCCTTTAGTTCAACACTACACTCATTATGAGACAACATTTTCTTAATTCCAGGTAGATCACAGCCCAACCTAGAAATGCAAGTTATCAATATAAAAATACCCCCTATTTCTACCAATGAAGAAACAGCAGTGACCTGGCTGATCATGTTGTCTCTGCTTCCGATTAGTTAAGGAAGAGGAGAGAAACGGCAGACCTCAAACGACTGCCTTATCTTGGAGAACATATTATTGACTGGCCTAAGGAAAATCCATTCCAGCTAATCACAGCTTCCCATAGGGAGGATTGGGGAAGGTGGTTGGAGGGAAATTAGGTGCAACTACAAATATAATCTAGTTGTTTCTCAGTCCAACTGTAAATGGTCAGGCTAGGCAACAGCAGAGCATCTGAAGATAGAAGTGCTCCACTAGATGCTAGTCAACAATATAACATCATTTCCATTAATTTGTTGCTGAAACAAGTTAACTATAATGATATCAGCAACTGCAGAGTGCGGAATTACTAAACTGGTCTATGATATACTTTATTCTTTCTTTGCCAATCATCATTAAAACAGATCTAAAATTCTAAAACAAATAGAAATGTAATTAGGAAGATAATCATCATTCAAAGTCTAAGAGGTTTCCACGAATGATCATTCAGAATATGGAAATCCGCGCAAATGTGTTGAGAGCTCTATTTATCTTAGTGAAGAAATATTGATTGTGAAATCAAAATCCTTATACTTGACTAGGAAACCCCTTCTGTTCTGACTTAATACAAACCATTAAAACATTAAGCGGGTATTTTTTTTTAAAGAAGTGATGATCTAATTACAGACCACCATTTCTTTGTAAAGATGGCCACTAATGATCCAATCTTTTTCATCCAATTTTACCAAATCTATGTAGTATAAGGGTAAATTGAGTGAATTAGTTGAATGGATAATTTAGACAGTTACCTTAAATAACATAGAAATGGTAAGTTTGGAATAAATAGATTGGATCATTAGTGGCTAACTTTAACCTGTTTTAAAAAGAATCAGAACACCTACTGAAGACCACCATGTTTAAAAAGGGGCAATTTGTTTTGCTTTTTTACTGTGGCAGTTAGTATTTGTTTGGCTAATGTAGCTACCCACTGATCGCCATTCAACACTTTATAAATATGTACATGGCAACAGTGGCAACCAAAGGAAATAGGTAAAATTGTATTTTAACTGGTTGTTACTTAAATATATATATATATATATATATATATATATATATATATATATATATATATATATATATATATATATATATATATATACTGTATATACACTAGCAGATGACCCGGTGTTGCCCGGGTATGTGTTTGCCTGGTATTGGCTCCACCCACTTTTCTAACCCTAACACACAATTATAATTCTATTACAATTTTTTTTTTTTTTTACTTGTGAGTGAGCGTTGCACTACTGTCTGACTCAAATTTGATTGCAAACTGTCATTTGCAACCTTGGATTTCAGTAAGAAAAAAGAAACTTGGCCTAGTTCTATGAAGGCTCAGGACTGTACATAGAGATACAGGTTTATCTCATCATGGCTCTGATTCACCAAACTGCAGTAAGATTGCTGTGCGCAGTCAGCGCACAGCAATTTTACCGGTACTAACCCTGGGTTAGCACCGTCTGGAAACCCATTAGTGCTACGCGCTATTAGGTTCATTTCCCCAGGGCTCCCAGGCTTTTCCATGCACCCCATGCTGCAGGACACCCACCACCCCCAGGTCTCCTTTGACAGGTCCCTAGGGCCCGTGCAAAATGTGTATAATGATTGTAACTCACTTGTCCTGGCATGCCGCTTGTGTTCGTGCTTCCTGTCTTCATCCTTGCTGGCTGCATCTTCTTCAGACCTGTCACATGTTACTGTGTAATAACATGCTCCCTGGTCACTAAGAAGAGGCAGGCAGTGAAATGATGACAGGAGGAATAGGTGAAGCTGTGTGCCAGGACAGGTGAGTTGTAAACATTACACAAATTGTGTAGGGGCTGTGGGGAGCAGTTGGGGAGACCTGGGAGGGAAGGGCCCAGAAGTGTGGGTGGGTGCGCAGTGTTCGGGGGACAAATTTACTTAGGGAGGGGGAGTTGGAAGGGGGCCCCAGGTTTAGGTTACCTTTGCCTG
The DNA here is from genome assembly GCF_040937935.1 of Hyperolius riggenbachi. Lineage (NCBI taxonomy): Eukaryota > Metazoa > Chordata > Amphibia > Anura > Hyperoliidae > Hyperolius > Hyperolius riggenbachi. Next base: position 164,543,036 of record NC_090649.1, on the reverse strand, counting down.
CGCACAGAAATCTTACTGGAGTTTGGTGAATCAGTGCCCATGTTACATGTCGCTTCATGCACTCTTTAAAAATGTAATTCATTCCACTGCATTTTACTTGAACTTGCAAATCATGTCTGCAAATGATTCCCATGAAACACATGATCATAAAATTCACACAAAGTCCACAACAGAATTTATTCTTTCTTCAAAGCTGTTTCACTGCCAATGTTAAATCAAGCAGCATGTGACCATTTCACAGAATCAATATAAAGTGATAAAACAGATTATGCTATTAAGACATTGCAGACTCATAAAGCACTAAGCCCAGATGGCCACCCTGCCAGCTAGCAAGCTGCTAATAAAGCGTGACCTGGACACCCAGCTGTGACCCAACCGCCTCCAGGCTCACTCGCTGCAGGATGAGGCCACGCATGGCACCCTGCCCCGCATAAATTTTATTTAAACAAGTTTGAAGTTTAACAGCCTCCCATAATATTAATTATGTGGTAAATGATTGGATAAACCAATTTACTTTTCTCAGCTTACAATAATACAAAATAATAATAAAATGGCCTAGGGCTTTAGCAAAGTGTTTAGATCTAAAAAGGCCAGATTACAGTTTTGATTGTTGGTTTGTTAGGAAACAATTTGAGATTTGAGAATAGAGAATTTTAGGCGTCTCACTCATACACAGTATTTTGTGTATTTTATAAACAAAGAAATACATTTCTAACGTACAAAAGCCTCAAGTTTTTAGCATTGGGGTAAAAAAAAATTACATCAGTCATGCACATTCTATGTATGCTTTCTTCAACCTGCTCAAAACAATTCCCTCTGTATTTGTAAACCCTGCATAACCACAAGCATATCTGTATGGTTCATTAACTCTTGTCCTTTGATTTTTGTCCTATGTAATTTATGGGTGTTCTGGCTGAAATAATTGCACCATTGTTGAATTTAAAGCAATTGTTTCATTGCTAAGACAGGTCTGTACTTTCCCTATATGTTTTGTTGAATTCCAGATTTAAAGAGACGCTTGTGGATGACTGCAGATCATATTTCATTTTTTGAAAATCTTCTTCTAATCCTGGGGTTACGTTTTCTATGTTCATTGTGAGCCATTACATGGTATTTTTATAAAAATACAGGAGACCAGTCTGTTATCAAAGAACATATCTGGGAGAGAGAAAACCTGTGCTCATCATTGTCTAATGGCACCATCAGACTTGATGAGAACCCAGGTAAATCCTCTACAGTCTTAAAAAGTCTAGTTATAAAAGGTCTTCCTAGAAAACTTGTGGCTCAAAAAAACATACATCTGATGTAGAAATAAGGCCAAGCACCTTGCCTATGTATGAGAACACAAAAACTGGTGTGCAGATATATGGAAGCAGGTGCTCTTGGTGAAGGAGTACAAAATATGAAATATTTGGCTAAAACAAAAGACAATTTGCTTGCCAAAGACCAACAGTGAAATATGGTGGAGGTTTCTTTCAAGTTTGGGGCTACATTTCTGCACACAGAGTTGGGCACTTGTTCAGAATGAATGACCTTCTAAATGCAAATAAGTACATGCAGATATTTGCCTAACATTTAGTATCATCAGGGTGCCACTGGATGAATATCAAATTAGTCCACAAGCATGAAAAGATAGTAACAACTAAAAAGATACCAAATCTACAGAGGAACTATGGTTAGTTTTTCTTAAAGCGGTATCGTCACCATAAAAATCAAATTTCAACAGCAACTGGTCTGAGTGGATTAAGTGATAAAAATGCTAATCCTGCATTCAAAACTTTCAAAACTTTTTCTGCTGTTATGATTTGGAGTTATCACATACTTAAGGAACACTGACCCTTTAGTAGTCATGCCAAAGAATTGCATTCTGGGGGTTCTTTTTATCTATAATCTATTCCTCCTCTTCCCTTTATTTCCCTGCCAGCTTCTTATCTGAAACCTAATCCCCTACTCACTTGTGTTTACAAGCAAGGCTGAGGCAACTCAGCAATTGGAGGAGACAAGAAAAAAAGTAAAGTGCAGAAATGACATCACGAGTTAGCCTTAACTGTGGGCAAAAGACATGGCCTCCACCAGGAACAGAATTATCGTAATTTACTATATAACATTCACTGAAATCAAAACGTGGACAGTACAATACATGTGTTATGTAAGTAGATCAAGTATTTATCTACTTATATATGTTTTTTTTTTCCCTGGCATAGTATGGCTGATCCTACTGCTTTAATATTCAGTACAATCTCTCCACTAGGCTTTGTAAGGGTCCATTTACACTAGAGCAGGTATGTCAAACCGGTCCTACGAGGGCCGAGATCCTCACACATTTTTGATACAGCTCAAATGAATTGATGGGTCTGAATCAGGAAAGGTGTGGTCCATCAGGTAGGACACATTCCTTTCTTTCTCAGTCCATCCTAAACACTGGCATGGATCTGGCCCTCCAGGCCTGGAGTTCGACACATGTGCACTAGAGCGAATCTGCATGCGTTTACTGCATGCAGATTCACATAGCCAATAATAGTCAATGGGCCTGTTTCCACTTGTCAGAAAAACTGAGTGTTTATTGTGCAGGAAAAATCTGCACAGCAGAGCCATCAGAATTCGCACACCACAAGGCCTAGTGTGCAATTCGCATGCAATGTAATTAATAGGAAATTTGCATGCAGTTTTGCTATGTGAAATTTCATGCGAATTCGCATACGCTTTAGTGTAAAATCAATGTAAAAGCTCACAGGCACTGAAATGGTTAAATTCACATGAAAATTTGCATACAAACGCATGGGAATTCACATCCACGTGCAAATTTGTTTATGCATTTTCCGCAAAGAAATCGCACCGCACTAGTGTTAACGGGCCCTCAAAAAAAACCCACCTGTGTGCAAGTTTACATAGGAGAACTGATGCTGTTTTAATAGCAGGGAGAGGTCACATCAAATATTTTTACTTACTTTTTCTGTTTTTGTACTTTTTGGGTTATTAATTGATAAATATGAGCGTACCACTCCATTAATTCTGAAAGCATACTTACTTTAGAGCCTAAAACTTTTGCACAGTTTGGTATATGTATCCCTTAGCATACTTTACAGATTCCTGCTCTCAGAGACATCATGCTGCTCAATATGAAGGAAAATTATTAGCATTAATCATTAATTTAACAACCCTGCAGCCTTTTCCAGAGATCACAATGCTATTGCATCCTCACTTCTATTAATACACCGGAGACTTTCTATATGAAACACAAAGTCATTTATTGAGAGACGTGTTTCAGCTCTAAGCCCATTTGCCAGATCTGTTTATAGTCTGGAACAACAGAGATTTACATTTCTCCAAAACTGGTTTAGAGGCTGACCCATAGACATAGGCCATGTGGCTGCATAGATTTATTCAGGCCTTGCAGCTCTGCTTTCTTCCTGTCCTGCTTAGCTTTATGAATCATTTTCAGAGCTCAGCCCAGCAGGATTCTGATTTATCAAGCCACATTTTTCTGGGGGACAATGCATCCAGTAAATCCTGCAAGTCACAAAACCACCATAAACATTGGAAAATGTCTATCTCCATCAATGTGGAGGCTTGTGTATTGGTCTTCTCTGTCATGTGCATTCTCAATGCGATAACTCAACGTACCCAAGAGAAAGATGTGTTTGTTCTTTTCTTTGTTACTCATAGGTACCGCACAGGTAAAGACAGCATTCAGCAATTATATACAGTACATGGCGGCTCACGGTGAACGGGGTGTGACCATATCTGTAACAACAAGCCAAATAAATTAACCCTCTACCACTTTGTTATGTTTTAGCAGAAATCTGCCTCTGCATTAAAGCATGGACTGTGAAAGCACTGCTGCTCAAAACAAGTCTTTTTTTGTATTAGCTAAAGAGCTGAAACAGGAATTCTGCACAAAAACAGGGACTGTCTAAACACTTCTGTCCAAAACTGGAAATTCTTAGTTCTGTTTACTGGTCACTGCAAAAACTGGTCAAAATTTTTTTCCCAAAAAGACCTTGCAGTTTTTGAGAAAATCGATTTAAAAAATGCATAGAAAAAATAGTTTTTAAAACTTTGAAAAATGACAGTTTAAAAACCATTTTTCTATGCATTTTTAAATATATTTTCTAAAAAAAAAACTACAAGGTCTTTTTTATTTTTTTCACTTGTACCTACTATTCTCCTTAACATATGTAGCAATTTTGGTAGCAATAGCATGTATGGGGACTTTGCTATTAACTGCCAAAGTCGGCACAAAATTTCACAAAATTACATGAAAATTATGCAAAACATTTTGCGAAATTATGAATTATATACTATACTATAACAGTAAATTAATTACGTTTTTCTCTGAAATTTTGTATTACAATTACAACACATAATTACAAATTTCAATGTGAAATTTCGGCCCACCATTGGTAGCCAACACTACTCTTCACAAAACTAGTATCTTTACTGAAGTAATCATAATGCTGTTTCAGGCCACAGCCCCTTTTCAAGCTGAATGGTGTTTATGTGTGTCATAACAGGGAACCAGATGGCAACACTCCAATCCATCCTGATCTCTGCTTCACGGCTCAACTATTTTCTTATTACTTCTCAAATACTGTTTCCTTCAATTATTCTCTCTAGTACTCACCATCTATTGCACAAAGAATAATATTCCAGCTCCTAACAATAGCCTACAGAGCTCTCTATAATGCAGTGCCTCCATTCATTTAGGAGCCATACACCAGAAAATGAAAACGCCTCAACACTCTGCTCCTCTTGTTCACTCTAGTCACTTCTTTCCACACCCATATTCAGGACTTCTTGCAAGTCTCTCCTGTCCTTTAGAACTCTCTTTCACAAACCATTCAGCACTCACCATCCCTCATGGTCCTCCAATGCAACATTCAAGCACATCTCTAGATACAGATCCAAAACTACAATCTAAAGCTTGGTTACCAAAGTACTCTTGAAATTTTGATCAAATGAACAAAACTATAGGAGTAGAGTTACCAGTTTTCATGCTCTGTGGATGTGGCTGCTAATGAAACTTGGACTGCATCATTTCCACTGTTCAGACTGCAAGGAAAAGAAACAGCCGGTGATAACCTGTGATGGTCTGTTTACACTGAGGCATCTAATCATTAGAATCCCCTTGTCATCCTAGAAGGCCAATGCCAAGAATTTCCTTTAATGAATGACCAATGAGACATTCTCCAAGATGCCCAAAAGCTTGATCATGCTTAATACTTTCTGAATGGCCTACTTTCTGCTTAAAGAACAATTCCAGACACAAATGACTTTCTAGTCCTGTGTAAACAATTTTCAGATTTCCATATGCAATTGACATAAAATGTATTTCAATGGAAAACGCATGTGTAGGTAGACGTACACATTTTTGCACATGCGTATTTCACAAGAAAAAGCTAGAGAAGAATATTACCCTATGTAAAATCCCATTGTAGGGGGAAAATAAGCACTGCAAAAAAAAAAAAAAAAAAAAAGGAAATGCATAGAAAAATGTTTGCATTTCACCCCATGCAATTTGACACTTTGCAGTAGAAATGGGCCCTAAGCCAACCAGCAGTAGCTCCACCCACAGATTCTTTTGTCAGCTGCTGAAGCTGAGCTGTTTCAAGTCAAACGACCATGACTTTCAGCTGGAGAACCTTGGTTTGATACAAAAAAAAATGTTTGGGTATTTTACTTTCTACATTAAAAAATGTTATAATCTGAAATATAGCCAGAATTGCACATACAGATACACACAAAGACAGTGTTAAGATGCTCATAAACAGTACAATTTTTTTCATCAGATGCGATCTCAAGAGGCACTTTTTTTCGATCGTAAGTAATTGAAAGGTAATTTTCAATTGTTCCCATAAATAAGTCAGTTAGGGCATTTTCTCTCTTCAGATACAATCCTAACAAACACATTTTTATAAAATACATTTTCTGTACCAATCACCAGACACTGAGCAATTTTCTGTAGAATTTGATCATACAAAATGCGTCGAAGGATCTCAATTGATGCAAAAATTGAACCATTAATCTTTTGCCGACCGCTCCACACCAATGGGCGTAAACACAGTGGCAGCCCCAGGACTACTCCACGGCAATTGGCGTGAAGTCCTGGAGTGGGGTTTTGCAGGTTATCGTTTTCGCCATCCATTTACTCTGTACAACGCTGCGATCTATGGCAGCGCTGTACTGGGGACAGCTGTGTGACAAGGCTGTCCCCCCTGGGCGGCAGAGAATTGATTCGCTGTCATAGGCTGAAGCCTATGACAGCCTATCGCACTGATTGGCTGGTGGGGGAAGGGAGGGTTAAAAAAATAAATTAAAAAATAGCAAAATGTATTGATAAAATAAACAAATAAATAATAAAAAAAAAACATTGGGGGAAGCAATCACAGCCCACCAACAGAAATCTCTGTTGGTGAGCAGAAAAGGGGGTGAATCACTTGTGTGCTGAGTTGCACGGCCCTGCAGCAAGCCCTTAAAGCTGCAGTGGCCTAATTTGTAAAAAATAGCCTGGTCACTGGGGGGGTTTAAGCCCGTGGTCCTTAAGTAGTTAATGGGCACCTATAGAAAGAGAGGGTAAGCACGGTGCATACAACGGTACTGTTGGGGTTTGCAACAGCAAGAAGTAAGGGACAGTTTTTAAAGCCTGCAGGTTTCCATGGAAATTGACCAGCACTTCATAATACATCACAACCAATCTAGAATAAACTGTTTCTTGTTTCAGGTGTTACTTGATGGACTGCAGAACGCTCACCAATTGTTGTAGAACAGGATGTACCAGAGAGTCGAGCATGATTATCAAAAATTGTTTTTCATTGCGGATAAAGTAATAACTAAACAAACTGCTAATGAAAACCAGCTCAGGTCTGTCTAACAAAATAACGTTAGGATGCTGTCTGCTGGAGAAAACCAATATTTGTAATTAAAAATCAACAGAGGAATTTTCTTAAGGTTTCACGTGACAGAAGCTGCCACAAAGGTCTCTGGTATAATTGCTTCCCCCCCCCCCCCTTTATTCTTGAATATGCCAAGCAACGTGATGATAAATCTGCACTCTATCCAATGCACAAGAAAAATGACACTGACTTTTCATTATGCCAGAAGAACGCGGCGCATCTATCATCTGCCTGCTTCTGCTTTAGTTTTAATTACACCACTTCACTCAGGAATGGGAATTCAAGTAATAAACCTTGCAAGAAAGTAGGTTTTAATTTGCAGAACAGCAGTTAAATGCTTGGCTTCAATGTGGCTGATTTGCCATAAAGATTGCATATTTTAATATCATAAATAACGAAGGCTGTAGCCAACACAATATTTTCTGGATAACTAGACAACTTGCTCCAATAAGGATGGGTAATTCCGAGTAATAAGACCAGAGCTGTACTAAGCAGGTCACAGTGGATGGGAGGGGCCAGAACACAACCCTTCTTCAGATTCCTTCACCCACCCTGGCAACATACTCCATGACTCTTGACTCTTCACTAGTTCACATTCATAGTCCCGCCCTCTGTCTAAAGGTGGCCACACACCATACAATTTTTTAAATATCTGTTCAATTTAAGAATTGCAAAATCTGACCATTGTACCACACACCTATGTTAATTTTTTCCCCAATTATGATAAAAATGATTGGATACTCTGACAAAATTGCTAGGGTGTGTATATTAATAAATTGTCAATCCAACACACACCATACAATCTTTAGAGAAATTGAAGAAAAATATCTGGCATTCTGGATCGATAAGACAACGGGAAATCCGATCGGATTTTTCAGTCGAATGAAAAAAAAGCTTTCGATTTTTCGGGAGATCCGATCGTTTTTATCGAATTACTGTAAAATCGGATCATTTTATTGTATCGTGTGTGGCCACCTTTAGAATTCAGAATCATCATTTACCAGAGGAATAGGAAGGTAGCAGGCAATAAATTCCATACTGTAATCTTACATTGGAATTTTGGTGGGTATGATTTCCGTGAAAGATATCACCTAATACATTAAAATTTGATACCCTCAAAATTGACCATAAGAAAGGTTCTTAATCACTTCCCTACAAAGGGGTTTTTCCCCTTCTGGACCAGAGCAATTTTCACCTGTTAGTGCTTCTCCTATTCATTCGCCAATAACTTTTATTATCAATAGCTATAAATTATATTTATATCGTTTTTTTTTTCAAGACAAACTAGGCTTTCATTGTACGGCATTTTTCCCTCCTACAATTTTATTGTTTATGCATTTTACTGAGAAAAACAGGGGAAAAATGTAAAACACACCTTATTTCTCAGTTTGACCAATTCCAGTTTAAAAATAAAATGCGCTACTGTAGATAAAAACAAAAATGTTATCTATTTCTACTTTTCAAATATTTTCTGTCACAATTTATGCTGAGGATATTGGATTCTGGTATTTTTCACTATGAACTGAGAAAATAACAGTATATTTAAAGAGATCTGAAGCCTAATAAAATAATTCTTTTTACCTGCTACTACTTATGTAAAGCAATATCAGCAGTGCTGAAACACTGTATTCCTGCAGCAGAATGAGGGCTTTATACCCCCCAAATCCCGGGGAAAAATTCCACAACGTTCCAGGTCGTGAATTTTGCTGCCGGGGAGGCATAGCTTTGTGCTGTAGCTCTGCCTCTGCTGGGGTCAATCCTTCGCTGAGGCTGCGAACGGCGCAGATTGACTGACTCCAGTAGAGGCAGAGCTGTAGAGGCAGAGCTACAGCACAAAGCTCTGCCTCTTACAGGAAGCACTCCCCCAGTAGTTCTGCGCCTGCACAGTAAGCCCCGGACAACGTGGGCTTGATTGACAGTGGTGCTTCTCGCAGGCGCAGTAACGACAAACTCGAGGTCGGCCTCTGCACCGTGCGGGGAGCCCAAGATGGCGGCGGAGAGTGGAGCGGTCAGCGTGGTACAGTCGGCTGCAAGGGGCTGGAGAAATCCCTAGGTGAGTAAAGCAGATTTTTTTTACTTTAGCTGATGAATCCTTTAAGGTAGTCCCTCATATTCCATAGTCGTAGTAAAACTGTGCACTCTAGATTTTCACAGTAGTGACCACCTTAAAAGTGACAATTAATGATACAATCTTGATTGTATAATCTTACCCCTTCTATGTAATATGTAACTATCTAAAGTATCCATTCAAAAAAGATTCACTCAGTTTACCCTTCTACTACACAGATTTCCCACCACTACAATCCCCCCACTTTCCCTTCCAGATTCCCAACCGGTCATTACCAATTGCTTGTTCAAAAGCATGTTAAAGAGAAACTCCAACCAAGAATTGAACTTTATCCCAATCAGTAGCTGATACCCCCTTTTACATGAGAAATAGAATGATTTTCACAAACAGACCATCAGGGGGCGCTGTGTGACTGATTTTGTGCTGAAACCACTCCCACTAGAGGCTCTGAATACCGCGGTACTCCTGGCAACTGTAACAATCTTCACACACAGGAAATGGCTGTTTACAACTGTCTAACAGCCAGAACAGCTAGAAACAGATACATAACATGCCCACAGTAACAATGTCACCATGTAATAAATGTCAGAATGTGAATCTGGGAGAGGAAAGATTTTACAATGGGCAAACACTGACTAAATCATTTATACATAATTATGGTAAAAATGAAGCACTTTTTTTATTACATTATTTTCACTGGAGTTCCTCTTTAAGCAGCTCAAAATCAATGTTAAGTTGATTGATTGGCCATGTTAGAATCAGTAAACCCTTGGGGACTTCAATCAAAATCATCATCTGGCAAACAAATGATCTACTGTACAGCCACACTAAAGGACCACAATTACAAAAACTTAAAACTATAAAATACATGTGCACACATGCATATAAGAAGTACATAAGTCCTAGAGTAAATGCATTATAAGTAACTGTTTTCCTATGTAGCAGTTACTTGCAGTAGGTAGTATTAGGCCCCTTTTACACTTACCGCGTTGCATTGATCGCTGCATCCCGTGGCAAAAATAGTGATAGCCCTATCTGGCTTTCACACTGTACATTATTATTTATTGTACATGTTACAGTGTCCTGTAGTGGGTCCCATCCACAAGAGTAACATTTGTGATGGCATGGTAACCCTGGAAATGAGGCAAAGCATTCCTTACTTTTGTTTTTTTTTTTTGGGGGGGGGGGGGTCGTATCACGGCTATAAGGTGTGGTGTGGTGCAATCATTCAAAATTGCACCAAGTGTAAAGAACCCTAAATCTGACAGGTTTTAGGCTATCCATCTCCTTGTCAGGGATCCTCAGGGTTTCCTTTAGTTTCAAAAGCTCTCTCTGGGTGGCAGAGACACAGTCCAAGTGCCGGAATAATGTGCACATGTGTAGGCAGACTGGCTGGCATTTTCATACAGGTCCTTTCCATGGTGCATTTTGGAAAAGAGGAAACCCTAAGAATCCCCTATGAGGACATGTTGGAAAAGGTTCAGAGCTGTCAGATTAAAATACCTACTGTAAGTGACAACTACATAGGTTTAAAACTCATTTACACTGCATTTCACTTTGGGACAAACATGCATTTTGTATGTATGCTTACACTTGTATTTTTAAATGTTACAGTTTTTTATGATAGAGGTCCTTTAACCGCTTCCCGTCCGACTAATGCAGATCAGTGACAGGAGAGGGGCTCTCTCGGGTCTCTCTCTTTTTTTTTTTTTGCTTTTTACTTAAAATGATATATAGCTCTGTCATCATAGGCAGCGCTGTACAGAGTATAGTATTGTCACTTAACTGTCCCTCTGATGGGCTCACAATCTAATCCCTGCCATAGCCATTTGCCTAGGTATGTATTGTATAGTGTATGTAACATAGTCTAGGGCCAATTGGGGGGGAGGGGGGTAGATAAAAAAATAGTTAGTGCAAAAAAAAAATACACTCTTTATAAATTAATAAAAACTATTTGTGAGAAGAAAAGGGGGTAAAATTCATTTGGGTGCTAAGTTGTATGACCAAGCTTTAACCCATTAAAATTGTGAAGTGCCAAATTGTAAAAAATGACTCGGTCACTGGTCCTCAAGTGGTTAGTACTACTACTACTGCTACTACTACTACTAGTAGTACTACTAGTGAAGTAACTATAGTACTAACTTACTCCTTTAACCCTCCTGGCGGTTCAATTTTTCTGCCAAATAGGCAGAAATCCTTTTTTTTTTTGTTTTTGTCTTTGTTTTTGTTTCATGTAAAGCTACCAGAGTGGTAGCTACATTAAACACCACTAGAGGGCGCATGTGTCCCTCTAGTGCGATCGTCGCCGGCATCAATAGCAAACAGGGGAACGATACGTGTATAACGCGTTCCCCTGTTTGGCTTCTCCTGTCGCCATGGCGACGATCGGAATGACGTCATGGACGTCAGCCGACGTCCTAACGTCAGACGCCTCCGATCCAGCCCATAGCGCTGCCTGGAACTCATTGGTCCGGGCAGCGCAGGGCTCTGGCGGGGGGGGCCCTCTTCCGCCGCTGCATGCGGGAGATTGCCGAAGAGCAGCAGCGATCAAGCTGTACGCGCGGCTAGCAAAGTGCTACCTGCGCGTACAGCACTTTAAATGGGGCAATTCGCCCCACCAGGGGCTGAGATATCTTCCTGCGTGGCATAGCCCGAGTTCAGCTCGGGCTTACCGGCAGGAAGGTTAACCTATGCTTAACACTAACATTATCTCCTACTAAACACGGACTCAACAGTAGTGCCAATTCAAAACTGACACCTAATCTGCAACTTTTTCCTGATGATATTCTAATATTAATGACCAACAACGCAACCAGACCTGTTACTTATATTCTCGATTTCATGGTTTTCATGATCTTCTTTCAGGAGAATTCTCCTGCTGCTGGTTGTACCTATGCACATTATAGGTCTCCCTCGCTGACAGACATTGACTGTTTATTGTAAAGTCATTTTACTTATCAAAAATAGAATCTGAGTGTATAAATGTGTGTATTTTCAGAGTGAGCACACTTTCAGCACCATGGAGAGCACCTGCCTTCTGAAAAACTATGTCAGTTAAAGCCTAAATCAGGGTAACTCAGAACCTAAATCACTGAGGAAGGATATTGTAAATTGTTACCTTTAGCTTATGGCACAATTGCCTAGTTAGTATAAGCAGCAATGGTATTGTGAAAATGCAAGGTACTCTTTCTGTATATCTAGAGCAGTACCCAGCTGCTGCTGAAGCTCTGTATAGCTCCATTGAAATAAATTGAGAAATAGTGAAAATGCATGTGCATACCAGGATGATGGACAAGCAGTACAATGGCATACAACACCACTTAAAGAGAATCTGTATTGTTAAAATCGCACAAAAGTAAACATACCAGTGCGTTAGGGGACATCTCCTATTACCCTCTGTCACAATTTCGCCGCTCCTCGCCGCATTGAAAGTGGTTAAAAACAGTTTTAAAAAGTTTGTTTATAAACAAACAAAATGGCCACCAAAACAGGAGGTAGGTTGATGTACAGTATGTACACACATAGAAAATACATTCATACACAAGCAGGCTGTATACACCCTTCCTTTTGAATCTCAAGAGATCATTTGTGTGTTTCTTTCTCCCTGCAGTTTTCATGCACTGAAGTTTCAGGCTGCTCTTTTTTCTCCTGCAAACAGCTTTGCCCTTGTCTGTAATTCTTCAGTATGTGAAAGCCCAGCCAGCTCAGAGGACGATTTATCCAGCTTGTAAAAGATAAGAGAGAAGAGAGAAGCTGCTCTAATCTAAATAATACACAGGCAGTGTGCATAGAGGGGCCTGGAAGGGGAAATTCAAAGCAGAACCACAACACTGAAGATCTTGGCAGCCTTCCAGACACAGGCTGACAAGTCTGACAAGGGAAAGATACATTGATTTATTACAGAGACTGTTATAGTAGAAAGTGCTGCAGTAAGCCAGAACACATTAGAATAGCTTTTGGAACTTGTAGGATGATAAAAAACAGGATGCAATTTTTGTTACGGAGTCTCTTTAACAGCACTATGCAAAAGTGGGGCTTAGAGAAGAAGCTTTTTTTTAAAGATCTTTATTTTCCCTTTTTAAATAAAAAAAATGCCAAACTTCCTTCTTAACTTTACTCCTTCCTGGCACCAAACCTCCCTTAATGTTAACCCATTCTTGATGCCTGACCTTAACCATTCTAGGCTTAAAGAGGAACGTCAGCCTAAACAAACATACAGTCATTAAGTTACATTAGTTATGTTAATTATAATAGATAGGTAATATAATCTCTTACCCACCCTGGTTTAAAAGAACAGGCAAATGTTTGTGATTTCATGAGGGCAGCCATCTTTTTGGTTGATAGGATGTGACAGGGAGCATGAGACACTGTTCCAACTGTCCCTGTGTCCTGATCACCCTTCCCAGTTGCTAGGCAATGAGAACAACATCATCAGAAATCCCATCATGCTTTGCACAGCATCAGGGGAAAAAAGCACCGGCAGTTTTTTTTTGTTTTGATGTGGCGGAGCTTAGCTAAAAATGAGACTTCGGTAAGAAAAAGTTCTGATGCTGTGAAACTGTTAAAGAAACACCAAGCCTTTTAAGTGCTGCTGAGTAGATTTTTAGTCTGGAGGTTCACTTTAACTAATAAAGTCTAACCTCTCCTCAGTCTATCGCCTAACCCTCATAAACAATGCCTAACCCTAAAGCCTCATAGATATGAACATACAGTGGGTTGCAAAAGTATTCGGCCCCCTTGAAGTTTTTCACATTTTGTCACATTACTGCCACAAACATGCATCAATTTTATTGAAATTCCACGTGAAAGACCAATACAAAGCGGTGTACATGTGAGAAGTGGATTAAAAATCATACATCATTCCAAACATTTTTTAAAAATCAATAACTGCAAAGTAGGGTGTGCGTTATTATTCGGCCCCCTGAGTTAATACTTTGTAGAACCACCTTTTGCTGCAATTACAGCTGCCAGTCTTTTAGGGTATTTCTCTACCAGCTCTGCACATCTAGAGACTGAAATCCTTGCCCATTCTTCTTTGCAAAACAGCTCCAGGTCAGTCAGATTAGATGGACAGCATTTGTGAACAGCAGTTTTCAGAACTTGCCACAGATTCTCGATTGGATTTAGATCTGGACTTTGACTGGGCCATTCTAACACATAGATATGTTTTGTTTTAACCAGTTCGGCCTTTCTGGACGAGCTTTCTCGTCCAGAAAGGCACTGCTGCTTTCCCTGCGTGGTGCGCGTGATCGGGCGCACGCCCGCGTGCGCACCCGCCGCCCGCCGCTAGCCCCCCGATCAGTGAATGGGAATATAATTCCCATTCACCGATCTAACTTACCCGCATCTTGTGGCCAAATAGTAAACTGCACCAACTTACATTTTAAAATAAACAATTATACTATTTTACATTTAAAATAGCCAGTTTCCCTCCCACACCAAAAATTACCCACATACATTTTTTATTAATAAAAATAAATAAAAAAAATACAATAAAAAAAAAAAAAACAACATACATATTTAACTTAGGGTCTAAACTTTTTAAATATGCATGTCAAGAGAGTATGTTATTATATTATTTAAAATTATAAGCTTATAAATAGTGATGGACGCAAATTGAAAAAATGCACCTTTATTTCTAAATGAAATATCGGCACCATAAATTGTGATAGGGACATCGTTTAAATGGTGTAATAACCGGGACAGATGGGCAAATAAAATACATGGGTTTTAATTACGGTGGCGTATATTAATTTCAAACTATAATGGCCAAAAACTGAGAAATAATGAATTTTTTTCATTTCTTTCTGAATCTTCCTGTTAAAATGGATTTAGAAAAAAATAATTCTTAGCAAAATGTACTACCCAAAGAAAGCCTAATTAGTGGCGGAAAAAACAATATATAGATCAATTCATTGTGATAAGTAGCAATAAAGTTATAGGCGAATGAATGGGAGGTGAACGTTGCTCGGATGCATGAGATTTTCGACACTGCGATGCTGAACCGGTTAAACCATTCCATTGTTGCCCTGGCTTTATGTTTAGGGTCATTGTCCTGCTGGAAGGTGACCCTCCGCCCCAGTCTCAAGTCTTTTGCAGTCTCCAAGAGGTTTTCTTCCAAGTTTGCCCTGTATTTGGCTCCATCCATCTTCCCATCAACTTTGACCAGCTTCCCTGTCCCTGCTGAAGAGATGCACCCCCCGAGCATGATGCTGCCACCACCATATTTGACAGTGGGGAGGGTGTGTTCAGAGTGATGTGCAGTGTTAGTTTTCCGCCACACAAAGCGTTTTGCATTTTGGCCAAACAGTTCCATTTTGGTCTCATCTGACCAGAGCACCTTCTTTCACGTGGTTGCTGTGTCCCCCACATGGCTTGTGGCAAACTGCAAACAGGACTTCTTATGCTTTCTGTTATCAATGCATTTCTTCTTGCCACTCTTCCATAATGGCCAACTTTGTACAGTGCATGACTAATAGTTGTCCTATGGACAGAGTCTCCCACCTGAGCTGTAGATCTCTGCAGCTCGTCCAGAGTCACCATGGGCCTCTTGACTGCATTTCTGATCAGCGCTCTCCTTGTTCGGCCTGTGAGTTTAGGTGGATGGCCTTGTCTTGGTAGGTTTACAGTTGTGCCATACTCCTTCCATTTCTAAATGATCGCTAGAACAGTGCTCCGTGGGATGTTCAAGGCTTTGGAAGTCTTTTTGTAGCCTAAGCCTGCTTTAAATTTCTCAATAACTTTATCCCTGACCTGTCTGGTGTGTTCTTTGGACTTCACGGTGTTGTTGCTCCCAATATTCTCTTAGACAACCTATGAGGCTCTCACAGAGCAGCTGTACTTGTACTGACATTAGATTACACACAGGTGCACTCTATTTAGTCATTAGCACTCATCAGGCAATGTCTATAGGCAACTGACTGCACTCAGATCAAAGGGGGCCGAATAATTATGCACACACCACTTTGCAGTTATTTATTTGTAAAAAATGTTTGGAATCATGTATGATTTTCGTTTCACTTCTCACATGTACACCACTTTGTGTTAGTCTTTCATGTGGAATTCCAATAAAATTGATTCATGTTTGTGGCAGTAATATGACAAGATGTGGAAAACTTTAAGGGGTCTGAATACTTTTGCAACCCACTGTAACTGTCACTCGACAGAAATTGGGATTTATCCCATGGGTGACAGTGTGGGGCCTGATGAAGTATAGCTGTGTCAGTATTTTGTTACTATGGACGTGGGGAGGAGGGGTGACGCATGGTACATGGCATAGTGGCTTTCTATGGGCAGAACAACACACTCAGGGGTCGCTCAGACATTGTTGGTTGCTAAGGGTCCTGCATGGCAGATCTTTAGGAAACATCAGGCAGCCACTGTGCACATTCTAGATACTCAGAGTCTCAGT
Source organism: Hyperolius riggenbachi (assembly GCF_040937935.1). NCBI lineage: Eukaryota > Metazoa > Chordata > Amphibia > Anura > Hyperoliidae > Hyperolius > Hyperolius riggenbachi. Next base: position 164,526,664 of record NC_090649.1, on the reverse strand, counting down.
CTTCATTGACTGCCCCAGGTGAGTTTAATCTAGAGTGTACATAGCTTGAATCTTAAAATCCTTAAACCTGGTGTTAGATCAAATGCTCTGCTGCAAAAGTCTCAATAGCTGTCACTTCAGTAATGCTGCCTTAAATTTAAAACTTAATCAAACCCCCCACAGGTTAAACAGTGCTTGTGGATGATAAGCCCGAGAACATTGACATCTCTTATAAAATGTTTAAGTCCTGATGCTCAAATTAATGGCTGCAAATGAAGTGTCCTGACATTTCCTTCCCAGCAGAGAATGGAACCTTCCTTTGTAGCCAGGGCAGAAGCGAAATCAGCAGACATCCAGCCACCATTAGATACTAACATGGTGTCTATGCCACCACTTCTCATCAATGGAACTACGGTTTATAATAGATAATGAGGTTAGTGGCTCTGTCTATGAACACTGTTGGACTTATATTACTATTATTTATTATTATTTTATTTATAAAGCGCTAACATATTACTCAACCCTGGACAATGAATACATACTGTGATACAAAGGATGACAGATGTGACAAGGTTATACAACATGGGACAAAGCTGTACAAGGCAAACAATGTGCGAAATACATGATCATGCAATTTTGGCTGGGTTAGGTAGGTCCAGTAATAGAAGTACGAGGCAGTCATAGGAAAGGAGCACACCATCATGTGGAATACACATGATTGTGGAAGGGAAGACCCTGCCAAAGGCTTATAATTCTATCACCAGAAGAGGCAACAGCCATCTGTGAAAAAGAATAAGAGACTTTCTCAGTGTGGCCACTGCAGCACCAGGGAGGTGAGGGCATTAAATTAAAGACCAGGAAAAGGAGTTTTGGGGGAGGGGTAACCATAGGATCTTCTCTTTAGGTAATACTTTAAAGCATACTATAAAGAAATCCTTAAACGTAAATGTACCTTTTCAGTAATGTTTTACTAGGCAATGTTTAAAGTTGGAAAATGTAATCAGAATTATAATTTTCTTGTTATTTTTGTCTACATCTTTACCATCTGCAGTGAAAAAAGATAGTATTTTAGTTGCAACGTGCAGCACAATAACCGTTTGTTTTCTCTTCAGACTTTCCAGTGATTGTCCAAAGCAATTTAGCTCTGTCTCGAGTTACAACAAAACCTCATGAGATCAAATCTAATGTGAAAGCCCCATCCTCCAGATTGCCCCAGCAAGCACGTCTGAGATTAAAAGATGAGATACTATATATTATGTGTAGCATAAGTAATGTAATAACAAAAATACACCGGTTATACGGAAATCCATCAAATCCAAGATGACACTTTAAAATTATCATATAAAATGGTACTTTAGTTGCTCTTTTTTCTCTTACAAGTAATGCGATGTTCCTCCTCGGGTTCTCCTCACCCTTCCCCTGTCACTGCAGTGCCTTTCATCTCAATGGAGATTTGTAGATTGAGTTTGTTGCAAAGCCTTTGAAATTGCTCTCAGCTGAGATCTTTGTATTTACAGTGGTGGGTCTTCCTACTCACATTAGGTTTGCCAGTAAATTCACTGTGACACATGCACTTCCACTGATTCCTTTAATGTGAACTCTGGTTCATCTGACTCAATAATAGAATCTTGTTTGAATAAGACATTGACATATATTTTTTATCATAGAAAAGTATAGCCTTCTATAGCAGAGCAAATTCTATATACTTTCCAATTTCTAAGATCCACATTGTATTGGCATTAACAAACTAGCAGATTTTCAGGGTTTTTTTTGGTTGTTTGTTTTGTTTTTAATTAAAAATGATTTTTATTTCATGTAGCAAACAAACAGATTTATCAAAACTATTAGATGGAAAATTGGTTCAAAAGTAGAGCACAAGCTTGGATCAAGCAGGAAGTTCTGAATCAGGATACCATTTGTTGGCTAGCTAAGTGTAAGCTTTCACAGTTAGTCAGCCTTCTTCAGAGTCTATTTCTAAATGGTATAGAGTCTGAAGATGAAGAAGGCTTATTAGCTGAAAGCTTTCTCTTTTTCTTTTAAGATAGCCAATAAATTGTATATCATCCTGATTCAAAGCTTCTTTGATGCTTACTGATGGCTAACATGGTACAATACTTTACTGCTACTACCATGCCTGGATCAATGATTCTGTTTGGTTGTTTTCAGCAGCTGTTCCACTATTGCTTTGCTCCAGTTTTCTTTGCACTTTTGAACTGGTTTTGAAAAATCTGCCCTTCTGTTCTCCAATACCACTGTCACTGCTCCTTGATGCATTACTGGTTGGTCTGGCACTTCCTGCCCAGTGGGTTGGTGGGGTGGGGTGGGGTGGGGTGGGGGGGTGGGGGCGATAGTCCTGTAAAGGGATAGCCAAGCACTGCCAATGTGTGGAAGGTTTGAAGCAGTCTACTTGCTCTTTTACTCAGAATTATGTATAGCTGCATCCGTAGCCTACAAGATAGAGAACTTTTGTTACAGTAAAGGAATAGAGGAACGACACGTGGCACACGGAAGTGGCAGGGAGGAAGAATAGTGTCGGCCAGTGCTTGGACAAGATGATACAGTAGTTTGGATCTCTTGCTGACCCATCAGGGAGGGTTGAGGGCCGCTATACACACTCGATTCTTGGCAGAGGTGACTCAAACAGCCGCCTGGCCAAGAGCAATCTAATGTGTGTACAAGGCTTTAGTTGGCAACAGACTTACCTAAAATGTACAGATTTCCCCATTTACTGGCCAGATTTCCAGCAGGATCATGCCCCAACTGAAAGATGTTCTATTTGTATTGAACACCTCAGCTTGCGCCTGGCATGTCTGCTACTTATCATAAAGAAAATTTCTGAAATCAATAATAATTCTTGGGGCAACTTCTATAATCTGGGAGGCACACATGAATTCTGATCACTAATTAAACAAGCAGTAAAAGCAACCAAAGAACATGCATAGTAAGGAAGGAAGGAATGTTGCAGTACAGCGCTGGTACTGAAATCATTTGCAGAATTACTGATTACAGTAACATCTCTGGGGTATTTGATTATGCTGGTCAGCAGCGCACTGAAATGTGAAGTATCTCAATAAAGTTTTACAGCATACACAATGTGGTGCACAATAAGTACCGCATAATGTGTCCTTTATTATTGTCGCCTGTAAAATGTTTAGTAAACAATTAAATACATAAATACAGATACAAGGGGTTCCCAATTCACTCCAGGCCCACACTACAGAAATGTGCATGTATTTAAATTTTTACATAACCTGAATTAATTTCTTATCAAAATAAATGTTATCTGGTATAGTTCCAAGTGGTTTGCAAAAGTATTCGGCCTCCTTGAAGTTTTCCACATTTTGTCATATTACTGCCACAAACATGAATCAATTTTATTGGAATTCCACATGAAAGACCAATACAAAGTGGTGTACATGTGAGAAGTGGAACGAAAATCATACATGATTCCAAACATTTTTTACAAATAAGTAACTGCAAAGTGGCCCCCATTGGTCTGAGTGCAGTCAGTTGCCCATAGACATTGCCTGATGAGTGCTAATGACTAAATAGAGTGAACCTGTGTGTAATCTAATGTCAGTACAAATACAGCTGCTCTGTGATGGCCTCAGAGGTTGTCTAAGAGAATATTGGGAGCAACAATACCATGAAGTCCAAAGAACACACCAGACAGGTCAGGGATAAAGCTATTGAGAAATGTAAAGCAGGCTTAGGCTACAAAAAGATTTCCAAAGCCTTGAACATCCCATGGAGCACTGTTCAAGCGATCATTCAGAAATGGAAGGAGTATGGCACAACTGTAAACCTACCAAGACAAGGCCATCCACCTAAACTCACAGGCCAAACAAGGAGAGTGCTAATCAGAAATGCAGTCAAGAGGCCCATGGTGACTCTAGATGAGTTGCAGAGAACTACAACTCAGGTGGGGAAAGCTGTCCATATGAACACTATTAGTTGTGCACTGCACAAAGTTGGCCTTTATGGAAGAGTGGCAAGAAGAAAGCCATTATTAACAGAAAAGCATAAGAAGTCTCATTTGCAGTTTGCCCCAAGTCATGTGGGGTACACAGCAAACATGTGGAAGAAGGTGCTCTGGTCAGATGAGACCAAAATGGAACTTTTTGGCTAAAATGCAAAACGCTATGTGTGGCGGAAAACTAACACTGCACATCACTCTAAACACACCATCCCCACTGCCAAATATAGTGGCGGCAGCATCATGCTCTGGGTGTGCTTCTCTTCAGCAGGGACAGGGAAGCGGGTCAGAGTTGATGGGAAGGTGGATGGAGCCAAATACAGGGCAATCTTGGAAGAAAACCTTTTGGAGTCTGTAAAAGACTTGAGACTGGGGCGGAGGTTCACCTTCCAGCAGGACAACGACCCTAAACATAAAGCCAGGGCACCAATGGAATGGTTTAAAACAAAACATATCTATGTGTTAGAATGGCTCAGTCAAAGTTCAGATATAAATCCAATCGAGAATCTGTGGCAAGATCTGAAAACTGCTGTTCACAAACGCTGTCCATCTAATTTGACTGAGCTGGAGCTGTTTTGCAAAGAAGAATGGGTAAGGATTTCAGTGTCTAGATGTGCAAAGCTGGTAGAGACATACCCTAAAAGACTGGCACCTGTAATTGCAGCAAAAGGTGGTTCTACAAAGTATTGACTCAGGGGGCTGATTAATTACGCACACCCCACTTTGCAGTTATTAATTTGTAAAAAAAAATGTTTGGAATCATGTATGATTTTCGTTCCACTTCTCAAGTGTACCCCACTTTGTATTGGTCTTTCACGTGGAATTCCAATAAAACTGATTCATGTTTGTGGCAGTATTATGACAAAATGTGGAAAACTTCAAGGAAGCCAAATACTTTTGCAAACCACTGTACATTCTACAGTATAAGCAAATGCTTGAACCTATACATGTTCTCAGGGCCAGCCTTATGTGTCACAATATCCTGAACAAATCTAGACTTTGGTGCCCCCCTTCCCCCTGAATCTGGTGCAGCCACCCATGGCATCCTGACTTTCTCCCTTTGCTATGTACTGTGCTGGTCATTGCTGCGGTGGGTGTGGGGAAAGAATCTTTGGCTGCACACAAGCATATTCCTGTGGGAGAGGGAGCTGCACGGAGGTTTTGGGGTGGGGCTCTGAGACTTTCACAGAAGCCAGCAGACTTAGGGAGGGAGGCGGAGACTCACACCACACCAATGTGATCAACTTTCAGGAGAGTGTATAGCACCATCTAGTAACAAAACTTTTTAATATGCATGTTGTGAGGGTGAATTATTGTGATTGTTTGCCTATATGGACTTGCAATTAGTGATGGATGCAAAACTTCAAAAAATGCACCTTTATTTCCAAATAAAATATTGTCGCCATACATTGTTCTAGGGAAATATTTTAAATGCTGCAATAATCAGGACAAACGGGCAAATAAAATGTGTGTGTTTTATGCACAGTCCAACATTTTATATAAAACTATAATGGCCGAAATCTTAGAAATAATGCTTTTTTTTCAATTTTTTTCCTTATTATTCCTGTTAAAATGCATTTAGAATAAAATAATTTTTAGTAAAATGTACCACCCAAACAAAGCCTAATTTATGGCAAAAAGTCGCTCTCTGTAGTAGAAGAAGGAAGGGTACACCCTCCACCAAGGGTGGACTTGATGTAGATAATAGGATAACAGAGGCGCCAACAGGATAAAAAAATACTAAAAGAACTTAAAAACCCATCTTGGTAATAGAGGAGGTAGTGGTGGACTTACCTCCTCCAAGCAGAACATACGACTGTGGATTTTCAGTCAAAACAATTTTATTGGATACTCCAAATAAAGTGCAATGCGTTTTGCAGGATATAAACCTGCTTCATCAGGCAATAACAAATAGGAGTAAATAGCATCTGCCAGTATCATCAATGCTGAGCGCCTCATGATGATACTGGCAGATGCTATTTACTCCTATCTGTTATTGCCTGATGAAGCGGGTTTGTATCCCACGAAACGTGTTGCACTTTATTTGGGGTATCCAATTATTGGCGAATGAATGGGAAGTGTGCTGACAGGGGAAAATTGCTTCTGTCCTTAAGGTGAAAACACCTGAAGTGGTTAAACACGCAACATACAACTGTGGTGATCCACACCAGCACCTCCAATACCGAGAACAGGACCTTAGAACTGCATTTTAATTAGCAGGACACTGTAGGTGTCACATATGACTTGAGTGCTATTAAAACAGCAACTGGTTATAAAACATGTATCAAAACACAAGGGACGTTACCTCAAAGACAAATAGCAATCATTTCCGAGATAACACAGCAAGTGATCAGGAGCCACATGCTAAGCAAAAGTCACCATGCCATTTGTCACAATACAACTTTATTACTAAATAAGAATGCTGAAAAGCAGCAGTAAGTTTGTTGCTTTGGGCCTGGTGTACGAAGCAGCGGTGAAACTTCTGTGTACAGGCAGGGGCAGTGCACGTTACCCCACATGCACAATGCTACGGTAATGCGCGAAACACTTGCCTTACACCGCACGTTACCATAGCAACAGGCGCCTTACCCCAGTTGAAATAAGCACATCAGTTGATGTATTCACTGCCTGTAGAGAAGAAGTAAAACAGTCTGCGCTCGTGCAGTTAAAATGCCGACAATTATATTTATTAATAACAGTGGATGTATTCTGTAAAGGCACATTTAATCACTGTCTTTTTTTTATTACATCTGTAAGCTCTATAAAGGTTAATTCAACATCAAATACTGTCAAGTGATTATCCTCAGATGCAAGTACTCCCTGATTCTGAAGAGCTTGTTATGTTCACACAGCTTAATTGTTGATAACCTTTTTAAGTTACATCTTCACTTATGTTTCTCACTTACCTTCTTTGGCAAGTGGCAGGTTTTATCATAGAGATCAATACTGCTGTCAGTAATATTCAGCCACTGTAAGGAATTTCAAGGTCTTACTTAGAATTATGCTTGCTTCTTAACATAAAGAGCACAAACACAGCGAATAGAAATTAGCGGTTATAGAACATGCAGTCTGGGGAATTCATTAGGCAAGCATCTGAAAGATCATTTATACACTTAATATATAAAGTACATTTCCTTACATATGAAAATACATGACATTAAAGCAGTGCCGTACCAGTAGCCCCCGTGACTTCAGGGAGGGCTTGGGGCTAAATAAGTCGGCTCCTCCTCCGTCCTTGCAGAATAGCACACCAGGGGTGCTGTAATATTTACTTTGCTGCATTGGGTCTCCACTTCCTCCCAGCAGCTGCACACTCTGTAATGCCATCCTCTGCCTCCAGTTGCATGTCATGTGATTGGAAGTTGCAGAATGGCAGCACAAAGCGAGTTACTGCTGGGAGGAAGAGGAGACCTGACACAGCGAGAACCAGATGAATATTACAGCACTACCTGCCCGGGGGTTGGATTCAAAATGACTGGTCACCACGCACGGGAGGGCGGGGTGCAGGGGGCCCCATGATAGTTTTGTTTGGAGGGCCAGGGTGGCCGTTATTGCACCCCTGAAAAAATAAGCGCACTAATAGTGTATTTATTCCTATGTAATGCATGTTTAAATGTAAAATGAAACAACTATACTCGCCTTACTTGAATAGACCCAGAAATCTTCTTGGTCAGGCCTATCTGTGTTTACTCCGGTCTCTGTCCAGCCCTCCCATGACACAGAGTTTTAAATGCATACCTCTCCCATCTCAACTCGCACAATAGTGCTGTTAGTATGGTTGCACATGACACAAACATTTGTAGTTCATAGGCAAGGATTCAGATGTTACCTGTGGTGTAATATCTTGCTATGTAGAAAAACCAGGTAGGAAGGAAAAGAAACGGTGAATGGTCTTGCTATGTAACCTGCACAGAAGAATCACTGACATGTGCAGACTATAAAGATGTGGCATGGCAGCACAAAGATAGCGGTGTGCCTCCTTTACCCGAACTTGTGGGCACCCAAGAGCACAAATATAGACATAGGGACGGTCGCTGTGGGGGATCCACGGTAGTCTGTGTTGTCAGAGATGAGACCAGAAGCCAAATGATACAGTATAGTAAGATACAGGGATGGCTCAATAGTACAAGAGTAGTTCTACTCACAAAGGTGGTTTGCAGAACCTGCAACCACCGTATATTGCATAAGGGGGAAATCGCCATCCCAGCTTGGTATTCCATGTCCTGCCAGAACTGAGTGGTTCTCTTCTGGGGTCCTTACTAACTGTGGATGGCTCCACACCAGTGGGAAAAACACTATTTTGGCGCCCACGCTATACACTGAATCTCCTAAGGCACTTTGTTGACCTGAGGAGGTGGGCATTGACCCTTGAAACGCATAGTCTTTTTTTAAAATTGTGCTTGAAATAAACCTCACCTGATCTAAATCCTCATTGTCTGGGTTGGTTCATCTGGAGAGGTAAGATACCTCATATACTTTATTTTATCATATTTTACTCTGAGAGATACATATTATTTGGGGGCCTCCACCCCTCTACATGAGCGCAAATAGCAGCAAAGTGCCCAGCTAATACTAGGAAAAAGAACCAATACAAAACAAAAAACTATATTTACTAGCGGCAATGATTGCAACACTAGTAAGCATAACAGTAAGAAGGCTGTATTCAAGAAACAGACAAAAAGCTGATCATGGAAGTCTGCTGCTCTTTTTGATTCTGTACCATACATGCCCGAAGTGCAATTTGCTTTCCGTGAGAAACAAACTATTCGAGATGGTGTAAAGATGTAATAAAAGTTTGATGAATCTCCCTCTGCGAGCCAGAGCAAACCTTTTCTACTGCCGGGGCCTAAAACACATTGCTTTTCATGACAGCATGACCGCTACGAGGTTCAGCCGCATCAAAGTTTAATTACCATTCTCCCTTGCAGTCTGCAGCTGATATGCATCTCTGTCTCACATCCCTAAACTACTGCTGCGTAAAATATATTGATGTTTTATGAATAAATAGTAATGATAACTGGGAAAAGAACAACATAAAATATTAAGTTCACAGCATTCCCCAGAACTTCTGGTAAGATCCTTATACTCAAACATTGCACATGATGGAGATACAATACAAACTTACAATACAAAAAGGACAGCACTGCCATAGGAGCTACCACTGAAGGAAAATAATACATTTTGACCTGAGAGCTCTTTTTAGCTACCTAGAACATTAATATGCATGTTGCAAAAATGTCCATACATGGCCAGACCCAGGGAGGGCTGGGGAGGGGGGCAAGGGGCAAATGCCCAGTCTGGCATTTTATGAAGCCTCTTTTCCATGGACAGCTGAACTGCTTGTTTATTGAGCAGTTCAGCCACCTGGCTGCCGGCCACAAGCACCATTTGGGCACAATTACATACAGCCAGGCCCAGATGTACCTCACAGGAGCCTATAGGCACAGATGTCCTGGAATCCTAGACTTACCAGCCTCGATGAACGTACAACCACCTGCCAATCTGGCCCAGATGTCACTTCTCCCTTACTTCCCTTGCCCGTCATAGGTAGCCACAGGTGCCCCTTAGTATCCGGTAGTCAGATGTACCCTCAGTATTACTATTAAAAGAGATGCCCCCAATTAAAGTAAGATCTTATCAGTGAAATGCCAAGACTCAGGTGAGTGGCTACACAGGAAAGGCAGAAAAGAGGAACTCAGGGAGGAGGATGAGCCACCTTTCCATTATCAGGCGCCTGTAGGCACTTCCCTACAGTGCCTTATGGTAAATTCGGCCCTGCATACGGCCAAATGGCAGTGTTCGGTAACACAGCACGTGTAAAATTAGGCACAAGGCAGCGTTACCCAGCAGCGGAAAACCGCTTCATGTCACGTCTGAGCATGGCAAGCTACATGGTGGGGCTGCTTGTCCATCACCTGTGACAAACACTAGCAAGTGCCCGGCCAGTGGACAGGAGCAGCTGACAGGCGGTGAATTCATTGCTGCCAGCTGCTTGTAGAAAAGAGGCCTAAATGATATCTGGTAAGAGGTAGTGCCCATGTGCTTGTATGCGTAGCTGACAATGTCAGGGCATGCACGAACAGTTTCCTGGGGGATCTCCTCTCAGATCTGGACCAGGGCATCACTAAGCTCTGGACAGTCTGAAGTGCAGCCTGGTAGCATTGGATAGATCGAGATGTAACAAGGCATTCTATTGGATTTAGGTCAGGCGAGCATGGAGGGCAGTCAATGAAATCAATGCATCTTCCAGCAGGAATGGCTTCCATTCTCTCACCATGTGAGGCCACTGCACCAGCATATAGTTTGACAATGGGTCCAAGGACTAATGTTAGTCAATGTGCCATTGTCAAGTCTGTAGAGGTCTGTGTCCCACCATAGATATGCCTTCCCCAGACCGACACTGATCCACCACCAAACTGACTTGACAATTGTGGTATACGATAGCAAATGCCAATCAACTGTGCCTGAAATTTCACATTATCGATTGTATTATTAAAGGATTGGTTGATTAACGAGACAGATTTTTTCATAAATCATATGATCACAATAATATCAGTAATAGTTTGTATCCTTTAATGCCGTGGATCAAAATGATCAATTATTTTGATCTGAATGATCTGATTGAAGAAACAATTGTTTACTAACAATCGCTCTATTCATGGACATTTATGCAGTTTATTTTCTTCTTTTGTGTATGTGTTGCAATTTAAAAGTGCACAGTGCTGCTTTACTCTGGAAATGCCCACATTTTAGTAGGAAAAATGCCAAAGCGCACAATAACATGCCCGATTTGTGGAAAGGCATGTCTTAACGTGAATGAAATCACAGATTGTCCATGTGAACGAGATTGTCACATGATCAGGACTAGAGCAAGAATCTCCGTAATGGATAACAATAAAAAGACCTGATAAAGACTTTTACCCTTCCCTGTGTAACTAGCAGGAAAACAGTCCATGCCGAAGTTCCATTTCCACATATAATTGCACAACAAAACGGCTAGCTTCTTAAATCAGTCACAAATGAGGTGGGTTAGACAGGTTAAACTCTCTAAATACATACAGCATGCATTTCTCTCTGTTTTCCTTCTGTCCTTTGCAAGAGTTCAGGTCCACTTTAAAACTTCTGTGTTAGCACAGTCATCCTCAACAGCCATGTATTCATAGAAAACCTGACATCTATGTTAATTAAAATTTAACATCTATGCTAATTCTATAAATAAGTGACGCGCAGAAGAATTAGTGAAGTATAAATGTCTCTCCAAAATGTCCATCAGAGAACAAGTAGAAAACAATGAAAAAAAAACAACCAGTCAAAAGTGGCTGGCAACTTAGAGAGTGGGAGATGATGTCTCATAATTCCTTCCCTCAATGTCTGCTCTTCCTCAGTGTCTGGACTGACAAAGTAGAATCTCCTAAGGCGTTTGATAGATGACTTAAATAAGCTTTGGCATAGTCATTGCTCACAGACCGCCTACATTCCTACAACACTAACAGGTAATGTAACAGCAGGAGGGAAACACCAGCAATTTCCTTTAGACTGCAAGGGCCCCAGTCAACTGCCAATCAGAGCACTAGCAACAGAAAACACAACAACCCTCTGCCAGTCCGGATCAGGGGGAACACCTGAAAAATAAATGGCTAATGCTATGCAGGAAACATTAATTACATGATTACATATGCTGAAAAAAGACTCATGTCATCCATCAAGTTCAGCCTCACTATAGAGCTCCAGTTGCTTGATCCAGAGGAAGGTGGAACAAAAAGAACCTTTCCCGATTGGCTAATTCCATCTTACTGAGAAAACAAAATTCTCAGAATTCCCTGGTTCAAAGTACTGCATGCGTTTGCTATACTTTGCTATTTAAGAAAGAAGATTTCATTAGGTATAAAAAAAAAAAAAAACACCTCCACTCAACATCACTCAAATCCCACAATTGATTTTGCAATTATTACTTCCTACGAAAGGGAATTCCACATCTTGATTACCTTTTCTATATAGAGTCCTTTTCATTTAGTAAAATGTTTTCCTTCATTTGCAGTTGATGTCCCCTTGCACTATGTACTGTCTATGGTATAAAAAAACAGATGTTTTTATCCACATCTGATGTCACAGTACACCATCCGCAGCTGTGCTCTCGTTGGTTTCAGATGTGAAAAAAAATAAAAAAAATAAAGCCTGATTTAGAGGACTTCTCAAAGGTCTATAGCTACATAAAAAAAAAACAAGCAAAAACTGTCACTGTCCACCATCTACATACAATGGTACAATACAAATGAAATAGCAATGAGGTTTTCAATAGATTCTGTATTGCTTCATATGTACAGAAAAACATACACCTATTACAGTATGTAAAACATACAGTCTGTACAATCCCAGTTGCAATATATCGGTATTTCTAAAAAGAGTCTTGCTTCTTGGTGCATCCCAAATTCCACACAAGCCTAACACGTTTCGCAGCTCCCAGGCTACTTCATCAGAGGCAGTGTGTTAATGTCATAGATCATCAAGGAGCACATAGTTCCTGAGATGTGCATGACATATAACGGTAGTGATAATATATATGTGAGCAGTCTAGTACACATGTCTAAACACCACTGTGAAAGAGTTTGCACCCAACAGCAAGTCTGGCGTTCCGCATGTGGAGCTTGTCCGTCACCACCGATTTCTCAAAGGTCTTCTAGACAGTAAGGCAGTGGCTTGTCACCTGATCCTAGCTGTGCAACCTCATACCACCGCTTGATGTGTATGAGAGAGAGTGGGTGGCTGCATTGGGGGCTCTGAGAGAGGCTTCGGACAAGGGGACATTTTCATTTTTACAAGGTGCAGTTCTGGGTGAATCAGAACAGAGTCCTGACAACTACAAATATTTATAGGGTAGGGATAGATGAATTTATCCCCAGAATGTATGGTCTTGTCACGTAAGTGTCTCTCAGAAGGGCTCACAATCGAATCCCTACCATAGTCATATGTCTATGTATGTATCGTGTAGTGGGTGTATCGTAGTCTAGGGCCATATTTGGAGGAGGGGGAAGCCAATGAACTTATCTGTACGATTTTGGGATGTGGGAGGAAACCGGAGTGCCTGGGGAAAACTTACACAGACATCGGGAGAGCATACAAACTCTGTGCACATAGTGCCCCAGCAGGGATTCAAACTGGGATCACAACACAACAGAGGGGTTGTGTTAGCAATGTGATTATATTGAGTGATGTGTGTACCACAATGCACCAGTGTGAAAGTAGCCCTATCTACTAGTATTCTTGGCTATAAACTATACCACAAAACTCCTCAATGCATTGGAAGATGAGTTAAGCCCCGCTAAAAGAGAACTGGCTTATAGTTAACGAATGAATATAGATGCAGCACTGTATATAAATGTTCCTTATTATACAAAGCTAGAAAGTCTAATCATTGACACGGATTATGCAGAGTAACAGAGAGTCTTCCATTCACAGAACACTCCACACTTGATTAGACCTATAAGGTGCCTCGTGAAACGTGTCATGACCTGTGGCATGTCTGCGGCTTTCAGCAAATATTCACAATGCAAGACACACTCACACGGCTTCTTTAAATATTCATAGCTTCAGGCGCGGAGATTTTCCACCCTCGTTTATATACATTTAATATTTACAGTAAGATGACAGCGTTTTCAGGCTGCTTGTTACACTTTGTGTCTCCTGAGCACAGCGGGAACCTTTCATGTCCTTATAAGGTCTGGGTCAGCAAACACTCCAGTCCATTATTTATGTGTACAATGCGTTCTCGTCACCTTCACTGGAAACATGTATGTTCAGCTATTACTTATTTAAGGGGATTATGTTAGAAGGAGCTTTCTTGCTTTCTAAATACCCAGGGGCCCTGTCTGCTGGTGTGTGGCTCACAGGAAAAATGCAAGGAAAAGATGTTGGGTAATACCAGCCTGAAGCTGAGGGTAGCCCCTCTACCACTGTCTCCATATTATGCCCATGCCAGTATATTGTTACGCATATGCTAATTGGAGGGAAAGCAAGCACTCCAACTATATGACTAGCGTGTAAAAGCAACATAATATGCAACTGATTTAATGCGTAAACTAAACCTTTCAGCATGAAACATTTAGGACAATCTTGCAGCTGCATTATTTGGCATGGTTGGGTTGAGCGCTGGGTTCATCTTTATTATGGGACTCTGTTTTCATTGGTATTTTCTGCATTACCCTCCCCCCTCATTAAGGCAATGCTAACTGATCTCCCCCTTCCTGGAAAGGGTTATCTTAAGCCTCACTAGTCACCTTTTGTTGTCTTTGTTTTGGATTCAACATTGGCATCTAGACCAATAATGGTAATCTTTGGTTGTTGAGCACCAAGTTATGGTTAGGCATTTCCCTGGAAGCTAAGAGGTGGGTGTTAGGTCCTGGATATGGCAGTGTATAGGGATAGGCACTAGGATTAGACACTGCGCACAACACTGCTGCCCACCGTACATAATTTCCATAGTGAAGGCAGTGTGGCCTGGCAGTAGCCAAGCATATATGCCCAAACCATTGGTCCAGTTAGCTATGGCACCCCTATTATCTGGCTTCAAGTTCAAAGCAGGTTGTTTCAGTGCATGGCGCTCAGTGTCGAACGCAGAAAATAGGGTTCCCATAACAGTAATATAATACTGCCAGTGGGGCCTAAAGGTAATTCGGGGAGGGGTGCCGGACCCCAAATTACATCTTCCTCTGAGTTGCGACAATGCCATCTGGGAGTTTTGCGATAGCAGAAAGAGCAGTCATTTGGCTTGCCATGCGCCCAACTCACCGGCCACACGTACATATGCACGCTTCAAGTTTGCCTTTCCAAGTTTCCAACCAATCTAGCATGTAATTCAGGTCAGTCAATCAAGAAAGCTCTTGACAATACTATTTCCCCTACAAACATGGAAACATAAGCCTCATTGATTCCTTGTTTTCTGCAGAAAATAGACTGCAGCTTATCATCAGCTGAAAAATACCGCAAGGTTAATGGTACTCAACTAAAAAGCTCTAAAATGAAGCTATTTTACTGGCTGTTATCCATGGATGTCATAGCACAGTCGTTCCCCCAGCCAATGAGAGTACGGTATCTCATGTAACACTGCCCGCAATAGTCAGCATTATGACTATACACAGGACATATGCTGGAAGAAAAATAGGTTAAAAATCACTAATTCTGTAAGCCATGCAAAAATGAAAGGGTCAACAGATGATGTTATGCAAATCAAAGCCAATTTATAAAGCCAATCACAGCGATGTATGTGACTGATGCCAGTTGGAATAATTCTATTATCTAACAACAGTGACATCACGGCAGATATGGTTGCCAACTGGAATACGACAAGAACATAGAGTAATATTTAAATACACATTCTAAATGATCATGTTCTTGACTGATCAGCTTAGAGTCACCCTGCTTAGAAATAGCTTCAATCCCATGCAAGGCTCATAGTGTTGTGCTATTATTATTCTGTATACAGCATGTTAATTACTTTTCACATAAGCTGCAATCAAGACCATAGTGCCAGTCACTCACACAAGCCTAAGCACAAGTCAACATGATTAAATTGTTGTTAAATCCGGGATTGGAAAGGTGTTGTGTATCCAGCAGAAAGAAGCTGACTCTCTACTCATGAATGCTTAAATATGCACCCGCTAACACTGACAAACCAAAAACACAAACAAACTTCATAACACTAAATGTGCCTATACGCCTTTGACTTAAGTTCCCCGTCGGGGATTGGGACCCGATCTCCTTCTGCGACATTGATGGGCCGGCCAGTACAGACCCATGTCAGCTATGCAGCTGATGAGGCATCCTGTTGCTATGGGGGTGGGACAACAGAGCGGCGCATGCACAACATCCTATGGCTATCAGGAGAGCGGCATGAACAATGAAATTGGCTGTCGGTCGGGTAAGTTGATCTGCTGGGCTAGTTGCTCGCGAGTTGGGGGCTGGCGTACACACGCTTGATTATCGTCTGAGGCAGTGGTTATTGGCGTGTGTATGGGACTTAAAAGACACAGTGGGCTTGATTCACTAAGACAAATAGCATGCCTTATCAGAATCAACACACCTTATCAGAGTAGTATTGCGAGCGCTACGAACTTATGCCTGCTAATTGGCAAACTCCTCTTGCCCTGAGCCCCTGCGGGTCCAATCACTTTAAAGGACATTATCCCCCACTTTGATTGGCCCAATAGGCTGCCTGTCAAGTTTCCTGTCAAGTGACAGGCAGCTTATTGGGCCAAAGTGTGGGGATAATGTCCTTTAAAGTGATTGGACCTACAGGGGCTCAGGGCAGGACGAGTGGAGCTCTCCTCTTTGCCAATTAGCAGGCTTAAGTCTGTAGCGCTCGCAATGCTACTCTGATAAGGCGGGTTAACAGTAATAAGGCATATTAACTCTGATAAGGCGTGTTATTTGTCTTAGTGAATCAAGCCCAGACTGAGATATGGTTATGGAGATAAGAAACCACCAGCAAATTCTACAGTTGTATAATTTGAGCTAAACCGTGCTGCAAATACACAGGTGACAGCTGACAGCTTTGTCAGAATCTCTTATATATGACCACCAGTCACATAATGAAACAGAAATCAAAATCAAATTATAGAGTAGAGCCAACCAGTTCACAGTTATCAATAATCATAATTAGTAAAGATCGTATGAGCTAATTTTGCTTATGTGGAGTTTTGCATAAAATTTCGCAATTACGATTACACATAATTACAATTTGAAATTGAATTAATTTTGCCTAATCAATTGGTACATTTTAATGTGTTTGTGAAATTATGAGCACGACAGTTGTAAGTGATTTCTTGCATAAATTGTGATTAATGTTTGCGCAAACCTGGAAGCATCTATGATCATGCTCAAGGCTGTCACTCACTCATCCCTATTAGGCAGCCTGTATCTGCCAGCAGTCATATGTGTACCCAATATACACCAGCCAGGGACGTATTTACAGCTCAGGTTGCCTATAGGCACATAACATAAGCTCCACACTCCTAAGCTCTGCCCTTTAACACAGGCCAACTCCCTCACAGACAATCAGATGTTCTTCTCCCCCCCCCCCCCCCCAATAGACAGATGTGCCAGCTATAGGTGCCCCAGTATAAGTAAGCCAGCTATAAGATGTCCTAGGGTAAGTTAGCCCAGTACAGGTTTTCCAGGTATAAGTGCCCCCAGTATAAGTTAGCCAGCTATAGGTGCCCCCATAAATCTTTCAGCATGCTGATAAATGTTAGATAGAGTATTTACTTAACTGCTTAGCACACTTATAAGCAGGAAAAAGCTTTGATTGTACAGTTGTTCATCATGCATGGTATGGATTTCCAGACATAAAGGTGGCCATTAATGATACAATCCGGCGGCTGGTTGATCTTTTCCAATTCCTGCCGTGGTCAGTCGGAAACTTTCGATCGTGCCCATTAATGCCTGAATGCCCACTAACTAAAGGTCCATACACACGTCTGATCAAAGGCAACGACAGGTCCGTCGTCACCTCCTGCTGGGCGTGTTTTCAGCAGACAGTACAGCGTGTGTACAGTCTGTCGGTGGACTGATAAGGCTTTTTCTGAGCGATCAACAGCCTTATCAGTCCACCGACAGACTGTACACACGCTGTACTGTCTGCTGAAAACACGCCCAGCAGGAGGTGACGACGGACCCGTCGTTGCCTTTGATCAGGTGTGTGTACGGACCTTTATTCAATCAGAGTCATGGAATCTGATTTTTTTTTTAGTTCAATCCCATTGACCTGATCAGATTGGTAATTAGGAATTTGGCCATTCATTTGCACGACCAACAAACGATTACTGTGCCGATTGGAAACAATGAACTGGCTGCAGGATTGTATCAATAATGGCCACTTTAACACATGTATTGAATTGTGCCAGATTATCAACAAACATCTAGCAGTGAATGGAAGTATTATAGATCTACTATTAATCATGGCTGGTTTTCATCCATCAATATTATGACAATCACCTGCATAGCTCACCATTAACCTGATCATATAAGGAACCAAACTGCTCTTAAGCAGCCTCAGGAATCAGAACAATACATAAGTAACCATTTCTGTCTTCCTTTAAAATGTCAGTTGTTTGGTTGTTATTTGGATTCAGGAGAGTCTGAACTACACACTGAGGAATCACCACAGCCATACGTGTGTATGGAAAGACTAAAGGGAAGGTCCAAGCAAAAAAAAAAAATGAGTTTCACTTACCTGGGGCTTCTACCAGCCCCATGTAGCCATCCTGTGCCCTCGTAGTCACTCACTGCTGCTCCAGTCCCCCGCTGGCAGCTTTCTGACCTCGGAGGTCAGGGCCGAATTGCGTACATTTTTACGCATTCCAGCTAGTGCAGGAACAAAAATGTATGCGTTGCACCACTAACGCGTAAAAATGTATATGTTAATGTTCCTGCACTAGCGGGAATGCGTAAAAATGTACGCAATGCGGCCCTGACCTCCGAGGTCGGCAAGCTGCCAGCGGGGGACTGGAGCAGCAGTGAGTGACTACGAGGGCACAGGATGGCTACATGGGGCTGGTAGAAGCCCCAGGTAAGTGAAACTCATTTTTTTTTTTTTGCTTGGACCTTCCCTTTAAGGGTACTTAAAATAACTTAAACTTAGGCTCTGATCAATAATGCAATGCATTTTACTACTAATATATCTTCTGTATTACAAATCTAAGCTTATCTTTCCCAATGTTGATATTACAAGTAAGCCAAGAGCAGCCCATAGACCTGTAACTCAGTATTGCAGATGCTGTTAGCATTTTAACACAGATATACTTATTGAGTATACAAACTCAGTTTAACCTTTTAAATGCAGAGGGGATAGTTCCAAAGTATATAATTTAAACAGCGACCAGCACACACTACAATCTGTTTACTATCCTATAAGCACAGTGCAACAACGTATACTGTATCTACCAGGACTGACATACCTGTAAAAAACACTAGTCTAATACATTGCATTACAGGGCCTCATTTTAAGTAATGTTGAACACACTTAAGTATAAGTACACAAAAGCTGGCCATACACTGTAGACTTTTTTCCCCCCAATTAGACATTCAGTTAAAAAAGGGACAAAAGTCGGTCTGATTGATCGTGCATTGAAGAGGTTTTATGGTAAGCATTTGCGATCAATATTATAATCGATATTAGGGGCTAAAATAGATCCTCAATGTTGGTCTTTAGTGAGTAGTAAAATAATTGTTCATTATATCAATCGTAATATCAATTGATTTAAAACACAATCAAATGGTAACTGAATAGTGTATGGCTAGCTTAATGTACTAGAGGCATAAATAACGAAAAACGATAGATACATCCCTGAGAAGAGAGAGGCCTCTACATAAGCTTCCCATGTCTTCTTGGTGACCACCGTTGCTGCTCTCGGACCCCAGAAAGAAATCCAACAAGGGCTTGTTGGACCGCGCTCCTCTTCACGCACGAGCACAGCTGTACTGCACCTGCGTGAGTACGACCGCGCCTGTGCAGTAACCGGAGCTCTGCATGCAAGAGCGGCTCTGTGCTACTCCCCGGCTGCAGCACGACCACAATCGTGCATGAAGAAGAGCACATTTCAGAACTGTCCTGGGCCGTCACGGTGGTCTCCAGGAGGACACGGGAAGGATCCAGTGGCTTCCCTAATTTTAGATAAATATCTAGTTTTTTCAACTTAGGGCTAGTTCACACTCGGCGCTTGGAGTGCCGCTTACCCTCGATCGCGTTCGGATCCGCAATTGTAATTTGAGGGCAAAATCTTGCGATTCAGCGCGATTTATGCTTGTGATTCCCGTCAATAGAATGAGAATCAGGGCACAATCGCCCCAAAGACGCAGCATGCAGCGCGTTTGCGATTGACGGAAATCTCAAACGCCGCAGTGTGAATGTATCTATAGGGATACATTAGTAGCAGCGCTTTGCTGATCGCCGGCAATCAGCAAAGCGCTGAAAAAGCGCCCAGAGTAAACTAGCCCTTAGAGTCACTTTGGGATCACTTTAAGCACTTGGGCAAAGAGAATGCTTTAAAGAAACTCAGAAACTGTATCTCTCATATTTCCCTCTATTCAGGTTTCCTCTCAGAAAATACAATTGGACACAATTATTACAAATCAGTTAAAGTAGTGATTCTGTCTTTTAGCAGTTTTGAGATTTTCATAAAAAAGGTCAGTTTAGCATTCATACATAATACACTTCCTCATTTTCACATGGAAGCAACAAGGCATGAGACAAAGTGCTTCCACTGAAGCCATGATTCATGGTGTACCTGGTATGCACAGAAGTATCCCAGCAGCAGATACACACTGTTCTGAGCATCCTGGTACCTGCATGGATTCTGCCCTGACCACTATCGCTCTGTGCTATGGATTATATGCAGAAAGCATCTCATTCCCCGTATATCTAAAGCTCAATCTTCAACTGTGCCTTCCCCTTACCACAGAGCTGTGATATCCAGTGACAGGCAGACCCCCCACTTCCATTCAACTCTCACACCGAGGAATTTCAATCAGCCAAAATCAGGTTTCCCTATGCAAATCTACCTATAGGCATATATTGTACTGACAGATGCAGAACAACTCCACAGCTGTCCCAGCAGCAGGCTGGCACACTGATAATTTTCAGTCAATGAAGTTTAAAGGGCTAAGTACAACAACACGTAACCAGCAAAGCAAGTGATCAGTACAGCAAAGTGTCATGCTTAGGGAATGGAATGAGATACTACCAGGCGCATGCTGAGATTCTCTGCCGGTGACACCGGTACTAGCTGCTCTTCTGGATGCAATTCTGCTGGACCCCTGGCCTGGATGAGACTGCTGTGGAGTATGAGGTGAATCATTCAAGGCATCCACGATCCCATAGGCAGCCACAGAAGAGACTCCCAGCAGCACCCTCCTGACTGAGCTGCTGATGCTGAAGCGAGTGCACTGATGTAAGGGAACCTGCTCCTGCCACTGGCTCTGCAGCTCTTAGCTCATGTTAACTCTATCACTGCCTTCCATCATTAACAGCACTCCGGCTACTGAGCTGCCCTGATAGACCGGTGTCAGTGAAATGGCAGCTCTTAGGGAAGCATTTCCCTCTATTTATGGCAGTAATGTAATATGGAATTATCATACAGAAGGTCCAGATATAGTAAGTTGTTTACATACATTTGAGATTTGCCTTTCACAATGCAATACCACACAGATAAACAAACTGCATGCTTAGTATATAGTTAAAAACGTTATGTTTCAAGACAATTTATTTCACATTTTGTAAGAAAAAAATTATATCACCATTGAAATATACACAGACTAATTAATAGATATGTAGATCTTTAAAGGTGGCCATTAATGGTACAATTTTTAGTAATTTATAATTTTTTTCGATCAGATCACTTGTATCAAAACAGAGAAGCTGATAGGTTCAACCGTAGCATTATCAATCATTTTCTCAATTAACTGCCCGATCGGCATGGTGGATATTTGACATGCATACGATCACAACTGGTTTTGTTATTGTGAATAGCTTAGATCCATTACTGCTGTGGATCAATTAAAAAAGATCTCTTCAATCTACCTGAATGACCTGATCACAAAAATAGATTGTTCACTAAAGTTCACATCAAGAATGGGCATCTTGAGGTCAAGCATTTAGCTCAGCAAGATGCTAAATAATGTTTTGCAAGGCACTGATTATTGCAGAATGCATTTATGTACCGAGTATATATGCCCAAAACATTCATGCCACAATAACCTTATGATCGCAACCTGACGGAAGCAAATCCTTTCCTGGACTTAGTAGCTGTTGGCAGCTCTGTTAAAGTATGAGAGGTACATTTTGGAAACATATAGAGGGATATTTATGTTCCCTGACCAAACATGATATCTCTTTAAATGGGGGCATGACTCTTTTTGGGTTAGATATGACTACCTCTTCTAACTTCAACCCCAATTTCTTATACATATGTACACTAGTTGCTACAAAACGGATAGTCGAAAAGTGGGGCATAAAATCGATACCCTACAAAGATTAATGGTGGGATAGACTAACTAACTTTTTCGATCTATGGCATTCAGAGATGACCTGTTACAACATGGTAGGGGACCTGAGATGGTTGAAGTTATATCAATTTTGGGCTTTGGAATATAAGAAAGGATTGAGCAATGCTAAACCTCCGAAGCTGGTTGCATTCTCTACTGTTTTTTCTCTTTCTTTCCATTATTTCTTTGCTATTGCTATTTTCTCTTCTTTTTCTTTCATCTTTCTTTTTGGCATTAGCCATTTACCTTATGGCTTAAATTACTTTTCTTAATTATTTATTATATTTAACAGACCAGGATGCAAACTCAAAGCCCAGTCTAATGAGGGTAGTGATGAAGCCTTTCATTGTAGCTCGGATCTGGGTTGCATCATTTGCTTTGATTTATCTGAGAGTCTGAAAAAACAAAATAGAAAAAAGTATGAGAGCCCCTTATGTACAAGAGACAGGCTACTGATTCTGCTTAATAGAGAGCTTGTCTTCTGTACACCAACAGTAGCGTCTAATGGTCAGTGGTAGTGGGTGAATACAAAGTTCTCAGCAGATATGTGGAAAAATTCTGGAAAATTAGAATTTCTCCTGATAAGGGGGAGCATAAGTAAAATTATATAGCTCAAGAGAACGTATACATTATCTTATACTGTGGTATAGTGGCTTGCAGTCTCACCTCACAGCCCGGGCAGTACTTAGGAGTTATCCTGGCACAGACACCATTAAGGGAAGCACCCCCCTCCCTTCCCAACATAGTACAGTGCAAGAACTAAAAGTGCCATCAAGGTTGTCAGGATAGTAGAGGGCAAAGGGCAAGCTTGTGAAAGGTTACTGTGCCAGGCAAGTGTTCTACACTTTGCATGGAGCTGGAGTATTAGAAAGGCTATAATAAACTAGATTCTTAGTGTGCAGCAACGTAGAATACAGGAGAAACAGATATTAATCAACCTCATGGCTAATGGCTCTCTTGGCTGTTACGCACCAAGAATAACAAACAAGTTTATTCACAGCTTCCTTTTACAGACACGGGATATAGTAAGACCTTTTTTAATAGAGCACACTGCCACACTATGGTTATAAGTGTTATTGCATAGATGTACACATAATAGACTGTTGTTGCTAAATACATATTCCAACATGGAGGACATTTGGAAAAAAATGAATAGCATATTTAAAAAAATGAAAACACATGTCTTGTGAGTTTGCCAAGTCCCCCCTCCCAACGTGATGCCCACGACACTTGCCCTCAAGTGCCCTAATGATGAATATAACCCTGCTTGCACCACTATGATCCCAGGCTTGAATCTTGGAAAAGTTGCTATTTACATGGATTTTGTATGTTGTTGTTAAACTTCCATGGGCTTCCTCTAGACACTGATATCCATTTACAGTGGGTTGCAAAAGTATTCGTCCCCCTTGAAGTTTTCCACATTTTGTCATATTACTGCCACAAACATGAATCAATTTTATTGTTATTCCACATGAAAGACCAACACAAAGTGGTGTACACATGAGAAGTGGAACGAAAATCATACATGATTCCAAACATTTTTTTTACAAATAAATAACTGCAAAGTGGTGTGTGCATAATTATTCGGCCCCCTTTGATCAGAGTGCAGTCAGTTGCCTATAGACATTGCCTGATGAGTGCTAATGACTAAATAGAGTGCACCTGTGTGTAATCTAATGTCAGTACAAATACAGCTGCTCTGTGAGGGCCTTAGAGGTTGTCTAAGAGAATATTGGGAGCAACAACACCGTGAAATCCAAAGAACACACAAGGTAGGTCAGGGGTCAAGTTATTTAGAAATTTAAAGCAGGCTTAGGCTACAAAAAGATTTCCAAAGCCTTGAACATCCCACGGAGCACTGTTCAAGCGATCATTCAGAAATGGAAGGAGTATGGCACAACTGTAAACCTACCAAGACAAGGCCATCCACCTAAACTCACAGGCCGAACAAGGAGAGCACTGATCAGAAATGCAGTCAAGAGGCCCATGGTGACTCTGGACGAGCTGCAGAGATCTACAGCTCAGGTGGGAGACTCTGTCCATGGGACAACTATTAGGCATACACTATACAAAGTTGGCATTAATGGAAGAGTGGCAAGAAAAAAAGCATTGTTAACAGAAAGCATAAGAAGTCCCGTTTGCAGTTTGCCACAAGCCATGTGGGGGACACAGCAACCATGTGGAAGAAGGTGCTCTGGTCAGATGAGACCAAAATGGAACTTTTTGGCCAAAATGCAAAACGCTATGTGTGGCAGAAAACTAACACTGCTCATCATGCTCGGGGGGTGCTTCTCTTCAGCAGGGACAGGGAAGCTGGTCCTGGTCAGAGTTGATGGGAAGATGGATGGAGCCAAATACAGGGCAAACTTGGAAGAAAACCTCTTGGAGACTGCAAAAGACTTGAGACTGGGGCAGAGGTTCACCTTCCAGCAGGACAATGACCCTAAACATAAAGCCAGGACAACAATGGAATGGTTTAAAACAAAACATATCTATGTGTTAGAATGGCCCAGTCAAAGTCCAGATCTAAATCCAATTGAGAATCTGTGGCAAGATCTGAAAACTGCTGTTCACAAACGCTGCCCATCTAATCTGACTGAGCTGGAGCTGTTTTGCAAAGAAGAATGGGCAAGGATTTCAGTCTCTAGATGTGCAAAGCTGGTAGAGACATACCCTAAAAGACTGGCAGCTGTAATTGCAGCAAAAGGTGGTTCTACAAAGTATTGACTCAGGGGGACGAATAATTACGCACACCCCACTTTGCAGATATTTATTTGTAAAAAATGTTTGGAATGATGTATGATTTTCGATCCACTTCTCACATGTACACCACTTTGTATTGGTCTTTCACGTGGAATTCCAATAAAATTGATGCATGTTTGTGGCAGTAATGTGACAAAATGTGGAAAACGTCAAGGGGGCCGAATACTTCTGCAACCCACTGTATATCCAAAATAAACTGGTAGGTTAATTGACTTGCTAACCAATTGGCCTATGGTATGGACATATGACTATGGTAGTGACCTTAAAGCTCATTCTGAGAGACAGTTATTGACACAAATTGATCAATGTACTCTGTAAATCACTATATACATTCCTATTAATAATGTATTGTATCCTCATTTTAGTTATAGTTGATTCGAAAGTAACAGATGCAATGTGTATTTAGTATATTGGGGTGGCTAAATTAGGGTGAGCACAGCTGAAGTGCTGCCAGTAATGGGATTAGTGTGGGGACTGAAATGTATCCGAGGTTTCTGCACTGTGCAGCAAACGATTTGCCTAGCGAGGTTGGGGGTTATCAGTAAGCTGTACTCCAGAAACAGGACTGCTGTTATCAATGCAAAGAAGAGCAGCTTGAATTTACTGTCAGTTTTTAGAAATCCTTAGCTGACTCCAAATTGTAATGTAAAGATAACTTTAAACATTAAAATACCAAAATGTTTGCGCAGCACCAAACCTTGTTTGTGGAAAGGTTATACAAAAAAAGCAGTATTTAACTTTAGTCAATTGAGGTTACTTAAAGGGTACCTTAAGTGAAAAAATAAGGACAAAACGGATACTTACCTCAGTAGTGAGCAGCCTCTGAATAGTCCAGAGGCTTCACGGACCTTCCTGCAGCCCACCATTCCAGCCCTGGGTCCCTTTACAGAGAGCTTGTTGAGTAGGTTTCTTGTGGCTACCAGATTCACCAGAAAGCTGTTTGCAGGTCAGGTGCGGGTAGCAAGGCTTTGGGTGCGGGTCTGAAAATTAGGACAGGACATCAGATCGGGTACCCGCGGGCTACCTGAAATGCGAGTCGGGTTCGGGTACCTGTTTTGTTCTAATCAGGTTGCGGGTCGGGTGCAGGTAGTGGGGCTGAAAAATTAGACCCGCACAGGCTTCTACCAGACAGGGCATGTGCGAGGAAACAAAGTGCTCGTGCTCAGATGGAAAAAGAGCCGTGCACAAGCAACTTCGCTCTGCTGGGCATGAGAGAACCTTACTTGCGCATGCTCAGTACGTATGCACATGTAGAGAGGCGACAAGAAATAGAGGGTTCTGTTAAAAAAAAAAAGCGGTGGTGTCGAAGAAGATCTGGGAAGCTTCTGGACCATTTAGCGGCTTCCCGTTTCTGAGCTTAAGAATTTAAATTTTATTTCTCCTATTCATCCCAGGTTTGCTTTAGCATGTTATTCTACATTACCTGAAGATGCCAGATCTCTTGCATAAAAATATACCAAACTGAAGTCCTCTAGCAACACAAAAATATGGCTAATTCAATAGTTGCATTGTCGATGAGCTTGATTGCAGGAAATTATACATCCTGTGTCCTCCAGCTTTTAATTGGACACTTTTGTATCTGGAGAAAAATAAATGTGTGTTCATAATAACTTTGACCTTGGTAAGGTATGAGAGAGAAGACAAAGAGCAGTACAACTATTAAATATAATATTAATTGAACTAATGTTCTGATGATATTATATAGTATCGAGGATGTTATCTTGCATAACATGCATAACTTGTTCGTCTTTAACAGGAATAAGCCATGGAGAGTGATTCCAGACCAATTTCAACTCACAACAAATGAGGATTTCCATTGATATCTCAAATTGAAAAATTACATAACTGGACATACCAAACTTTGTTCAAGAATATGTTCTGGAACAATCCTGTGAGTAAGGCTTAACCACTTAAGGACCACAGTCTTTTCGCCCCTTAAGGACCAGAGACTTTTTCTCAATTCAGACCACTGCAGCTTTCACGGTTTATTGCTCGGTCATACAACCTACCACCTAAAGGAATTTTACCTCCTTTTCTTGTCACTAATACAGCTTTCTTTTGCTGCTATTTGATTGCTGCTGCGAGTTTTAGTTTTTATTATATTCAAAAAAGACATGAATTTTGGCAAAAAAAATGACTTTTTTAACTTGCTGTGCTGACATTTTTCAAATAAAGTAAAATTTCCTATACATTTGAGCGCGAAAGTTATTCTGCTACATGTCTTTGATAAAGAAAAAAAACCATTCCGTGTATATTTATTGGATTGGGTAAAAGTTATAGCGTTTACAAACTATGGTGCCAAAAGTGAATTTTCCCATTTTCAAGCATCTCTGACTTTTCTGCGCACCTGTCAGGTTTCATGAGGGGCTAAAATTCCAGGATAGTACAAATACCCCCCAAATGACCCCATTTTGGAAAGAAGACATCCCAAAGTATTCAGTGAGAGGCATGGTGAGTTCATAGAAGATTTTATTTTTTGTCACAAGTTAGCGGAAAATGACACTTTGTGACAACAACAACAAAAAAAAAAGTTTCCATTTCTTCTAACTTGCGACAAAAAAAAATTAAATCTGCCACAGACTCACTATGCTCCTCTCTGAATACCTTGAAGTGTCTACTTTCCAAAATGGGGTCATTTGTGGGGTGTGTTCACTGTCCTGGCATTTTGAGGGGTGCCTAATTGTAAGCACCCCTGTAAAGCCTAAAGATGGTCATTGGACTTTGGGCCCCTTAGCGCAGTTGGGCTGCAAAAAAGTGCCACACATGTGGTATTGCCATACTCAGGAGAAGTAGTATAATGTGTTTTGGGGTGTATTTTTACACATACCCATGCTGGGTGGGAGAAATATCTCCGTAAATGACAATTGTTTTATTTTTTTTACACACAATTGTCCATTTACAGAGATATTTCTCCCACTCAGCATGGGTATGTGGAAAAATACACCCCAAAACACATTATACTACTTCTCCTGAGTACGGAAATACCACATGTGTGGCACTTTTTTGCACCCTAACTGCGCTAAGGGGCCCAAAGTTCAATGAGTACCTTTAGGATTTCACAGGTCATTTTGAGAAATTTCGTTTCAAGACTACTCCTCAAGGTTTAGGGCCCCTAAAATGCCAGGACGGTATAGGAACCCCACAAATTACCCCATTTTAGAAAGAAGACACCCCAAGGTATTCCGTTAGGAGGATGGTGAGTTCATAGAAGATTTTTTTTTGTCACAAGTTAGCGGAAATTGATTTTAATTGTTTTTTTTCACAAAGTGTCATTTTCCGCTAACTTGTGACAAAAAATAAAATCTTCTATGAACTCACCATACTCCTAACGGAATACCTTGGGGTGTCTTCTTTCTAAAATGGGGTCATTTGTGGGGTTCCTATACTGCCCTGGCATTTTAGGGGCCCTAAACCGTGAGGAGTAGTCTTGAAACCAAATGTCGCAAAATGACCTGTGAAATCTTAAAGGTACTCATTGGATTTTGGGCCCCTTAGCGCACTTAGGGTGCAAAAAAGTGCCACACATGTGGTACCGCCGTACTCAGGAGAAGTAGTATAATGTGTTTTGGGGTGTATTTTTACACATACCCATGCTGGGTGGGAGAAATATCTCTGTAAATGACAATTTTTAAATTTTTTTTACACACAATTGTCCATTTACAGAGTTATTTCTCACACCCAGCATGGGTATGTGTAAAAATACACCACAAAACACATTATACTACTTCTCCTGAGTATGGCAATACCACATGTGTGACACTTTTTTGCAGCCTAGGTGTGCTAAGGGGCCCAACGTCCTATTCACAGGTCATTTTGAGGCATTTGTTTTCTAGACTACTCCTCACGGTTTAGGGCCCCTAAAATGCCAGGGCAGTATAGGAACTCCACAAGTGACTCCATTTTAGAAAGAAGACACCCCAAGGTATTCCGTTAAGGGTATGGTGAGTTCATAGAAGATTTTATTTTTTGTCACAAGTTAGTGAAAAATGACACTTTGTGAAAAAAACAATAAAAATCAAATTTCCGCTAACTTTTGACAAAAAATAAAATCTTCTATGAACTCATCATACACCTAACAGAATACCTTGGGGTGTCTTCTTTCTAAAATGGGGTCACTTGTGGGGTTCCTATACTGCCCTGGCATTTTACGGGCCCAAAACTGTGAGTAGTCTGGAAACCAAATTTCTCAAAATGACTGTTCAGGGTTATAAGCATCTGCAAATTTTGATGACAGGTGGTCTATGAGGGGGCAAATTTTGTGGAACCGGTCATAAGCAGGGTGGCCTCTTAGATGACAGGATGTTTTGGGCCTGATCTGATGGATAGGAGTGCTAGGGGAGTGACAAGAGGTGATTGATGGGTGTCTCAGGGGGCGGTTAGAGGGGAAAATAGATGCAATCAATGCACTGGGGAGGTGATCGGAAGGGGGTCTGAGGGGGATCTGAGGGTTTGGCCGAGTGATCAGGAGCCCACACGGGGCAAATTAGGGCCTGATCTGATGGGTAGGTGTGCTAGGGGGTGACAGGAGGTGATTGATGGGTGTCTCAAGGTGTGATTGGAGGGGGGAAATAGATGCAAGCAATGCACTAGCGAGGTGATCAGGGCTGGGGTCTGAGGGCGTTCTGAGGTGTGGGCGGGTGATTGGGTGCCCGCAAGGGGCAGATTAGGGTCTAATCTGATGGGTAACAGTGACAGGTGGTGATAGGGGGTGATTGATGGGTAATTAGTGGGTGTTTAGAGGAGAGAAGAGATGTAAACACTGCACTTGGGAGGTGATCTGATGTCGGATCTGCGGGCGATCTATTGGTGTGGGTGGGTGATCAGATTGCCCGCAAGGGGCAGGTTAGGGGCTGATTGATGGGTAGCAGTGACAGGGGGTGATTGACAGGTGATTGACGGGTGATTGACGGGTGATTGACAGGTGATTGACAGGTGATCAGGGGGGATAGATGCATACAGTACACAGGGGGGGGGTCTCTGAGGGGGGGTCTGGGGAGAATCTGAGGGGTGGGGGGGTGATCAGGAGGGAGTAGGGGGCAGATTAGGGACTAAAAAAAAATAGCGTTGACAGATAGTGACAGGGAGTGATTGATGGGTGATTAGGGGGGTGACTGGGTGCAAACAGTGGTCTGGGGGGTGGGCAGGGGGGGGTCTGAGGGGTGCTGTGGGCGATCAGGGGGCAGGGGGGGGGGAATCAGTGTGCTTGGGTGCAGACTAGGGTGGCTGCAGCCTGCCCTGGTGGTCCCTCGGACACTGGGACCACCAGGGCAGGAGGCAGCCAGTATAATAGGCTTTGTATACATTACAAAGCCTATTATACATGCGTGCAGCGGCGATCCGGGTGCTAGTAACCTGCCGGCGCTTCCGAACGGCCGGCGGGTTACAGCGAACGGTGGTCGGAGCCAGTCCCCGGCGGCTGATCGCGTCACGAATGACGCGATCGCCGCATAGCTACTCCCGCAGCCGCCCCCGCCGATGGGCGTATTGCGGTCGTTTGGGCCCGGACTTTGCCGCCGCCCATCGGCTGGGGGCAGTCCTCAAGTGGTTAAGTTCACACTGAATTTATTTTGATGCGCATTTGGCACATCTAAACTGATTTCTAAATTAGTGTGTTTAGATTGTGAACCCCTCTGAGGGCCAGTTAGTGACAAGACAATATACTCTGTACAGTTCTGCATAATACGCCCGCGCTATATAAATACTTAAATGAATAATTACAACTTTATAATGCACCGTGCATGGTGTGAACATACTGTAAAATAAAGATCTCTATAATCTTTCAATTCGTTTTTAGAAATGTATTTTTTTTCTCTTTACCCTCAGTAGTTCATATGGGAACAAGCTTTGCACCAGTCCCTCCATTGGTAAAGTACACATAAAGCCATCTTTAATGTCTATCTAAATGAGATGTCCCTCAAAGTACTATGTAGAACCTATAGTACGGTGATAACCCAAGCCAAACCTTCCAAAACACAATCTGCCAGCTGCTTTAGAAGCTGTTCAGAATTATGCAACTTATCACATATGTTGATTATATCATGTATTCCAATGAGGTATATCTGAATTAGCCTTACTTAACTTGAACTGGGGCGGGGTAACCCCAATACCTCACACCAGCTGCTGAAATATAGATTTACAGGCGCAAATACCATA
The DNA here is from genome assembly GCF_040937935.1 of Hyperolius riggenbachi. Taxonomy (NCBI): domain Eukaryota; kingdom Metazoa; phylum Chordata; class Amphibia; order Anura; family Hyperoliidae; genus Hyperolius; species Hyperolius riggenbachi. The sequence goes on along the minus strand of NC_090649.1, from coordinate 164,495,757 downwards.
CTGTGATTATACATGTATTCCAATGAATTTGGGTTAAAGTTCGCAATCTTTTAACAACAGTCCTGGGTACAAAGACTAATCCTTATGCGGCCAATGCTTTCTTTAATAACCGTCCCTCACTGCCCCCTTTACAAAATTAAGTAGGACACTGTGTTCTAGTAGGTGCCTAAATTCATTTCATAGCATAGTGAATGAAACCCACTCTTTCCCTAACGTTCTCAGAATAAAGGTCAATAGTATTTACAGTAATTTACAGTATGTTTATGGATATTTGACAAATGTTTTTATTTTCCTGTTATAGAAGCCCTGGTTTAGTTTGTGCTATGGGTGTTACTTCTTAAAAACTATTCATTTTGCCATAGTGCACAACAGCCAGCACTCTATATGCAGATGGTGATGTAGTTTAACCCAAAACACTGTAAGAAGCCAACATTTCAGGACCACATTGTGAAGGCAGTGTAAGGACTGACAACATGATGTATCACAGTATAGAATAGCACAGTGTTTTGGGCCAGTGCAGCCATTTCTCAAGAGCTAACACTACAGTAAATGATACACCTTCAATAAAGTTGCAACAGTCTATTGGTGTTTAATCCTTCCAGAAAATGTTCAGCACACACCATCTGATGTCACTAGCATTGTGACTTCATTAAAAAGTCCCCCCAGGGTACTCGTATTTACCCCTTATATTTATCTTTGTACAGCATGTGCAGCAAGAACATATCATCAATCAGGTTTCTCCAATGTTGCCTAAACTATAAGGGCACACTATAACATGTTTAGATCCACATATAGGAAAATCTTCTACCAGTATCATGTGTTCTTGCATGGTGGTGGACCACTTGGCCCCTGTACATGATAGCAATAGCAGAACAATTGCCATATCCTAGGCAAAGAAAGGAATGTTTTTCTAAGGGCCCTTTCACACCAGAGGGCTTTTTCGGCGTTTTAACGCCACGGCCGAAGTTGGCGTTTTCCTAGGTAAAAGAAAGTCCATAGACTTTCATTTTACCATTCACACTAAACGCCGCGTTTTGGAGCGTTGCGTTTCAACGCTCCCAGGCGCTTTTTCTGGGCCTACCGCGGCGTTTCTCATTACAATAGATTGTAATGTATAGGCGTTAAAACGCCTTCAAAACGCCTTGAAAACGCCTGCAGCCAAAACGCAGCGTTTTAGCCTTTCACCGCTGCTTGTAGTGTGAAAGAGCCCTTACACTGGTAAAAACTGCTTGCTTGGATAGCTCATCTCCTTATCAGATAGGATCTGACCAAAATGGCTTCAAGGTTCTAATTTCTCTGATACACACATAGATGTGTGCACTCTGGACAGCAAAGGAAGTGAATAATAATTTTCCAATGTTTCCACAAAACTTTTTGTACCTACAGATAGTGTCAGTCAAAGGTGGAGATGATGCATGGACATTGACTGTCACCATCAGTTTGACAGTGATCTTTGGACGTTCTTAACTGCTGCCAATTCATAGTACCCAACAGGTTTTATACCTCTTTCTTTGACAGTGTATACAGTCCAGGGCAACGTTTACAGTATATACTGGACCCCTTAGGATCTGGACTTTGTTATGGATGACTCCCTATGATCATGCCCACTATATGGAGCTGCATTTGCCACGTTTGTTAGCTCAGCCCTATATGCAGTCCACAACAAAGTGTGCAGGTAGCTAAATGCAAATAGCACTATACGTAGGACATAGGCAGGTAAGACTTATTCAGGTTTCTATGTGAATTACAAGCATTTCATCTTTCTATCAAAAAATAAATAAATAAATGCTCTAGGCATTTGCCCGGGATTTAAAATTAATTAAAAAAAAAGTAAAAACTGATTACTGGCATATTTCACTGAAAAACATAGCCAGAATACAAATGAATAGGCTTTAAGGGTTGTATCGAAGACCTTTATATATTATTCACCATTTACCCAAGGAGATTGGCTAAGCAGAAAGATTTAGAAGAGAATTCAGAAGCTGCATTAAGGTGAGAGTGTAACGTAATGATGGAAGTCTGTAGAAGCCAAGGCAAAATGATGCAGGAAGAGCCTAGTTGTATTTAATAAACAGCAGTGTGCTAAGAGTAGCAGCTCACAGCGAACATGTCACTGTGACCTTTCACCATTACGAATACTGTCATTTGGTGGAAGCTGGCGTTTGATTTGTCACAATGGGTTTCTGTACATTACTGCTCTAATTCTACAGGTTTCCTTCATAAATGATGAAGTCTGCAATGATTGTGGCCAGGTCTGTAGAAAGGGAGGCTGGTCGATATACAGTGGCTTGCAAAATTATTCGGCCCCCTTGAAGTTTTCCACATTTTGTCACATTACTGCCACAAACATGAATCAATTTTATTGGAAGTCCACGTGAAAGACCAATACAAAGTAGTGTACATGTGAGAAGTGGAACAAAAATCATACATGATTCCAAACATTTTTTACAAATAAATAACTGCAAAGTGGGATGTTTATTATTATTCAGCCCCCTGATTCAATACTTTGCAGAACCACCTTTTTCTGCAATTACAGCTGCCAGTCTTTTAGGGTATGTCTCTACCAGCTTTGCACATCTAGAGACTGAAATCCTTGCCCATTCTTCTTTGCAAAACAGCTCCAGCTCAGTCAGATTAGATGGACAGCATGTGTGAACAGCAGTTTTCAGATCTTGCCACAGATTCTTGATTGGATTTCGATCTGGACTTTTACTGGGCCATTCTAACACATGGATATGTTTTGGTTTAAACCATTCCATTGTTGCCCTGGCTTTATGTTTAGGGTCGTTGTCCTGCTGGAAGGTGAACCTCTGCCCCAGTCTCAAGTCTTTTGCAGTCTCCAAGAGGTTTTCTTCCAAGATTGCCCTGTATTTGGCTCCATCCACCTTCCCATCAACTCTGACCAGCTTCCCTGTCCCTGCTGAAGAGAAGCACCCCCAGAGCATGATGCTGCCACCACCATATTTGACAGTCGGGATGGTGTGTTCAGAGTGATGTGCAGTGTTAGTTTTCCGCCACACATAGCGTTTTGCATTTTGGCCAAAAAGTTCCATTTTGTTCTTATCTGACCAGAGCACCTTCTTCCACGTTTACTGTGTCCCCCACATGGCTTGTGGAAAACTGCAAACGGGACTTCTTATGCTTTTCTGTTAACAATGGCTTTCTTCTTGCCACTCTTCCATAAGAGCCAACTTTGTGAGTGCACGACTAATAGTTGTCCTATGGACAGATTCCCCCACCTGAGTGGTAGATCTCTGCAGCTCGTCCAGAGTCACCATGGGTCTCTTGACTGCATTTCGGATCAGCGCTCTCCTTGTTCGGCCTGTGAGTTTAGGTGGACTGCCTTGTCTTGGTAGGTTTACAGTTGTGCCATACGCCTTCCATTTCTGAATGATCACTTGAACAGTGCTCCGTGGGATGTTCAAGGTTTTGGAAATCTTTTTGTAGCCTAAGTCTGCTTTAAATTTCTCAATAACTTTATCCCTGGCCTGTCTGGTGTGCTCTTTGGACTTCATGGTGTTGTTGCTCCCAATATTCTCTTAGACAACCTCTGAGGCCATCATAGAGCAGCTGTATTTGTACTGACATTAGATTACACACAGGTGCACTCTATTTAGTCATTAGCACTCATCAGGCAATGTCTATGGGCAACTGACTGCACTCAGACCAAAGGGGGCTGAATAATTACGCACACCCCACTTTGCAGTTATTTATTTGTAAAAAATGTTTGGAATCATGTATGATTTCCGTTCCATTTCTCACATGTACACCACTTTGTATTGGTCTTTCACGTGGAATTCCAATAAAATTGATTCATGTTTGTGGCAGTAATATGACATAATGTGGAAAACTTCAAGGGGGCCGAATACTTTTGCAAGCCACTACAACTACTTTTCTAGATTCCTAAAACAACTAATCAAATCTTCTCTTTCATTTTCCCTATGCAATTAAATCCTAAGGGGCATAATCATATTTGCTGCTACGTGCAAAAAGACTTGTTTGTCCCATAGACACTAAGCAGTGAAATCTTATGTAGATCAGGACAGTTCTGGATAACGAACACCATAGGAACAAGCAGCTTATCTGATTACCTCTGGCAGCATAAGGGGTCTCAAGGAGCTAGTGGACACACAAACCGATGATTGACATTTTTTGGCTGTAGTTGGTGACATGCACACACATGCATGCCATTGCCTACACAGGTAGCCATTGCTCGTATTTGTGCAATTACGGGATGCTCAATCTTTCCCCTGGCAGTGCACAGACACTCAGAGCTGTAATCCGCAACAAAGAATTGCTTAGTAGTTATGTGCCCTTAGTTATGGACTTTACTAATTTGACCTTGTTCCAGTCTTCTGCATCTGCTCAGTGAACAGGCCTGTCCCATCCTTCTCTTCTAAATATTGCCCACTCTGACCCATTCTTATCCACCTACTACATTAAACAATCCTTTGGCAGTTTGTCTTGACCTCTGTCTGCATACCTGACGAAGTCTGTCTGCTGTCTATTCAGGTATCTTCCTGTCAATTTACAATATTATACTTTACAAGAGACAATACAACATAACTTTTAATATAGGATATCTAAAAAGCTTGCCTATGCAGATATCAAAAAATATATACTATTCTGGAAAATGAAATTTTGTCAATCAGTTTAGATCATATTGGCTGTTATCAGGCCCGCATATATTCAAGGTCTGTTCCCTAATTTACCAGATTGAGTTGAAACTTATTATCTAACACCTAAATCCAACATGTTTCACCCCTTTTAAAATAAAGGGCTTTGTTAGGGATACATACATACATGCAAAGTGCAAGTGCTATACAGTGCTTTTACATAAAAAGTGCAACATCAAAGAAAATAATAAGCAATCTGCAAAGCCTCACGGCTACCTGTGCAGGCTTAACCTGTAAAATGGCTTGCCTACCATCTGGTTTGCCTCTACCAGCTTGCTTGGACGATCTCTTATCTGCAGTTTTCCTGTGTCCCTAACTTTGGAGTTTGGAGAGCCTAGAGGGTGATTCCTGGTAGCCCTCAGTAGAGAAAAAATCTAGCATCCACTACAGGCATTAAAATAATTATCTTATGAGGGATAGTATAGTGAAGTCCTATACTTTGCACCCAAGGTAAGCCCCATGTAATACTTATTTGTATACTTATTATACAATATTTGTATTGGTATAAGTTAACTTCAACTACAATTATCTGGTGACAGTCATCATGGTGTATAGACCAAATAATGCTAAATAGCAAGCAATAAATAGAAAAGGTAGATTAAATATACAAATGTATTCATTATAAGAAGAAGAAAAATTGGATTAGGGAGCCTTTGTAAATACTGCTTACACGCCTTGCATTTGACAAAGCACCGTGTTTACAGATTTCATGTTTCAATCCAATTTTCCGAGTCATTCAAATAATTCAGTTTCGGTTGAGCGATTTTGTGAATTGTATTGCTAGTGTTGACTGTATACTCTGGAAATATGGTTTTAATGAGAAAAAGCCTCCATATAAATGAGTGTATTCTGGAAACCTACTGTTCCCACATCTACTCATCTGATTTCCTGAGAAGCCTGCACTGCACAGGCCATCATACAAATCACCGCTGTGCTGTTCACACACACCGTAAGGGGGAGGGCAAACAAATAACACAAACTTAGCAAGCACAGAATACGAATAAATATTTACTCTGCTGACTTTTTGTTTTGGGTGCATTGTTTGGAATAGATAATGGCGCTTATAAGAATAAATTAAACTACTCAAATTGTATACCTGCAGCTGCCAATGGGAAAAAAAACATTATCCTCTTACTGTTAAAGGGGCACTAATGCAAAATCAGAGGCTTTGAGTTAATTGAAAAATATATATCTGTCAGAGGTCCCAGTGTTAAGAAAGCAAAAATGGCCATTAAAAAGTCAGCAGGAGAGTCACATTATTTACAAGACCTGTGGGCAGCTCATTCACCTGCGGGGGAGAACTGTAGCAGCTTCAGCAGGTCTGCCCCCCTCCCTGCCAATTAGGGTAGGAACCTTGATATGTTCCTACCTTGCACTTTCTCCCTCAAGCCACCTGGCAATGTATCTGTTGTCAGCTATGCTAATCTCTGAGGCCCCCAGTCTTGCAGGCTTTGCCTCCAAGCTAAAACAGGAAGCAGAAGTGTGACATGATCACATGCTTGTGATCAGCCAATCAGAGACTTACAAGTCAGTCACCTGAGAAAATGTCATGTGCAACTGAGAGTACAGCAGAGACAGCCCAGACCAGCCACGTTGGCCAGGCACTCTCTACAATCTATACCAGCCTTTGCATTTCTGCTCTCGCGCCTCTTGTACTCTTCATGCAGTGGTGTAATGCTAGGAAAGAAGGGGGAGTGGACAAGCGGTCACTCAATGTCCCTACCATTTACAACTATGACAGAGTGCTCCTATACCGCACACCACGGAATCCATTTTGTAAAATTTAAAAAGGTTTTATTTAACAATTGTGAAATGACAACAATTATAATGTATACCACAATAACACAAAAAGAGTGCTTATTTACAAATACTAACCATAACCATGTACGATCTGTACTAATCATTAGGCGCAGTAGCATGGAGAATCCTCTTAAGAATTCCTAGGAGGATTCTCATTTGTCCATCTAATGGACCGATGGGGAGCCATGGCAGAGGCTATGGAGATGGTTTGCCAGGCAGAGCCGGGACAAGGTCTTCCAGCTCCCATGACTGAGACACCAAAGTGCGCCCCTCCATTAGAGTTGGGCCGAACCTCCGATTTTAGGTTCGCGAACCGGGTTCGCGAACTTTCGCGGAACGTTCGGTTCGCGTTAAAGTTCGCGAACCGCAATAGACTTCAATGGGGATGCGAACTTTGAAAAAAAAAAATAATTATGCTGGCCACAAAAGTGATGGAAAAGTTGTTTCAAGGGGTCTAACACCTGGAGGGGGGCATGGCGGAGTGGGATACACGCCAAAAGTCCCCGGGAAAAATCTGGATTTGACGCAAAGCAGCGTTTTAAGGGCAGAAATCACATTGAATGCTAAATGACAGGCCTAAAGTGCTTTAAAACATCTTGCATGTGTATATGTTACGGCCAGAACCCGAAGTTTGGCCAGAACTAGAAGTGGCCGGCCACTTCGGGTTCTGGCCGGCCAATGCGCGAACTGGCCGCTGCGCTGCGGCCAATGTGAGAAATGAAACAATTCCTGTAAGGTTTAATGTGATGTTGTGGCCGCAGCGCAGCAGGGCAAAATGTATCACACATCTTTACTTTATTCAATGGCATTAAGCCGCCCGGCTTTTTCCTCTGCCTCTCTCTCCTCCCCCCCCCCCCCCCCCGCCTCTCTCTCCCCTTCTCTTATGGGCACAGCCGGGCGGGGACACGCGTGTCCAGGAGAGTCGTTCCTCGCGGCAGGAGAGCAGAGCGGGGAGGCTGCAGACATCGCTTCTGCCAGCACCCGCTCTGCAAGAACGGCAGGATTCCCCTGCCGCGACGAACGACTCCGGAGGGACACGCGTGTCCCCGCCCGGCTGTGCCCATAAAGAGAAGGAGAGAGAGAGGCGGGGGGGGGGGGGGGGGAGGAGAGAGAGGCAGAGGAAAAAGCCGGGCGGCTTAATGCCATTGAATAAAGTAAAGATGTGTGATACATTTTTTGCCCCGCTGCGCTGCGGCCACAACATCACATTAAACCTTACAGGAATTGTTTCATTTCTCACATTGGCCGCAGCGCAGCGGCCAGTTCGCGCATTGGCCGGCCAGAACCCGAAGTGGCCGGCCACTTCTAGTTCTGGCCAAACTTCGGGTTCTGGCCGTAACATATACATCAATCAGGTAGTGTAATTAAGGTACTGCTTCACACTGACACACCAAACTCACCGTGTAACGCACCGCAAACAGCTGTTTGTACTAGTGACGGCCGTGCTGGACTGGTGCGCACCATGGCGAGAGTGCAGGTTTTGGTGGCTTTACAGCCCATATGGTCGGCCTGGCTGATGTAGCTGAATGACAGAACAGTGACTGTCCAGCTGATCAAATGCGGACAAAGGCTATGACATTGTGGGAATAACCGAGACATGGATGGATGAAAGTCATGACTGGATAGCCAATTTAAAAGGATACAATGTGTTCAGGAGGGATAGAACAGGAAAAAAAGGTGGAGGGGTTTGTCTCTTTGTTAAGAATTCTTTTACAGCTGTCCTCAACGATGAGATGGAGGAAGATTGCGAAGATGTGGAGTCCGTTTGGGTAAATATTCATGGTGGAAATAAAAGTTGCCAATTGCTTATTGGGGTATGCTACAGACCACCTCATATTAATGAAGCTGCAGAACTGCAATTACTACAGCAAATTGAAAAAGCGGCAAGTAAAAATGAGGTCATAGTTATGGGCGACTTCAACTTTCCAGACATTGACTGGGGTATTGAGGCTACCCATTCTGGTAAAAGCAGCAGATTTCTGGCAGCACTACAGGACAATTACTTGACTCAAATGGTAACGGAACCAACTAGGGGGAATGCGTTACTGGATCTGATCATTTCGAATAGACCAGATAATGTATCAAATGTGCAGGTTCAAGAACATTTGGGAAATAGTGATCACAACATGATAACGTTTGATCTGGTGACTGATAGGCCACGGGGCAGCGGGACCACTAAAACTATGAATTTTAGAAAAGCAAAGTTCAATCAAATCAGGCAGGCACTAAGTTTGGTGAACTGGGATAATATACTACAAGGGGAGGACACTGAAGGGAAATGGCAAGCTTTTAAACGTATTCTCAATCAATATTGTAATATGTATATCCCATATGGAAACAAAATGTCTAGGAATAAAAAAAGGCCTCTATGGATGAATAGAAAGGTTAAAGATAAAATGAAGAGGAAAAAGAATGCCTATAAGGTCCTAAAACAGGAGGGGACCGAGGCTGCACTAAGCAATTATAAGGAGTGCAATAAAAATTGTAAAAAAGAAATTAGGCTGGCAAAGATCGAAGCTGAAAATCAAATCGCTAGGGATATCAAATCTAACCCAAAAAAGTTTTACAAGTACATCAACTCTAAAAAAAGAAAGGTTGACTGTATAGGACTCCTAAAGGATGAGGGTGGGAACTCAATGGTGGATGACCAAGGTAAGGCAGAGTTATTAAATGCTTTCTTTGCTTCTGTCTTTACAAAGGAAACAGCACTGTTGCAAATTACAGAGGCGGAAGAGTCTCAATCTTCTAACTGTAATATTAAATACTTAACGCAGGAAGAAGTAAAGGCAAGACTAAATAAATTAAAAATAGACAAGGCACCTGGCCCGGATGGCATGCATCCTCGGGTCCTAAGGGAATTAAGTTCAGTTATAGATAAACCCCTTTATCTTATCTTTTGTGACTCTCTTGCAACTGGCAGAGTCCCAGTGGATTGGCGTACAGCCCACGTTTTCCCATTATTTAAGAAGGGCAAAAAATCAGATCCAGGAAATTATAGACCTGTAAGCTTAACATCAGTTGTATGCAAACTATTTGAGGGGTTACTAAGAGATACTATACATGACTTCATAGTAGAAAATAATCTTATTTCTCAGCATCAACATGGGTTTACTAAAGACAGGTCCTGTTTGACTAACATGCTCAGCTTTTATGAGGTAGTGAATGCTAATATGGATATTGGGAATGCTGTAGATGTGATATACTTAGACTTTGCTAAGGCATTCGACACTGTTCCCCACAAAAGTCTGGTGCAAAAGATGAGGATGCAAGGACTGGGGAAGAGTCTGTGTGCTTGGATAGGGAACTGGCTAATGGACAGAAAACAAAGAGTTGTGGTCAATGGATCATACTCAAAATGGGAGACTGTTAGCAGTGGGGTCCCACAGGGGTCTGTACTGGGTCCAGTGCTCTTCAATTTATTTATTAATGACCTAGTGGATACAGTAGTGAGCAATGTTGCTATTTTTGCAGATGATACAAAATTGTGCAGAATCATCAACTCTAAGGAAGATAGTGTTATATTGCAACAGGATCTGGATAGGATGGCTATATGGGCACATACATGGCAGATGAAATTCAATGTTGACAAATGTAAAGTCATGCATTTTGGTCGTACCAATGGTCTAACACCATACAAAATAAATGGGATACAGTTGGGGACATCAAACTTGGAGAAGGACTTAGGAGTACTCATCGACAACAAGTTAAATAATCGTACTCAATGCCAAGCCGCTGCAGCTAAAGCTAACAAAATTTTGGGATGCATTAAAAGGGAAATAAAAACTCGAGATGCTAGCATAATATTGCCCCTGTTTAACTCTCTAGTAAGGCCACATCTGGAATATGGAATTCAGTTCTGGGCACCACATTACAAAAAAGATATTGCAGTTTTAGAGCAGGTGCAGAGACGAGCAACAAAATTGATACGTGGGATGGAAGGTCTCACTTACCAAGAAAGGTTAGATAAACTGGGTTTATTTAGTCTAGAGAAAAGACGCCTTAGAGGAGATCTAATTAACATGTATAAATACATCAGAGGGCAATATAATAGCTTGGCGGATGAGCTTTTTGTCCCTAGGCCTTCTCAAAGGACTAGAGGACATGATCTGCGCATGGAGGAAAAACGTTTTAGCCATTTATTTAGGAAAGGGTTCTTTACAGTAAGAGTGATTAAGATGTGGAATGCATTGCCACAGGAAGTCGTTATGGCAAACTCTATACCTGCATTTAAAGGGGGCTTAGATGCTTTCCTTGCGTTGAATGACATCCATGGCTACAATTACTAGGTAATGCCAATGATGTTAATCCAGGGATTTTATGATCAACAGGGATATGTGAGGGAGCAGGCTGGAGTTGTACTTTGTACTGGTTGAACTCGATGGACGTATGTCTTTTTTCAACCAAAGTAACTATGTAACTATGTAAATTTGGTCTGACCACAATGAAGCAACGACCTTATTATCTTTTGTGTGCCCCCCGAGACACTCATCTAGGCGCCGGTCATTGCTTCATTGTGACACGCAAGCCCCTTCACCACGGCAAGGTAATGATCACGAAGGGGAATGGGCGCATGTACATGCCTTTTCTTTTGTTGTTGCAGCTGCCCTCAGTGCAGCCAGAAAAATTAGGCAGTCATGTACACGCACCATAAAAATTATTACAGCGGCCGCTGCTAGCAGCGGCCTAAAAAATTCAGCAATCCGCCTGGAGTCCCGGACCCTGTTGGTGGTGGCGGAGAAGGTAGTGAAGCGGCCTGCAGGCAGACATGCTGTGTGGAGGGACTGGGAGCGACTTAGTCTTTTTGGGGCAGGCCAGGCAGCCAGTCACACGGCGTGCAGGCAGAGATGCTGTGTGTGCGGGGACTGACTTAGTCTTGGGGCGGGCAGCAGCCCTCCGGGATCCATGCCTCATTCATTTTGATAAAGGTGAGGTACTTAACACTTTTGTGACTTAGGCGACTTCTCTTCTCTGTGACAATGCCTCCAGCTGCGCTGAAGGTCCTTTCTGAGAGGACGCTTGCGGCAGGGCAGGAGAGAAGTTGGATGGCAAATTGGGACAGCTCTGGCCACAGGTCAAGCCTGCGCACCCAGTAGTTCAAGGGTTCCTCATCGCTGTTCACAGCAGTGTCTACATCCACACTTAAGGCCAGGTAGTCGGCTACCTGCCGGTCGAGGCGTTGGTGGAGGGTGGATCCGGAAGGGCTACGGCGAGGCGTTGGACTAAAGAACGTCCGCATGTCCGACATCACCATGAGATCGCTGGAGCGTCCTGTCTTTGACTGCGTGGACACGGGAGGAGGATTAGTGGCAGTGGTACCTTGCTGGCGTTGTGCTGTCACATCACCCTTAAAGGCATTGTAAAGCATAGTTGACAGCTGGTTCTGCATGTGCTGCATCCTTTCCACCTTCCGGTGAGTTGGTAACAGGTCCGCCACTTTGTGCCTGTACCGAGGGTCTAGTAGTGTGGCCACCCAGTACAGCTCATTCCCCTTGAGGTTTTTTATACGGGGGTCCCTCAACAGGCAGGACAGCATAAAAGACGACATCTGCACAAAGTCGGATCCAGTACCCTCCATCTCCTCTTGCTCTTCCTCAGTGACGTCAGGTAAGTCAACCTCCTCCCCCCAGCCGCGAACAATACCACGGGAAGGTTGAGCAGCACAAGCCCCCTGCGACGCCTGCTGCGGTTGTTCTCCTGCCGCTGTCCCCTCCTCCTCCTCCTCCCCCAAAGAAACACCTTGCTCATCATCCTCTGAGTCTGACTCGTCTTCTGCACACGACCTCTCTTCTTCCTCCTCCTCCCCCCTCTGTGCTGCCGCAGGTGTTGAGGAAACAGCTGGGTCTGATGAAAATTGGTCCCATGCCTGTTCCTGCCGTAACGGTTCCTGGTCACGCTCATTCGCAGCTTCATCCGCCACTCTACGCACAGCACGCTCCAAGAAGTACGCGTAGGGAATTAAGTCGCTGATGGTGCCCTCACTGCGGCTCACCAGGTTGGTCACCTCCTCAAACGGCCGCATGAGCCTGCATGCATTTTTCATCAGTGTCCAGTTGTCGGGCCAGAACATCCCCATCTTCCCAGACTGTTTCGTTCTACTCCAGTTGTAGAGGTACTGGGTGACGGCTTTCTTCTGTTCTAGCAGGCGGGAGAACATGAGCAGGGTCGAGTTCCAGCGAGTGGGGCTATCGCAAATGAGGCGTCTCACCGGCATGTTGTTTTTACGCTGAATTTCTGCAAATCGTGCCATGGCTGTGTAAGAGCGCCTCAAATGCCCACAGAACTTCCTGGCCTGCTTCAGGACATCCGCTAAGCCAGGGTACTTTGCCACAAATCTTTGAACCACTAGATTCATGACATGTGCCATGCAGGGTATGTGTGTCAGCTTCCCCATATGCAAAGCGGCAAGCAGATTGCTGCCGTTGTCGCACACCACGTTGCCTATCTCCAGGTGGTGCGGGGTCAGCCACTCATCCACCTGTTTCTTAAGAGCAGCCAGGAGAGCTGCTCCAGTGTGACTCTCCGCTTTGAGACAAGCCATGTCTAAGATGGCGTGACACCGTCGTACCTGGCATGCAGCATAGGCCCTGCGGAGCTGGGGCTGTGTAGCTGGAGAGGAGAACTGCCACTCAGCCAAGGAGGAGGAGGAGGACAGCGAAGAGCATGTAGCAGGAGGAGAGGAGGTGGCAGGAGGCCTGCCTGCAAGCCGTGGAGGTGTCACAATTTGGTCCGCCGCTTTCTGCTTGCCATCGTTCACCACCAGGTTCACCCAATGGGCTGTGTAGGTAATGTAGCGGCCCTGCCCGTGCTTGGCAGACCAGCCATCCGTGGTCAGGTGTACCCTTGACCCAACGCTCTTCGCAAGAGATGACACCACTTGCCTCTCAACTTCACGGTGCAGTTGGGGTATGGCCTTTCTCGAAAAATAAGTGCGGCCTGGCATCTTCCACTGCGGTGTTCCGATGGCCACAAATTTACGGAAGGCCTCAGAGTCCACCAGCCGGTATGGTAACAGCTGGCGAGCTAACAGTTCCGCCACGCCAGCTGTCAGACGCCGGGCAAGGGGGTGACTGGCCAAAAGTGGCTTCTTCCGCTCAAACATTTCCTTCACGGACACCTGACTGCTGCTGTGGGCAGAGGAGCAGGAACCGCTCAAGGGCAGAGGCGGAGTGGAGGAGGGTGCCTGTGAAGGTGCAAGGGAGAAAGCGGCAGAGGCAGATGATGCACCTGAAGGAGGAAGAGGAGAAGGAGGGTGACTTTTCTTTTGTGTGCTGCTGCTGCTTTTGCTCAGGTGGCCATCCCATTGCTGTTTGTGCCTTTTCTCCAGGTGCCTTCGTAAGGCACTTGTCCCTACGTGAGTGTTGGCCTTTCCACGGCTCAATTTTTGTTGGCAGAGCGAACAGATGGCTTTGGTCCGATCTGAGGCACACACATTAAAAAATTTCCACACCGCTGAGCCACCCTGGGATGTGGGCACTATGGGGACCTCATCAGCTGATGCTGAAGGGCAAGTTGGCTGCCTGTACATAGGTGGCGATACATGGTGCCGGACTCTGCCACCAGCTGTTTCTGACGAAGAGCTGCCCCAGCTTCTTTCAGCAACTTCTCTCCTCCTACTACTCTCTGACTCCCCCTCTGAACTGTCCCCCTCTTCATCTCCTCTATTGGGAACATACAGAGGATCCCTATTACCGTCATCATCGTAGTCATCCTGCCCAGCTTCGCTTGCCTCAGACAAATCCAAACTTGCACCATCAGTAGGTCCTTCATCCTCCTGACACGTTACATCCATAGTGTTGCCGCGTAACTCAGACATATTAGCTGGTGAAAATTCATCTGGCTGTAACAACAATGGCTGTGCATCAGTGATTTCAACACTAAATAATTCTTGCGAAGTGTCAAATGCAGCGGAAGTGGTGCTAGTAGTAGCGCTGGTGGCTGAGCAAGATGAGGTGTTCTGTGTCGCTAAATACTCAACCACGTCCTGACAATCTTGGGAGGTGATGGGACGTGCCTTCTTCCGAGCACTGTACTGTGGGCCAGGTCCACACGAAATTACATTTACACGACCTCGCGCAGACCTGCCGGGTGGCCTTCCTCTGCCTCTGCCACTACCTCTTCCTCTTCCTCTACCTGTTTTGTCCATATCGGGTATGCACGGAGTGGTATATCACACTGCGTGCACTCACGTAGGTAGGTGGGTTCACTTAACTGCACAGGTATGCGCACTGATGCGGTGGGTTCACTGAACAGTACAGGTATACAGTGGCAGGTTCACTGAACACAACAGGTATGCAGTGGCGGGTTCACTGAACAGGTATACAGTGGCGGGTCCACTGAACAGAACAGGTATACAGTGGCGGGTTCACAGAACAGGTATGCAGTGGCAGGATCACTGAACACAATAGGTATGCAGTGGCGTGTTCACTAAACAGGTATACAGTGGCTGGTCCACTGAACAGAACAGGTATACAGTGGCGGGTCCACTGAACAGAACAGGTATACAGTGGCGGGTCCACTGAACAGAACAGGTATACAGTGGCGGGTCCACTGAACAGAACAGGTATACAGTGGCGGGTTCACAGAACAGGTATACAGTGGCGGGTCCACTGAACAGAACAGGTATACAGTGGTGGGTTCACAGAACAGGTATGCAGTGGCAGGATCACTGAACACAATAGGTATGCAGTGGCGTGTTCACTAAACAGGTATACAGTGGCGGGTCCACTGAACAGAACAGGTATACAGTGGCGGGTTCACTGAACAGGTATACAGTGGCGGGTCCACTGAACAGAACAGGTATACAGTGGCGGGTTCACAGAACAGGTATGCAGTGGCAGGTTCACTGAACACAACAGGTATGCAGTGGCGGGTTCACTGAACAGGTATACAGTGGCGGGTCCACTGAACAGAACAGGTATACAGTGGCGGGTCCACTGAACAGAACAGGTATACAGTGGCGGGTTCACAGAACAGGTATACAGTGGCGGGTCCACTGAACAGAACAGGTATACAGTGGCGGGTCCACTGAACAGAACAGGTATACAGTGGCGGGTCCACTGAACAGAACAGGTATACAGTGGCGGGTTCACAGAACAGGTATGCAGTGGCAGGATCACTGAACACAATAGGTATGCAGTGGCGTGTTCACTAAACAGGTATACAGTGGCGGGTCCACTGAACAGAACAGGTATACAGTGGCGGGTTCACTGAACAGGTATACAGTGGCGGGTCCACTGAACAGAACAGGTATACAGTGGCGGGTTCACAGAACAGGTATGCAGTGGCAGGTTCACTGAACACAACAGGTATGCAGTGGCGGGTTCACTGAACAGGTATACAGTGGCGGGTCCACTGAACAGAACAGGTATACAGTGGCGGGTCCACTGAACAGAACAGGTATACAGTGGCGGGTTCACAGAACAGGTATGCAGTGGCAGGTTCACTGAACACAACAGGTATGCAGTGGCGGGTTCACTGAACACAACAGGTATGCAGTGGCGGGTTCACTGAACAGGTATACAGTGGCGGGTCCACTGAACAGAACAGGTATACAGTGGCGGGTCCACTGAACAGAACAGGTATACAGTGGCGGGTCCACTGAACAGAACAGGTATACAGTGGCGGGTCCACTGAACAGAACAGGTATACAGTGGCGGGTCCACTGAACAGAACAGGTATACAGTGGCGGGTCCACTGAACAGAACAGGTATACAGTGGTGGGTTCACAGAACAGGTATACAGTGGCGGGTCCACTGAACAGAACAGGTATACAGTGGTGGGTTCACAGAACAGGTATGCAGTGGCAGGATCACTGAACACAATAGGTATGCAGTGGCGTGTTCACTAAACAGGTATACAGTGGCGGGTCCACTGAACAGAACAGGTATACAGTGGCGGGTTCACTGAACAGGTATACAGTGGCGGGTCCACTGAACAGAACAGGTATACAGTGGCGGGTTCACTGAACAGGTATACAGTGGCGGGTCCACTGAACAGAACAGGTATACAGTGGCGGGTTCACTGAACAGGTATACAGTGGCGGGTCCACTGAACAGAACAGGTATGCAGTGGCGGGTTCACTGAACAGGTATACAGTGGCGGGTCCACTGAACAGAACAGGTATACAGTGGCGGGTCCACTGAACAGAACAGGTATACAGTGGCAGGTCCACTGAACAGAACAGGTATACAGTGGCGGGTCCACTGAACAGAACAGGTATACAGTGGCGGGTTCACAGAACAGGTATACAGTGGTGGGTCCACTGAACAGAACAGGTATACAGTGGCGGGTTCACAGAACAGGTATGCAGTGGCAGGATCACTGAACAGGTATGCAGTGGTAGGATCACTGAACAGGTATGGAGTGGCAGGATTACAGTACAGGTATGCAGTGGGCTGAGGGCTCACTGAACAGAACAGGTATGCAGTGGCAGGATCACTGAACAGGTATGGAGTGGCAGGATCACAGTACAAGTATTCAGTGGGCTGAGGGCTCACTGAACAGAACAGGTATGCAGCCAGGAAGAAGTTAAGCCTAACTAATCTTTCCCTATATGAGAGACTGCAGCAGCTCGCCCTACTCTCACTAATGCAGGCACACGAGTGGCCGTAATGGCCGCCGCTGCCTGCCTTATATAAGGGGGGGTGGGGCTCCAGGGGCTAGTGTAGCCTAATTGGCTACACTGGGCCTGCTGACTGTGATGTAGAGGGTCAAAGTTGACCCTCAGTGCATTATGGGGCGAACCGAACTTCTTCCGCAAAAGGTTCGCGTGCGGTACCCGCACGCGAACCACCTACGTTCGCGCGAACCACGTTCGCCGGCGAACCGTTCGGCCCAACTCTACCCTCCATCCCTCCCACCCCAGCCGTCACACACTGATTGCTATTAGACTAAGAGCCTCCCCAGGACCCTCAACACCTTAATCTCTATTTATATGACTTGCAGTCACTGCCATGTATCCCCTTTTCTTATTTCTCTCTGCTTCAAACGGAGAATGATAACTGAGTCAGTTGTGCACAGCCTCCTACACTGCGCCCTGAGGCTGGAGCCTCTCTTGCCTCTGCCTTGGCCTGGCCCTGTTGCCAAGGCTCCAGCGTTCCATATTAGCACTCAGAAGCATAAGAGAGTGGCGGCGGTCTTAGCAAGTCCTGTGGTTCAGCTCATGCCAGTGTGGAGCGACGGGGCTTAACAGTGCCAGGGGAGCCTGGCATGTAGCGGGCAGATGTCAGGTTTCGGGGAGTCTAGTGGTAGGAAGTAGATTCTTCAATCAAAATTTAAATTATAAGACAGAAGAAGAAATAAATAACAGAAGCAGGAAGTGACAGATGAAAAAAGATAACAGAAAAAGTATTGCTTTTTTTTTTTTAATAAAGTTTATTACTACCTTACAGTTAATAGGTAAAGTATCTAAAGTGACCCTCTATACTTAATTACCTGGAAGAGGGCAGACATTTGAGGTCTCCATTACTAAAGGGGGCTCCTAGAATGTACCATAAGCCCCCAAGGACCTATTCCCACATACCCCCACTTCTGCCTGGGCAGTGGAGATTGGGATGACTAAGCAGAAGGAGGAGACTTTCCAGGCATTGCAGTGAATTGTGATTTATTCAGTTGTCAAACTTCAGGCATTTCAATGCAAAAGGTAGGTTCAGTGGTTATAAACAGTGGCTCCGTATTGGAGTGACATATGTGTCATGGCAATAAGAAGTATAAGTCCTACCATATTCTAGGTGGTTGGTGGTGGGTGCAGGACAAAAAGGGGGTAGCCTGTACCCACCGCCAACCACCTAGAATATGGTAGGACTTCTACTTCTTATTGCCATGACACATATGTCACTCTAATAGGGAGCCACTGTTTACAACCACCGAACCTACCTTTTGCATTGAAATGCCTGAAGTTTGACAACTGAATAAATCACAATTCACTGCAATGCCTGGAAAGTCTCCTTCTTCTTCTTAGTGATCTATATTGAGTGTCTGTCTACTTTTTCCATGAGCATGCAGTTGATCGTAACTAGGTGGTGTCTTTGAAACTCCCTTTCCCTCTCTCCGACTCTCTGATGAAAAGTCACACATCCATGACAGTAAATCTTATAGTGACAGCCACCACAATCTCCTTGAACTGATCCAGGAGATTGGGATGAGCCCCTTGTCCACGATATGAACAAAGGGTTTTGTAGGAGAGGGGTAGGCATTGTAACCCCTCACTTACAAAGCCCCTCATATCATGTACCATGTAGGCTGGTATAGTTTAGTATGGCAGAGCACCACGCAGGTTGAGTCAGCCATCCTGGCTACACCAGCCTGCATGGGTGAGAAGGCAAGGGTGTAACTAGAAATCCCTGGGCCCCCTACAAAAAATCTGAGCATGCCAAACACCCCCATGCCCTCTTGAGGCTGTTTTGGGGGGGCGGAGGGGTTGCAACATGAAGGGAGAGCCTTGCACATCGGCAGGGAGGGGGGACGGTCCCCCACTCCCTCACCTCAGGCTCTCTTCTCAGCGCGCTCCCCTCCAGCATCAATTACATTGCAAGCAGCAGCAGACAGCGGGCATCAACACATACAGAGGGATGTGAAAGTTTGGGCAATCTTGTTAATCATCATGATTTTCCTGTATAAATTGTTGGTTGTTACGATAAAAATTGTCAGTTAAATATATCATATAGGACAGTGTTTCTCAACATTTTATTGGTATGTACCACTTTTAAAACCCTGTAATCACCAAGTACCCCCAGCATAGTAAACATTATCACAAGTACCCCTTGATAAATATATATTTAATTGTAGTATATGATAATTGGTTCTGAACAATTTCCAAGCATTTACTATTGCTTTTAATTACTTCAAACACTAATTTGGTGTTTTTAAAATAAGATTTGTCATTTTCTAAAACTCTAAATTTGTTTTTCTTGGTCAAGTACATCAAGCCCGAGTACCCCCTGGAACCATCAGAAGTACCCCCTGGGGTACGCGTACCACATGTTGAGAACCTAGGATATAGGAGACACACACAGTGATATTTGAGAAGTGAAATAAAGTTTACTGGATTTACAGAAAGTGCGCAATAATTGTTTAAACAAAGTTAGGCAGGTGCATAAATTTGGGCATTACAAAAAAGAAATTAAATCAATATTTAATACATCCTCCTTTTGCAGAAATTACAGCCTCTAAACGCTTCCTGTAGGGTCCAATGAGAGTCTGGATTCTGGTTAAAGGTATTTTGGACCATTCCTCTTTACAAAACATCTCTAGTTCATTCGGGTTTGATGGCTTCCAAGCATGGACAGCTCTCTTAACTCACACCACAGATTTTCAATTATATTCAGGTCTGGTGGGGACTGGGCTGGCCATTTCAGAACATTGTACTTGTTCCTCTGCATGAATGCCTTAGTGGGTTTTGAGCAGTGTTTAGGGTCATTGTCTTTTTGAAAGATCCAGCCCCGGCGCTGCTTCAGCTTTGTCACGGATTCCTGGACACTAGTCTCCAGAATCTGCTGCTACTGACTGGAATCTATGTGTCCCTCAACTTTGACAACATTTCCAGTCCCTGAACTGGCCACACAGCCCCACAGCATGATGGAACCACCACTTTATTTTACTGTAGGTAGCAGGTGTTTTTCTTGGAATGCTGTGTTCTTTTCCCCCCATGCATAACGCCCCTTGTTATGCCCAAATAACTCAATTTTAGTTTCATCAGTCCACAGCACCTTATTCCAAAATGAAGCTGGCTTGTCCAAATGTGCTTTAGCATACCTCAAGCTGCTCTGTTTGTGCTACGGGCAGAGAAAAGGCTTTCTCTGCATCACTCTCGCATACAGCATCTCCTTGTGTAAAGTGCGGCGAATGGTTGAACAATGAATAGTGATTCTATCTGCAGCAAGATGATGTTGTAGGTCTTTGGTGCTGGTCTGTGGGTTGACTCTGACTGTTCTCACCATTTGTCGCTTCTGTTTATCCGAGATTTGTCTTTGTCTGCCACTTTTAACCTGAACTTGAACTGAGCCTGTGGACTTCCATTTCCTCAATATGTTCCTAACCGTGGAAACAGACAGCTGAAATCTCTGAGGCAGCTTTCTGTATCTTTCCCCTAAACCATGATGGGGAACAAGCTTTGTCTCCAGGTCATTTGAGAGTTGTTTAGAGACCCCTATGTTACTACTCTTCAGAGAAAATTACAAGGAGGGAAACTTACAATTGACCCCCTTAAATACTCTCTCATAATTGGATTCACCTGTGTATTGTAGGTCAGGCGTCACTGGGCCAGATTTATCAAGAGTGTCTGAGACAAAATATTGGTAGGTTTTTAGAAATCCGTGCAGAATGGTCTCAGACAGCCTAAGAAAACACTAAATAGTACAGATTCCTTCTTAAACTGTTGTAAAATAGGAGGAGCTAGGAAGGTCTTTCAGACAGTGCAGTGTGTGAGGAGAACTCCTGTTGCTGAGGTAACCAACACACCTGCTGTATTGATAGCAGCAGGCTCTGAGGAGGAATTCAGCAGGTGGGAGGAGAACCACACAAATCATGTCTAGTCTGCAGTTCTACATCTGTAAAACTGCTATCAAGTACTTCTTAATCTGCGCCAGTTTAGGGATGGATTTTCACTTTTGTTAACCATAGTGCAGCTCTAGAAATTCATGCTAAATTGCCACTACTACCTAGGCTTTAAGAATGTTCTTATTATCATGCAGAACTGTTCTCCCTGCTAGTTCGAAAAGATTAAGAAGGAAAAACTGTCGGTAATGCGTTGATAATTCTCCTCCACTGAGCTTACCAAGCCAATTTGAGTTCCAATAATTTGTTCTAAAGGTTTTGGAATCAATAAAATGTCAACAGTGCCCAAATTTATGCACCTGCCTAATTTTTTTTAAACAATTATTGTGCACTTTCTGTAAATCCAATAAACTTCATTTCACTTCTCAAATATCACTGCGTGTATCTTCTATATGATATATTTAACTAACATGTTTTATCGTAACAACCAACGATTTATACAGGAAAATCATGACGATTAACAAGGTAGCCCAAACTTTCGTATCCCACTGTACCTTCATCCAGAGGTTCTGCTCTCTCAGTGACCTGTTTAAACAGGAAGTAGCGTAAGGCTCTTAGAGATCGAAGACCTCCAGACGAAAATATGTGTTGGTGCCGCTGTCCGCCGCTGCTCGCAATGTAATTGATGGTGGAGGGGAGCGTGCTGAGAGGAGAGCCCAAGATGAAAGAGGGGGGAACCGCCCCCCCCTCCCCGCCGATGTCCAATGCTCTTCCTTCATGCCGTGACCCCTCCGCCCCCTCTAAAACAGCCCTGAGAGGGCCCCCCGTGGCTGCATGGCTCGCATCCCCTATTGTTACGCCCCTGTGAGAAGGGGTTAAAAAAGTTGGGGTGGATGTCATTCAGTTAATTTTTTTTTAATGTAGCCCCCCTAATAGAAATGCATAGGGTGTTCTATACCTATAGAATGTGTCCAGGTCTAGTCTTCTTAAAACCAATGCAAATATAAAACATTTTTCATTCCTGGAGTTGGATTTTAATGTTCACCCTGTGTTGATAGTTGTACTCCTGTAATATCATCCCTGCCTAGGGCAGTCATTTTTTCCTAAGCAGGAAACAAATAGTTGAAAGATAACTATATATTTTTTTTTCATTTACAGAAAGCCTTAAAGGGAAATGCACTTTAATTAAAATGCCATAGAAATAGATTGATTTGTGCAGCAAAAGTCTCATTGCAATGTAATGTTATTAAAAATAATCTTTCCATTTCAATTTGCAGCCAACCAGTAATTTCCAAAACTGACTGCAAGCTCAAGTTGGTCTTCTTTGCAGCCTTAGCAACTGTACTCCCTGTTCTCTGTTTGGAGTGTAACGATCGGTGAGAGCACGCAGAGAGAATCTGATTATTGGCGATCTGCAGTATCACCAAGAATGCAGATATATACCCGATTATTGATGATCTGCAGTATCACCGATAATCCGATATATTGCTAACCTCTGGACACCAGCAAAAGAACACAATAAAGACAGTAAGATATCACAGAAGTGTGGAAATATCCACCACACGGCAATTCCTCAGAGGTGTGGTTACCTCTGAATGGGAACCCCCGTGAGTGAGATCCTCTACCCAGGCAGGGTGAGGAATCTCGACCCTTAGTAGTAATCGTCTGCTTGGGGCAGGCGTCTCGGAGAGGCAAGCCTCAGAGATAACCCTCCAGTGGGAGACGTTTCACTGAAGGGAGAAAGGTCAGACAGGCAAGGGTTCGGCAACAGAGATGACGGCAGCGGTACAGGAACGGAAGGCAGAAGAGTAATCGGTAATCAGGCAGAGGTCGGCAACAAGAATCAGATAGGCAATGGTACAATAGCGTAGAGAGAGAGAGTAGTCAAGGATAGCCGAAGTCAAAACACAGATACAATATCAAAATACAATCCTAACTAAGGTGTGAAATCCTTAGTATCAACACCAGGGCACTGAGCTAAGGTCTGAGCGCTAACACAACAGTGAATTCATGACAGCAGACAACCTGCTACTGACACACAAGCCCCATATGTAGCCAGAGAGCTGCCCAGCGCCACCACAGAGCCCCAGCCAATCAGGATACCTCCTGAGGTCAGCTGACTGGAGAGTCAGCTGAGCCTCCTACGCAGGAGGTAAAAGTCCTGCCTCCTTGCGCGCGCGCGTGACCCTCTGCCTCTGAGAAATGGAGAGGCTAGGCCCCGGGTCCGCGTCCGCCCGCGGACTGAAGTCCGCTTGCCGCCATGTGAGACCCGCCGCCGTGTCGCCAGTCGCGGCGGCGGTGTCCCTGCCAGCCTGCGCCGGCCGCTTCGCCTGAACGATGGAGTCCGCCGGCTAAAAAGCAGAGACCGCCGCCATGCTGCCCCGCATAGCGGCGTTGTCTCTGCTATGCCTCACATGGAGTATGGTTAATATGATTCTATTCAGAAATTCCCATCTTGCTGCAGGAATCATTAGTTTATCAATGCAGGAACTAATCCACAGACTGGCAGCACACTTCCATACACTTAACTTCCAGTTCTTCCAGTTCTAAAGTTCTTGAGTTTTAAGTGTACATAAAAACAACTTACCATCATAAAGTTAAAAACATGCTTGCCAATAACCCTTGTAATATATAGAGTCAAACTATATATACAAAGCCAAATTTTCATTTAAAATGTATGTTCACTTTCATTCAAAAATGATATTGCATTGATACTCATTTTATTTTTAAATTTAAACATTTTAGTAACATAACGCTTAACATGCTGCATTACAATAACCCTACCTGTTCAGTTGGCAGCCTGAAATAATTGAAACATGCTGACTCTTGTAGAGATGGCGCGAACCTCCAATTTTCAGTTCGCGAACCTCGAATGCGAACTCCCACAAAAAAATGTGGTTCGTGCAAACTTTCACGAACCGCAGTAGACTTCAGTGGGGATGCGAACTTTGAAAACTAGAAACATTTATGTTGGCCACAATAGTGATGGAAAAGATGTATCAAGGGGTCTAACATCTGATTTTTTTCATGGTGGAGTGGGATACACGCAAAAGTTCCGGGGGAAAACCTGGATTTGATGCACAGCAGCGTTTTAAGGGCAGAAATCACATTGCATTCTAAATTGGAGGCCTAAAGTGCTTTAAAACATCTTTCATGTGTATACATCAATCAGGGAGTGTAATTAGAGTACTGCTTCACACTGACAGACCAAACTCACTGTGTAACGCACCGTACACAGCTGTTTGTGTAATGATGGCCGTGCTGGACTGGTGCGCACCATGGCAAGAGTGCAGGCCATGGCGGTTTTCAAGCCCATATGGTTGCCGGGCTGAGGTAGCTCAATGACAGAACAGTGACTATCCAGCTTATCCAATTTGGTCTGTCCACAATGAAGCAACAACCTTATTATCTTGGGTGTGCCCCCCCTCCCCCGAGACACTCATATAGCTAGCAGCGGCCTTAAAAATTCAGGAATCTGCCTGGAGTCCTGGACCCTGTTGGTGGTGGCGGAGAAGGCAGTCAAGCGGCCTGCAGGCAGAGATGCTGTGTGGGGACCAACTTAGTCATGTGGCAGACAGTCACACGGCGTCCAGGCAGAGATGCTGTGTGTGGAGACTGACTTAGTCTTCAAACGGGCAGTAGTCCTCCGGGATCCATGCCTCATTCATTTAGATAAAGGTGAGGTACTGAACACTCTTGTGACCTAGGCGACTTCTCTTCTCAGTGACAATGCCTCCAGGTATGTTGAAGGTCCTTTCTGATAGGACGCTTGAGGCAGGGCAAGACAGAAGTTGGATGGCAAATTGTGACAGCTCTGGCCACAGGTCAAGCCTGCACACCCAGTAGTCCAGGGGTTCATTGCTGCTCACAGTGTCTACATCCAAACTTAAGGCCAGGTAGTCGGCTACCTGCTGGTTGAGGCGTTGGTGGAGATTGGATCCGGAAGGGCTAAGGCGAGACGTTGGACTAAAGAATGTCCTCATGTCCGACATCACCACGAGATCGCTAGAGCGTCCTGTGCTTGCCTGCGTGGACATGGGAGGAGGAGGATTACTGGCAGTGGCACCTTTATTCCTTTCTGCTGTGACATCACCCTTAAACGCACTGTAAAGCATAGTTGCCAGCTTGTTCTGCAAGTGCTGCATCCTTTCTGCCTTCTGGTGATTTGGAAACATCTCCGCCACTTTGTGCCTATACCGAGGGTCAGGTAGCGTGGCCACCCAGTACAGCTTATTTCCCTTGAGTTTTTTTATACGGGGGGCCTCAACAGGCTGGACAGCATGAAAGACGCCATCTGCACAAATGTGGATGCAGACGAACTATCCATCTCCTCTTGCTCTCCCTCGGTGATGTCAGATATGTTCTCCTCCTCCTCCCCAGCCACGAACAACACCATGGGAAAGTTGAGCAGCACAAGCTCCCTGCAACACCTGCTGCGGTTGTTCTTCCGCCTCCTGCTCCAAAAAACCCCTTCCTCATCATCTGACTCCTCTTCCTCCTCCTCCCTCTGTGCTGCCGCAGGTGTTGTGGAATCATCTGCTTCTGCTGAGAATTGATCCCACAACTCTTCCTCCTGTTCCTGTTCCAGTTCACGCTCCTCCACAGCTTGATCCACCACTCTACGCACGGCACGCTCCAGGAAGAAAGCATATGGGATCAAGTCGCTGATGGCGCCTTCACTGCAACTCACCAGATTTGTCACCTCCTTATAGGGCCGCATGAGCCTGCAGGCATTTTGCATGAGTGTCCAGTACTTCGGCCAGAACATCCCCATCTCCCCAGAGCATGTCCTTTGACTGTAGTTGTAGAGATATTGTTTGACGGCTTTCTCCTGTTGTAGCAGGCGGTTGAACATCAGGAACGTTGAATTCCAGTGAGTCAGGCTATCGCAAATCAAGCTTCTCACAAGCAATTTGTTTCTCCGCTGAATATCGGCAAAGCGTGCCATGGTCGTGTAAGACCGCCTGAAATGCCCACACACCTTCCTGGAATGCTTTAGGATGTCCTGTAAGCCTGGGTACTTAGACACAAATCTCTGAATTATTAGATTCAGCATATGTGCCATGCAGGGTACATGTGTCAACTTTCCCAAATTCAAAGCCAAAATAAGATTGCTGCCGTTGTCACTTGTGGTGCCGATCTCCAGCTGGTGCGGGGTCAGCCACTGATCCACCTGTTTGTTAAGAGCAGCCAGAAGAGCTGCTCCAGTGTGACTCTCCGCTTTGAGGCAAGACATGTCTAAGATGGCGTGACACCGTCGTACCTGGCATGCAGCATAGGCCCTGGGGAGCTGGGGCTGTGTAGCTGGAAAGGAGATCGCAGCACCAGTAGAGTTAAACTGCCACTCAGCCAAGGAGGAGGAGGATGACGACAACAAAGAGGGTGTAGCAGGAGGAGAGGAGGTGGCAGGAGGCCTGCCTGCAAGCCGTGGAGGTGTCACTAGGTCTGCTGCACAGCCACGTTTTCCCTACTTGCCAGCGGTCACCAGGTTAACCCAATGGGCTGTGTAAGTAATGTACTGGCCCTGATCGTGCTTGGCAAACCAGGCATCCATGGTCACATGGACCCTTGACCCAACGCTGTGTGCCAGAGATGACACCACTTGCCTTTCAACTTCATGGTACAGTTTGGGTATTGCGTTTGAGAAATAATTGCGGCCTGGTATCTTCCACTGCGGTGTCCCAATGGCCACAAATTTTCGGAGGGCCTCAGAGTCCACCAGCTGGTATGGTAACAGTTGGCGAGCTAACAGTTCCTCCAAGCCAGCTGTCAGACACCGGGCAAGGGGGTGACTGGCAGACATTGGCTTCTTCCACTCAAAGATTTCCCTCATGGACACCTGGTTGCTGCTGTGTGCAGAGGAGCAGGAACCGCTCAAGGTGAGAGGCGGAGTGGAGGTTGGGTGGCTGTGATTGTGAAGGTGCAAGGGAGAAAGCGGCTGAAGATGATGCACCTGAAGAAGGAAGAGAAGAAGGAGGGTGGCTTTGCTTTTATGTGCTGCTTTTCCTCAGGTGGTCTTCCCATTGCAGTTTGTGCCTTTTCTCCATGTGCCTTCATAAGGAAGTTGTCCCTGGGTGTTGGCCTTTCCACTGCTCAATTTTTGTCTGCAAAGAGAACAGATGGCATTGCTCTGATCTGAGGAACACACACAAAAAAAATTTCCACACCGCTGAGCCCAGGGGTGTGGGCACTATGGTGGCATCAGCAGCTGACTTTGAAGAACAAGTTGGCTGGCTGTCCATAGGTGGCGATACATGGCGCCGGACACTGCCACCAGCTGTTTCTGGTGACGAGCTCCCCCTGCTTCTTTCAGCAACTCGTCTCCTCCTACTCCTCTCTGACTCCCCCTCGGAACTGTCCCCTTGGTCATCTTGTCTATTAGGATCCCATGTGGCATCCATGGCAGTATCATCATCATCATCTTCATAATCATCCTCGCCAGCTTCGCTTGCCTCAGACACCTCATAAACTGCACCAACAGCAGGTACTTCATCATCCTCCTCCTCACACCTTACGTCCATAGTGTCGCCTAACTCAGACATATAAGGTGGTGTAAATTGCTTAGTGCCTTCATCTTGCTGTAACAATAATGGCCTTGAATCAGTGAATTCCCCACCAAATAACTCCTGCGAAGTGTCGAATGCAGTGGTGGTGCTTGTAGTAGCGCTGATGGCTGCGGAAGATGAG
Organism: Hyperolius riggenbachi; assembly: GCF_040937935.1. NCBI lineage: Eukaryota > Metazoa > Chordata > Amphibia > Anura > Hyperoliidae > Hyperolius > Hyperolius riggenbachi. Next base: position 164,468,101 of record NC_090649.1, on the reverse strand, counting down.
GTGTTCTGTGTTAAATAATCAACCACGTCCTGACAATATTAGGAGTTGATGGGACTATTCTTTGGGCCAGGGCCACACGAAATCACATCAGCACGACCTTGAACAGACCTGCCAGGTGGCCTGCCTCTGGCTCTGCCTGTTGTTTTGTCCATATCGGGGGGGGGGGGGGGGGGTGAAGTGAACGGTATCCACTGACTTGACTATTACAATGTGCAGTCACACAGGTGCAGTGAAAGGTATGCAGTGACTGGTATTACAATACAATGTGCAGCTGTCACACAGGTGCAGATAACAGGTATGCATGGAGTGGTATATTGCACAGCGTGTGGTCACACAGGTACTGTCAACAATTATGCAATGACTAGTATTGCAAATGTGCAGCTGTCACACACATACCATGAACAGGTGCAGCGACTGGTGGTATATATCACTGCGTGCGCTCATGTAAGTAGGTAGGTGCACTGAACAGGTGGGTATGCAGTGATTGGTATTACAAATGTGCAGCTGTCACACACACAGGTACCATGAACAGGTGCAGCGACTGGTGGTATATAACACTGCGTGCGCTCGCGTGGGTAGGTAGGTGCACTGAACATGTGGGTATGTAGTGAATGGTATTACAAATGTGCAGCTGTCACACACAGGTAGTTACTGAATGTGCTGGGCCTGGCAGTGGCACAGCAGGAATTACCAAGGGGCCAAGGTCCAGCAGCTGCGACTGACTAACAGGGCTGTATATGGAACACAAGTGTCTGTGGGACAAACACACAAAAAAAATAGATCACAATAACAACATTAGCTCTCAAAAGAGCTGTTGAGGATAAGGAGTGCTTTTTAGCAATAAGTATCAGCAAGAAGGAGCAACCTAACAAGCCTAACACAAGAGCCTAACTAAGTTTTCCCTATGTCAGCAGGTTCTCTCCCTTTTTTAACTACTGCAGCCACACGAGTGAGTGAAAAGGCTGACACTGCCTGCGTTTTATAAGGGGGGGGGGGGTGCTCCATGAGGGAGTGTAGCCTGATTGGCTACCCTGTGTCTGCTGACTGTGATGTAGAGGCTGTAAAGCTGACCCTAATGATGTAGAATAGGGGGCGGGTCTAACTTGCATATAGTCTGCGGTTCACCGCGAACGCAAACCACCAAAGTTGGCGCAAATAAGTTTGCGTGCGAACTGTTCGGGCCATCTCTAAACTCTTGCTTCCTTGTAACCGTGGCGACAGTCCATTGCTTGTAGATTTATCGACGTCAGCAGGGGCAAATCCAGGATTTCCAAGGGGGGGATTCCTGAAAGCGGCGTGTGGGCGTGGCCAAAACATGGTGTGGGTGGAGCCAAATACTAGCAGGGTACTTATCCGTTAGCCGGGCGCATCCGGCAGGTGGCGCTAATTACTATTCCCCCTCCAGGCCGACATGGATAGTAGGGAAAGATGTAACTCTGGTGGAGTTTTGTCGCCACCTAGAGGATGCGCCCGGCTAACGGATAAGTACCTACTAGCAGTTTCTAGGCTAAATTGCACCCAGGGCGAGGAAGTAAAATGCGCCCCCAACGTGGAGACAGGTATAGGTGCCCTCAGTATAGGTAGCCAGCTATAGCCCCCCCCCCCCCCCCCAATATAAGTAGCCCATATAGTTGCCCCCAGTCAGGGCCGGTTTAAGCAACAATGGGGCCCCAGGGCAAAATAAACCTGGGGGGCCCCCCCAACATATACCCCGGAACAAAAATCGGCAGTAGGGGACCTTTTTTGCAGCTGGTATAGTCAGGGTGTGAAGTCCCATTCGGTCAGAGCTGCACATTCTGGCTATCCCAGCCTGCATGGGGGACAAGGGGTTAAAAAGTTTCAGGAGGGGGGAACCCACATAATTTAAAAAAAAAAAAAATTCCCACACTCTAAACATAAAAAAAAATTGGGAAAATAGGAACAAATGCCAGGGATCTTCATACCGCCATATTGCGGCTGTATAGCGATCCCTGGCCAAAGCGATGCGGCTGCGTATAGACCCCCCTGGAAACCCCATCAGGAAATTTATTGCACTTTCGTTTGATGCATGTAAAATTACACTACCGTTAGGTTTGCTACTAAAAGTTACATTTACCGCATTTAAAACTATACTTTTTTCCTTCTAAACTTTAAAATCGATTTTCTCAAAAACTATATTTCTTTTTGAAAAATTGTTTTTTCCTCTTATTCCTAATGATCTCCTTAACATATCCTGCAAATTTAGGGTTTCTAGCATTTAAGGTGGATTTGCTATTAACCATTAAAGTCGGCAGGTTTTTAAATGTGTTTTTTTTTCCTGTAAAACTTTAAAATCGATTTTCTCAAAAACTATAAGGTCGATTTGAAAAAATTTTTTTTCCTCTTGTAGCCACTGGGGGCCCCTACAAGCTCTGGGGCCCTGGGGCAGCTACCTCCTTTGCCTTAATGGTAGCGCCGGCCCTGCCCCCAGTATAGGTTAGATAGGTATAAGCCCCCAGTATAGCTTAGATAGGTATATGTCCGCAGTATAGGTTAGATAGGTATATGCCCAGTATAGGTTAGATAGGTATATGCCCAGTATAGGTTAGATAGGTATATGCCCAGTATAGATTAGATAGGCATATGTCCCCCAGTATAAGTTAGATAGGTATATGTCCCCCAGTATAAGTTAGATAGGTGTATGTCCCCCAGTATAAGTTGGATAGGTACAGTATATGTTCCCCAGTATAAGTTAGATAGCTATATGTCCCCCAGTATAGGTTAGATAGGTATATGCCCAGTATAGATTTAGATAGGTATATGTCCCCCAGTATAGGTTAGATAGGTATATGTCCCTCAGTATAGGTTAGATAGGTATATGCCCCCAGTATAGGTTAGATAGGTATATGCATCCAGTATAGGTTAGATAGGTATATGCCTCCAGTATAGATTAGATAGGTATATGTCCCCCCGTATAGGTTTGAAAGGTATATGTCCCCCAGTATAGGTTAGATAGGTATATACCCCCAGTATAGATTCGATAGGTATATGCCCCCAGTATAGATTAGATAGGTATATGTCCCACAGTATAGGTTAGATAGGTATATGCCCAGTATAGGTTAGATAGGTATATGCCCAGTATAGGTTAGATAGGTATATGCCCAGTATAGATTAGATAGGCATATGTCCCCCAGTATAAGTTAGATAGGTATATGTCCCCCAGTATAAGTTAGATAGGTATATGTCCCCCAGTATAAGTTGGATAGGTACAGTATATGTCCCCCAGTATAAGTTAGATAGGTATATGTCCCCCAGTATAAGTTAGATAGGTATATGTCCCCTAGTATAAGTTAGATAGGTATATGTCCCCCAGTATAAGTTAGATAGGTATATGTCCCCCAGTATAGATTAGATCGGTATATGCCCTCAGTATAATTTAGTTAGGTTAGGCAGGGGGGAGCAGGGAGAGCTGCGGGGAGAGAGGAGTTTCCACTTACCTGCCTTCATCCTGCATGCAGCTTCTATCTTCAGCCTCTCCCCACACGCGTCACATCGGTAAGAGCTCCCCCTGTGAAGACATACGGTACGTCATCACTGGGGGCGCTGTCACCATAGCGACAGACGCCGGCCGGGACAGAAAGTACATAGAAGCTGCACAGGATCCAGGCACCGTAAGTGGAAACTTTTCTCTCCCCGCAGCTCTGCCTGGTGCCCGCTGCCCGCCGCCACCCGCCAGCAGCAAGCGAGGCCCCCCTCAGCGTGAGGCCTGCTCATACAGACCCTCGCCACACACACCCCACTTCCGGTCGCGGTGCAAGGGGGGTGTTCCAGACACCCGGTGACACCCCCTTCCGTGCGCCAGTGGTCAGATATTTAATTTTAAAAATATTTTTTCCTGCGCACCAGGTATTTCATTCATGGGGATCAGTGTTCTCTCATCTATAGGGAATTCATAATGCCATATGTCTGCACCCAGCCCATGTGCTGACACACTTAACCAATTCAATCAGTTTAAAAGGTCTTGCTGATACACAGCAAAGAAAAATGTACAGAAATATAGTAATAGGGGAAACAAATAAATCAATACATGGCAAAGTGAGAAATGATTCATACTTGCCATGTCATTCATTCATGTCATTTGATCCACCTTATGCTTGCAGGTTATCATCCTTACTACTGGCAGGAAAGAAACAATTGGACTGCACCAACTGCCATCCTATATAATAATCTGTGTGTCTCTGCATCCTCCTGTGTCCCGTGTCCGTGCATTTTGCCCAGACCGCATGCATGGCACGTGGGTGGACTTGGGACAGCACAGGACGACGGGTGCATGGGGGGGCAGGTGTGTGTGCATGCGTTGCAGCTGTGCCCATGTGGGAGCACGGCCGTGTGCACACATGGGAGCGCTGCCGTTGCGGGTGGGAATTGAAGTAGGGGGTGAGCATGGTTGCGGCCGAGCCCTAGCACCCGCTTTGAAACGGGCAGGCTTATTTTTAGTTCTCTATAACCACACCCCAGTTGAAAAAAGCCATTATTTCCCACAAAGCAGTGGGGTTTACAGATAGGAAACTGCTAGGATCACACTGTGGAAGGCGTTCCACCACAATATCAGCCACATGGACGTCTCTGATGCACTATTCGATAAAAGATAAAGATTTCTTGTGGGAAATGGGGTATCGGATACTGATTAGGATGAAGTTCAATCTTGGGTTAGAGTTCCTCTTTAAAGATCGTTGATAAAATCTTTGCTATACTTTAACTTGTCCTGAATATTTTTTCCCCATAAAAATAAAGCTACACTTTAAAAGCAATTTGCAATGTTGCATGTACAGCTATCAATTACAGTGTTTTGAGTGGAGTGTATGCTGACTTCTGAAGAGGCACGTCACAACTGGATGTGTGAGGTAAACTTGAGACAATTATAATCTACATTTTATATTTACCAGAATTTGAAACCATTTAAAAGCATAAATGGGTTAAATACATGTTTAAACAATTTTTTGAAAAATAAAAAAACAAATCTTTTTACATCCACGTTCATGCCAAGTAATGTGACCACATATCACCTTCATTTAGCTTTGTGATTTACACCTGTGTGCTTCTCTAATTACATCACATTTTTCTTAGCTACTGCTATTTAATTAACATCACGCGAGTTACAAGAACCGCTTTGCATGAATTGGTAGTAGCAGAATCTCTCATTTGCGCTGGTTTAATTTGATCACCTTTACATGAATGGTTGTATGATATGTATAATGCATTATAAGCAAACAAGTGCTAATGCAATCATGTTAATGAACGTGCTTACGTTAAGCTCTCACTGTAAAAAAGAAAAAGAAAAAAGGAAAAACATTTTTGAACATAACAGAAACTAAGCCTGTCACCAGACTTGAATTGTGGAGGGAAAATTCTACTGATTGAAAATATATTTATAAATCAGTGGTTCACATCAAAAAAATCATTAAGGTCATGGGCCCATATGTAATTTACTTTTTCACCTGTGTTTTCTCCTAGGTGATATTTTCACATCTTGCTGCAATAAAATGTTTTTTAACTACTTCAGCCTTTAGTGTTTTTTCACCTTATGCATCTGAGCAATTTTCACCTCCCCTTCATTCACCAATAACTTTATCACTAATTATCACAATTAAAAAAATCTATATCTTGTTTTTTCCGCCCCCAATCAGGCTTTCTTTGGGTGGTACATTTTGCTAAGAAATATTTTATTCTAAATGCATTTTAATGGGAATATTAAGAGAAAAATGGAAAAAAATCATTATTGGTCAGTTTTCGGCCATTATAGCTTTAAAACAATACATGCTACCATAATTAAAACCTATGTATTTTATTTGCCCATTTGTCTCAGTTATTACACCATTTAAATTATGTCCCCATCACATTGTGTGGCGTCAATTTTATTTGGAAATAAAGGTGCATTTTTTCATTTTGCGTCCAACACTATTTACAAGCTTATAATTAAAAAAATATTAGTATTATAACCTCTTGACATGCATATTAAAAAAAGTTCAGACCCTTAGTAACTATTTATGTTTTTTTAATAGTAATTTTTTTCTAATTAAAAATTGTATTTGAGTATTTTTGGGTGTGTGGGAGGTAAAAAGTTAATTTCAAATGTAAAAATGTCTATTCATTGAAAAAAAAATGTATGTAGATGTAGTTTTACCATTTGGCCGCAAGATGGCCACAGTCAAATTTATTTTTTTTGCTTCCTGTAAGCGTACTTAGAGGGGATGTGTAACAGAACAATCGCGGCTTCTCCATAGAAGCCAGCGATCATTCTAAGGGACTCAGATCAATGAATGGGAACTGCTTTCCCATTCATTGAACTCCGGGCCAACGGGCGGCCCGCGCACCCCGGTCGTTGCAGCCCTGCGAACCCCGGTGGCTAAGTTTTTTTTATGGACGTAGCTCCTATGTCCAGCATGCATATTTGGACGTAGGAGCTACGTCCTGTGGGCTAAAGTGGTTAAAGCACCAGCAAGCAATAAAATATTTTTGATAGTACTTTTTCACCATCTTTTAGGTACTTTTTCAACAGAAGAATGCTGAAAAGTTATTTTAAAGAGAAGATGAAAATTATCTCCTAGGAGATGATTCAGGAGAAAAGGTGAATTGCAAATGGGCCAGGAGCCCATTAACTTTTTCATCTGAGTTTTCTCCTAGGTGATATTTTCACAACTTGTAAATAAAAGGCTTTTTCAACCACTAGTAAGCAAGAAATTACTCAAAATAATTTTGATAGCACCTTTTTACCTACAAGTGCTGAAAAGTTTTTTAAATACAAGATGAAATATGATCTACTACGAGAAAACTAAGAAGAAATAGTTAATTGCATATGGCCCATGATTAATGCTGAACAATATTGCTAAAGCCCAGCCGAGAACAGATGACACTCCTGCAAATCCATTCCAATCAGATTCAGATGGCACTCTAGATAGGCACTCCCACACGCATTCTCGCCATTCCCATTCATTGATCTAAGTCTCCATTTTAATGATCGCCACTCGCCAGCATCAATGAGAAGCCTGAGGTCATTGTAAGGAATAAAGTAACACATACACGCGTTACTTCCTGATCATGTACTAACAGTAAGGGCAGGAAGATAATGCGTGAGGACATCTTGTGGCCAAATAGTAGAATTACACCTACATACATTTATTTTAATAAAAAGACCTACACATAAATTTAAAATTAACCCCTTACCTCCCACACTCTCCCATAGTTACCCAAATAAAATGTTTGCATTAAAAAATGACAAAAAAAATACATAAATAGTTACCTTTGGGACTGAACTGTTTTAATATGTATGTCAAGAGGGTATATTACTGTTAATTCTGAAAACATATTGTGACGATTGTGGGATATCTCCGTGGTCAGCGCACAAGATGTGCGCTGACACTGCGGAAGTCCTCCACAAGCGTATTAAACGATAGAACCCAGATTTGGTGCAATGCACCTGTAGAGGGAAAAGTAAGCACAGAGACAGAATGTGTGTGTGTCCACCAATCTAGTCGCCACCCAGTGACGGTGAACACACAACAGCGAAAACCAAGTGGGAACGCAATCGCAAGAGTGGCGATTGCCAACAAGACTGAAAGAGCACAGGGATAGAATGTATGTATGTCCACCAATCTAGTCGCCACCCAGCGACGGTGAACACACAACAGCGGAAACAAAGTGGGAACGCAATCGCAAGAATGGCGATTGCCAATAGTGACACAAGACTGAGCAGGACAGAGCACAAGGGTAGCAAAGACACAGCAAATAACCAAGATCAGAACATCAAGGAAAATAACAAACGCTAGCTAAACCCGAACACCGCTCTCATTCGCAACAGCGATCGCGTTTAAGCACGATCACCGTGCGTTAGGCGCCCAGTGATAAGCGTGCCACCCTAACTAACCAATGAAACACAAACACGAAATAGAGAACGCGAACGCTTGCTAAATGGTTACCTCACCGAGCCTACAGCAAGCGTGCGTACCAGACAAGACAGACAGAAGGAGAAGCCAGTAGCAACTGCAGCTCTGGTCTACACTCCCAGGCAGAGCACAGAAGGAACCACCGCCACTACCGCTAGGGCGAGTGCGATCCCAACAGACAGAACGATTCACTATCGCCAACCGCTGGCGACCGTGCAATCGCAAGACAGAAGGAGTAGCCAGTAGCAACCGCAGCTCTGGCCTACACTCCCAGACAGAGTACAGAAGGAACCACCGCCACTAGCGCTAGGGCGAGTGCGATCCCAACAGACAGAACGATTCACTATCGCCAACCGCTGGCGACCGTGCAATCGCACAGACAAGACAAGACAGAATAGGCAGTACAAATTATACACAAACTGACTGCACTAAATAGGAATGCAAGGAGCACTCCCCAAGAATTAGCTATACTAAGATAGCAATGGCTGACACTCCAGGTGAGTTCAGCAGGAACAAACCTCTATGACCAGCAAGGGATTCTGGGAGCAAAAGGTATTTATACTGCAAGCCATGAAAGGAGGCAGCTAGGCAATTTGCATGACAAGTATATGCAAATTTCTCAGCAGCAGAGCAACTCTGAAAGTTGCAAAGTGAAGACAGGTCTCTTTTCCAGAGACCTGCAACACTCAGACCTAAAGAATGGTCAAACAGCTGTCTGCCTGTGCAGACAGCTGAGCGGATCATTACACATATGCTTGTAATTAGTGATGGATGCAAAACTGGGACAAATGGGAATCTAAAATTAGTGGGTTTTAACCACTTAAGCCCAACTGGACGAACATTCTCGTCCAGTTGGGCTGCGTGCACTCCCGCGTGTGCACCCGCGGGGGCTCCCGTGCGCACTCCCACCGCCGGCCATTAGCCCAGCGATCAATGAAAGGGATTATAGATCCCTTTCAATGATCAAAGCGCCCTGCAGAAAAGCTTACTGCAACTCATCAGACGCTGCGGTTTTTCTGAGTTTCAAAAAGTTCCCCGTCTTCATTCTTCTTCCTGGAAGTGTACGATCATGCTTCCAGGACTTTTTCACTGTGGCTATCTTGTGACCAAATAGTAAAACTACACACACATCCATTTTTTAATAAATAAATACATTTTTTTTACATTTAAAATTAGCTGTTTACCTCCCACACCGGAAATTACCCACATACAATTTTTAATACAAAGAAAAAAAACATAAATTGTTACCTAAAGGTCTGAACTTTTTAAATATGCATGTCAAAGGAGTATATTAAATATAATTTTTTAAATTATGGGCTTGTAAATTGTGATGGACGCAAATTGAAAAAATGCACCTTTATTTCCAAATAAAATATCGGCGCCATACATTGCGATAGGGGCATAATTTAAATGGTGTAATAAGCGGGACAATTGGGCAAATAAAATACATGGGTTTTAATTACGGTAGCATGTATTAATTTTAAACTATAATGGCCAAAAACTGAGAAATAATTATTTTTTTCCATTTCTTTCGTAATATTCCTGTTAAAATGGATTCAGAATAAAATAATTCTTAGAAAAATGTATCACCCAAAGAAAGCTTAATTGGTGGCGGAAAAAAACAAGATATAGACCAATTCATTGTGGTGAGTAGTGGTAAAGTTATTGGAAAATGAATAGGAGATGAAAGTTGCTCAGATGCAAAAAATAAACAACTTTTCGGGCTTAAGTGGTTAATTACCATATAACTATAATGGCCAAAAACTGAGAAATAATACATTTTAATTTTTTTCTTATTTTTTCTGTTAAAATGCATTTAAGATAAAATATTTCTTAGCAAAATTTACCACCCAAAGAAAGCCTAATTGGTGGTGAAAAAAACGAGATATAGATTGTTTTGTTGTGATAAGTTATAGGTGAATAAATGGAAGGAGCGCTGACAGGTGAAAATTGCTCTAGTACAGAAGGGGAATAACCCTTCAGTAGTGAAGTGGTTAAAGATCCACAACAAAAAATCCCCAACTTGAATGTAATCCTGGATCTAAGATGGCGAATGGACCTGTGCCAGGGGTGGGTTCAGGAAGGGGTGCCAGCTGATTGGCTGTCATGCGTCTGCTGACTGTGAGGTAATGCTGCATACACACTTGCAATAACGATTGTTTGTAAACACCAATTAACGATCGCTTGTCCGACAATTGCATAAAGTTCTTTCCGTCGCGATCAGAAGCGATCGTTAAAGAGAGCGAGGAAAGTGCAATCATTGCACGAGCGAATTTTCCAACAAGTTGGATCCTATCGCGCGATCATCGCTGAAAGGTGTGTACAGCAATCGTGCGAGAACGATCGTTACAGAATGTAGTGCGCAAGTGCGCATATAGCTGGAACCTACGTATTTCCGGTGTATTGTGTTTGGTAATGATCGTTCTGTGAGAATTTTGAAAAATACATCAATCTTGCTGTTAATCCAAATGTTTTGTAAAACATTAATTACGTCATATCTGTGTGCGCACGCAACCATTCTTCACTGATTGTTCGTTTCTGCAATAACAATCGCTGCGCTATGTTCTCAGTTGCCTAATTTGCATTTACTGCTCTGCTCGTCCAACTATCGTTCGTCACGGAACTATCGTTCCTAATGAACAATCGTTATCGCAGGTGTGTACGTACCATAAGGGGTTAGAGTTTAGCTTAATGATAATGTATAGGGGGCGAATCGAACATGCCAAATGTTTGCTGTTCGCTGCGAGTGCAAACAGCCGATGTTCGCAGAATACTGCTCACCGGCCAACTGTTCAGCCCATCTCTAGCGGCGATGTGCAGCGGACCAGAAGCTATATAGACATTTGTAAAGTAAGTGGTACTCGTGTTTATGATGTCTTTATAAATATTGTCACATAGTGACAATAATTATTGTCAAGGGTGAAAATCAAAGAAATCAGGTGAGTACTTCCAAATTTGGCAAACTTTTGAGCTGATCACCATTTGTTTAAAGGGAACCTGAACTGAAAGGGATATGGATTTTTCCTTTTAAACAATACCAGTTGCCTGGCAGTCCGGCTGATCTCTTTAGTAGTGGCTGAATCACACACCTGAAACAAGCATGCAGCTAATCCAGTCTGACTTCAGTCAGAGCACCTGATCTGCATGCTTGTTCAGGGGATGTGGCTGAAAGTATTAGAGACACAGGAGCAGCAGGAGAGTCAGGCAACTGGTATTATTTTAAAAGGAAAAATCCATATCCTTCTCAGTTTAGGTTCCCTTTAAATATGGTGTCATAAGCTGGGCAGCAGAAAGGTCCTATTGTTTCTTTTGATAAAATAGAGTTTTCCTGTCCATCTCTTATAAATAGATTACATTCATTCTTAATATTTTGCAACAAATAACCAGTTGTAGAAACAAATCTTAACTCCAGGAAAGTGAAAACACAGTTAAAATACGTAATCATTAATTGTATATCCAGTCAAAGGATTTACAGTTCTGACCTGCCAGTGAATAACATAATAATAGCGACAGACTTTTTCCACTGGTGTGATTAGATTTCGCCAACTCAATGCATGCAGCATTTTTCCAGCGCTTGATTTTCCAACAAAAACACAAACAAAATACATGCAGCATTTTTTCTGCATTTGATTTTCCCCCAAACACCAACGCAGTGCGAACAGCATTTTTCCTACATTTGCATTAAGTCAATGAGAGTTTCAGAAAATCATATAGCAAACATGATGCTATGCAATTTACTTGTAATGCCCCAATATCATTTTTTCCCACTTTTTTCTGTTGGGAAGGGGCTGACGCAACCACACAGTCAAACCCACCCGATTGCACAATAATTGCTCAGTGTGCGTTGTGAGAACATCACAATTTATAGAGGAAAAGAGCCCTATGTAAATCATGCTCCCTGAGTATTTCCTTGTGTGTTCAGGTGCATAAGCTTATACCATTAGTATTGCTTAAACAGTAACTCATTTGACATGCAGTTTCAATGGATGTGCATGTCAGACAAAAAGTAGAAAATAACATAATTCAAGGTGTTGATCAAACCTAATGGAAGATGTGGAGCCCTGCATGCAGGAACCTTTATTATAGGTACTGATGGGTGTTCTTTATCATCATTTTTATATAAATCCCCCCATCTGCAATGGGCTCTTGCTTGTGTGAATTTCAGCTATTTTACATGAAATTCTCCTTTAGAAAATATATTTGTATTTTTCCCCCAGCTGCTTATGTGCCATAAATGCATTCAAATAAATAAATGCTCACAGTAATGTATCCTGGCTAAAAGCAAAAATCTCAGCAATCCCCATAACAGAAGGAACAGCTGATTTAAAACACGGAGCTAAAAAGCAGAGCATTTCCATAAATAAAGCTGCAGGTCTTTCTGGCCTGAGGTAAAATGTCTTCCAACTGAAATCATAAGATCAATATTTCAAAGCTATATGCTTTTCATTTTAAACAATACTTGTTTGGAATGCTAAACGGCAGAACAAGGCTGTCTATCCCTGTTCAGAGCTAAAGCTGGCACCAAATCCCTCTCCTCTTGGGAGCTAATTAGTACTGTAACACTAGCGAAGAAATCACAAATCTCCAGCTACAGCATACTCTATAATTTCTATCAAAATAAAAGCTGGTGGGAAGTTAAGTGGTGCATTTACAGTTTAAAATGATTTGGTTTCATTTGTGAAGACTTCGTATTTAATATTTACTCCAAAAGGCCCAACTGGCCTAAAACAGTAAATAAAAGAAGACGAATGAATATAAAATTAAATGAGCACAAACAGAATCTTAACGCCAATTGCAGAGGCAAGCAGCTAAATGTGCTGTGGAATCCCCCTGTAACGGATGTGTGCTGAAGAGGTGTGAAGATGAGTAGGTCTAAATGTATGTTCCTCATCATATGTTCCAAAATATTTTCATGGATTACTGTATACTGACATATCCGTGGCCATAGAGGTGACTGGACTGGATCACCATATGATTTGAGCTTTATATGTGAAAAATAAACACAGCAACATGGTAAGTACCTCAGTTCATGTTCAAAACTTTGAGGCTCCTTTGTCAGTTTGTTCACCATTCATTATAATTGCTGATGTATTTTTGTCTCTCATTGTCACCCTCATTGCTTTTGCAAGTGCTGCTCTGTGACAAATGATGAGAAGCAGCTCACACCTCTGACTTCAAACTCAAGACAAAAAAAAATCCCTTCCGCTGTGTGTGCTGCTGCCGAACTGGGCTTCACTTCATAAAATACAACATAATGATGAAACAAGAAACAGCACTGCTTTTTGTGATAGACAAAGCTCTATTCAGATATCACACCAGTGAATGAAGGAGGACTCAGCATGGCTATGTTCAATGTGACCTAGTTCATTCCTCCTTTTATCATTTGTGGGCTACAACCAATACGAAAGAGAAGATAGTTTTAATTTAATCATCATACTGCCTCATATCTAAGAATAACCTCATGGAATACCTGAAATATCAGATAAATGGGCAGTTATAATCTAAAGCCTCGTACACACATACCAGACATGTCACCCAGCAGGGATCGGTGGCATTACAGGGCCAACGCTGTACAGAGGCTTCGCTAGCCTGCAGGCTACATGTTCTGTTGCTATGCTTGGGGGTGGATGGCCAATAGGAGTGATATCGCATCGAGCGGGGAAAACAATGCTCTAGACCAGCAATCGGTCAAATAAATACACCAGGCTAATCGGTGGCAGAGGCGTCTGAGGGATGCTGTACACACACTAGATTCTTGGCAGAAGTGGTCGTTATTGGCCGACCTTGGCCAAACTTTATCTGGCATGTGTATGAGTATTCAGGCTACCTATACTGGGGTCACCTATACCTGGCTACCTATATTGGGGACACCTATACCAATAATAAGTTTTTTTTTTAATATCCCATCTGACTGGCCTTTTCAATATCAGTTTTGTTTTTTTGCGGTGGGGTGGCATCCAAACTTTGGCAGTGGGCCCCAGTGATTTCTAGTTACTCCCTTGGTATTAAACCTGTAAAACAGGAATTGAATAAGAACAGAATACAATCAAAAAGACAACGATATAAAACAACAAAAGACTATTAAACACATCTTACTAAGAGATATGATCATTTTGCTCCTTTAGCAAATCCTCTCATCACATTCTAATACAAGTAAACAGTGTTTTCTTCCATAGGAATCAAAGAACATGTTTCAGTTGAGTAATTAGGAGCGGGATGGATTTTGTCACCAAACCGACATGTGAATAAGTGCCAGAAATGTGGGTTTTCAATCTGGATTTAAACCACTCCTGGTTGAGGCTATCCTGACTGAGCGTGGGAAGGTGTTTGGCGCTTTGAGTCCGCCAGGAGAAAAGCGCAATATAAATGTTATTTGTCTTGTCTTGTCTTGTGTTCCATAGGATAGGAACAGCAAGACAGAAGGCTTGACTGAAAAAGGCAGATGACTAGATTAATAAAAATCTGTTGACCTGAGGTAGCAAGAGGGGTGTTGCAGCTGCAACAAATGTTTCAGATAACCAGGGCCTAGAATGTGAATGGATATAAACAGCCTCGGACAGGCCCACCGAACCACCGATGGTCCCATCGGTGGGACCCGGCCATCCCGCCTCCTGGGGGCCCCAGTGCTAAGAAGGAGGGGGCTAAGCGCAGGAAGGGGGGACATTGTGCACAGATCGGCGGGGAGGGGCGGAATCCTCCCCCCCCTCCCTCACCTAGGGGCCCCCCTTCCGCGCTCCCCCCCCCCTCCAGAATTGCAGCCAGCGGCAGCACCAGGGAAGAATCACTTAACGGCATGACGGAGAGATCCGTAGCTCTGCGTGCCGCTGGCTGGTCTCTCTGTCTCCTGAACTGACTGTCCAATCACGCTCTCGCAGGAAGTACTGCGAGAGCGTGATTGGACAGTCAGTTCAGGAGACAGAGACCAGCCAGCGGCACGCAGAGCTATGGATCTCCGTCATGCTGGTAAGTGATTCTTCCCCGGTGCTGCCGCTGGCTGCAATTCTGGAGGGGGGGCCCCTAGGTGAGGGAGGGGGGTGGCTTCTGCCCCACCCCACCGATCTTTGCCCGCTGCCAACCTGATTGCATTTTGAGGGGGGGGGGGGGGTATCTGCCACCAACCTGCCCACATTACGATTTTCTGGTCACTGCTGCCCACATTACGATTTCCAGGTGTCTGCTGCCCACATTACGATTTTCTGGTCACTGCTACCCACATTACGATTTTCAGGTGTCTGCTGCCCACATTACGATTTTCAGGTGTCTGCTGCCCACATTACGATTTTCAGGTGTCTGCTGCCCACATTGTGATTTTCAGGTGTCTGCTGCCCACATTACGATTTTCTGGTGTCTGCTGCCCACATTACGATTTTCAGGTGTCCGCTGCCTACATTACGATTTTCTGGCGTCTGCTGCCCACATTACGATTTTCTGGTCACTGCTGCCCACATTGCGATTTTCAGGTGTCTGCTGCCCACATTACGATTTTCTGGTCACTGCTGCCCACTTTTGGGGGGGTATCTGCCACCAACCTGATTGTATTTTGGGGGGTATCTGCCGCCAATCTGATTGCATTTTGTGGGGGTATCTGCCGCCAACCTGATTGCATTTTGTGGGGGTATCTGCCGCCAACCTGATTGCATGTTGTGGGGGTATCTGCCGCCAACCTGATTGCATTTTGTCGGAAAATCTGCTGCGATTTGACTACTTGATGAATTATCATGAGGCATGTAACTACTTGAATATTTTATCTAAAATGTATCTGGTCGGACCTAATCTCTGTGAATAACACCGCTACTTATGTTGTGTTTGGTTTTTTTTTAAAGTCTGCCCATGACTCATCGTGACCACGCCGATGTTCCAGTGCGTGGTGACACCCATTTACCTTCGCCGCATGTGGACATATCCCTATTGGAGGCTGTCCTCAGAAGTGCTCACGATCTTTTCCCACCATAAACTCATGCAAAATTTCTAGAGTACATGTGTATGTGAGCCCAAAATGGGGGGGGGGGGGGGGGGGGGAGGGGATCGGGGGGGGCCAGGCTGAAACTTCCTTGGTGGGCCCTTAGTGTCCCAGTCCGACCCTGGATATGAATATGGATATGGGGGTTGGTTTGTTATCATCCTTGTTGCAATATAAACACAGGAAAGGAATCTCTCAAACCTCTTTCTATTAAAGAGTGCTGAGAAAGGCGGTGGTGCAGGATTTAGGAAGGCTATATTTCCCAAACCAAATAATGCGCCGATTTAGCTACAAAACACTGCTGATATGGAAGCTTGAAATTTCATTTTCAGACAAGGCAAAAAAGGCTACCATCAGAGATTTGGTTTCTAAAGAGATTAACACACCCAGCCAGTTGTAAATTCATCTACTTCTGCAGCTCAGGTAAGCCAGCATTTATGGTTGGCGTTGGGTCTATTGTGCTGGGTTTGAAGAATAATTGTAACTGGATGTAATGAGCCTAGCAGGGTGTCTTAGAATTAGATCATGATTTTTAAAGAATTTGCAATCACCTGTGATAGAAAGGGGGATCTTTCCATATTCAGTATTGCTTAGAAGTTTTTGGCTGAAGGATTAGGAATGGTTTATCTTTAGTAGGAGGGCTTTTCGGCCTCTTTTAGTCCCCTATACTTTCCTAATGGCTCTGCTTGGGTATTCTCTATAAAGCAGGGCTGGCGCTTCCATATGGGCAAAGGGGGAAAATGCCCAAGAGCAACCGCATCCATAGGGGCCCCAAAGTGTCCCCCTTCACCCCCGCTGCATAACGGAGGCAGTGGGGACAGGCACACATTCACCTGCTCCGAGTTCCAGGCATTGCAGCTTCCGTCTGTCTCCACTGTATTCTGCACTTCCTGCTTCAACATTTGGGATCTAGTGCTTGAAAGGATCGAATCACTACAGGGTAGACCAGTGGTTCCCAACCCATGTGCCGCGACACATACATGTGTCGCGGCAGCTTCGGGTATGTGTCGCGGCTCTCTCGGAGGGGAGCAGCACAGTGGAGGGAGAGCTGTGGGCAGCGGCGGAGAAGGGGGCCATCTCCCCCCCTTCTCTCACCTTAGGGTGCTCTGCCTCCCTCGCTCTCCCCTCCGATACTGTGTGTGTGGCGGCGCTTGGCAGCGGGTGGGACTTACCTTCCGTGTCGCTCCAAGCGCCAGCCGGAAGTTCTGGTTCTGCAGCCGCTGCTCTGGTCTGGATCAGGCCAGAGTAGTGGCAAATCATCCCGCGCCGGCGACGAGACCAGACGGAGACATGGAAGGTAAGTTCCGGCCCTCTGCCAGCCACCGCACTTCGTTCCGAAGGAGAGAGCGAGGGAGGGAGAGCACCCTGAGGCAGAGGCCTGCGCGGGTCCACTTTTTCATACCCGCACCCGACCCGCACCCGCGACCCGCTACCCGCACCCGACCCGCGACCCGCTTTCTGGTGAATTTGATACCCGCAACCCGACCCGCACCCGCAGAACCGCTACCCGCACCCGACCCGCGACCCGCAGGACCGCTACTCGACCCGCTACCCGCGACCCGCTTTTTTACATTTTCTTCTAAAGTAACATTTAAAGTAAAGTAAGCAAAAGACACAGTCAGAATTAACATGTCTGCTTTCACTACCCGCGCCCCGCACCCGCAGACCGCTACCCGCAACCCTACCCGCACCCGCAACTCGCTACTCGCACCCGACCCACACCCGCAGCTTAAATCAATTCGGGTACCCGCACCCAACCCGCAATTCGGGTTACCCGCGGGTACCCGCGGGTACCCGACCCGCTGCAGGCCTCTACCCTGAGGTGCCGCTCTCCTTCCCTCGCTCTCTCCTCCTGGGGGGGGGGGCACCTGGCTACATATACTGGGCACATATATCCCTGGCTACCTATACTGGGGACATATACCGGGGACATATACACCTGCCTACATATACTGGGGACATATACCCCTGGTTACATATACTGGGCACATATATCCCTGGCTACATATACTGGGGACATATACTCCTGACTACATATACTGGGCACATATACACCCTGGCTACATATACTGGGCACATATACCCCTGGCTACATATACTGGGCACATATATCCCTGCCTACATATACTGGGGACATATACTCCTGACTACATATACTGGGGACATATACCCCTGCCTACATATACTGGGCACATATACCCCTGGCTAAATATACTGGGGACATATACAGGGGACATATACACCTGCCTACACCTGCCTACATATACTACACTTACTACATATATGTTTGCATTTTTCTTAGCTGAAAGTTAAGCTGCCTGACATTTAAAGAATTGGATAAAACTTACAGCAATGGGTCTGATCTTCAAAGTGAATCTGAAGCAAGGTAATCCATTATCAGTTGTGGTCTTAGTTCTTGCAGTATATTACAAAGTAGTTGGCTTTCAGGGCAGCTTTCAGGGTGGGGGCCACATTTTAATTAAGCTAGGCTTCACTGAGGCAGGCCAGATCAGAAGACTTTATAAGGTCATGCATGACTGCCGTTTTATTGTTTATTGACCTGGTATTACAGTGTATCACTTTGATGAAGCTTTCCTGAGGGTTGAGGTCCGTTTTTAAAGTCTCCAACAAGGCCGGCATTCAGCGTTGTTCAAACCACCTCTTTGAATTCTGTGACTTTCAGTGCAGCCACGGGGATTCTCCCTGTTGTGGTTTCTCTTGCTGTACATGGTATCACATACGTTTACAGTTTATATTACTTCTACCTAGTTATTCCACATCTTCCAATGTTTGGTGGACATCTTCATGAAAATATAATATTCATTTTAAACTATACCTCTTCTTTCACCATTTTTATTCTGTGCAGAACAGTCAGGAGACTGGGAGACGTCCAGCTCAATTGCCTTCATAGGCAAAAATAGGGTTACCCTCATGAAAAATCTATACTAATGTTGCCCATCCACCTCCTTCAATCAAATGTTTCAGTCCAACAGGAGAAAAGCGCTACACAAATGTTCACTTAAATGTACTCATTTTAGAGTCTGGCTGTACATCATCAATGTCTAAATATTTTCAGATTAGGTAGTTAAAATCCACTTTTGGTCCCTTTTTATTACATTTTCAATACTATCCAATAAAATTGATGTACTATGAAGACTAGAACAAGTCAATTAGGACGATTGTGGAGCATAATTTTGCGGCTATGAAGTTGTCTTCTCAGTCCTCCCCATGAGCCACCCCTCCCCCATTTGTCCGCACATTTTAGAAATCGCCCCACTATTTTGCTATTTTAAGAGCTTGTGTATTGGTTGGAAACTAGACCTTGTGCTTCCTGAATCCTTAAATTCCCCATCATAGGAACAGAAGGATGCAATTTACAGAATTGCACTTCCAGAGCAATACTACATTTGTGGTATCTTAGTAATTAATGCTGAATTAATTACAGTTTTATTTGGCTGTCTACATGTATAACATCCTTGGTTATACCTGAAATTTCCCAAAACGCATGGTTTGGTGCATTTGCTGCATTTGTTTTGAATGCAAGTTGTGTATTCTGCTCAAGTTTTTGGGCTCTGCATATCTATGCAGCTGGCTAATTCGGGTGCAGCCTCAATTTGGAAGCGCTGACAATTTCCTCCTTTTGTACATGGTTAGAGATAGTTGACAAATGTGGAAGGGACAGATTATTCCATAACCTAGTTCCAGGGGAATATCCTAACAGCCGTGTATCTTCTTGGCGGTCTTCCAGGTTCATATGGCTAGTCTGTGTAATGGAGCCATCGGCGTACTCCTGACTCCTAACCCATCTCACCCCTCAAAGCCAAACGAGAGTACAATTAATTCCCCTTTGGGATATCCATTTGTCAATAATAGGTTGGTGTCATCTGGTTCTGCTCCTGACATCCATCAATGGAAAATCTGCAGCTGGCCTGTCAGGTAGTAGAGGAAGAAATTTTTATGTGCCAAATTGTTCTCTGATATTGGCCCATAATACAGCTTCAATCTTTTGCTTTTGCAAAAAAGGAATCTATACTTTTTATAAAAATTATACTGTTTGGTAATAAAAATGATTTTTTTTTTTAAATATTGGCTATTGCCTATTAATTCACATATAGTTTTTTGGCAGTGTTATCTTAACCAAAATACACTCTACAAACCGTTCCTTGCTCTTTAGACCATCCATTGCATTTGATATGTGCTAGTTCCAATATTTGAATACCTGTATTTTGACATTTAACAGAGCAGACAATTAGTGACACATAAAACAGCAGCTTTGATTGTAGGGGGTGGTCCTGCTGAGCTCTAAGGTGCTGGGTGAGATGGATTCTCTTTAGAAGAAAGGTTTATAGTCATTTATATGCAAATGTGATGCTTAGAAAAAGCATACCTTTTCAAGGCAGGTTTTTTTTTTTTTTTTACTTACTTACTTTTACTTAAGATGATTATAAAATACATACCGAAATAAAATGTCATTTGGTCTAGAAAGTTGCAGATGAAAGAGTTTGGGGATCAGAGTGTGATTATTTACAAAGCAGAGAAAAGCGGGAGCTGAACGAGACAAGACAAAATGGTGCAGGGAATTTTGGCGCACCATGTGCCACCATAGGTGAATTATGGCTATAGCAGCAATCAGACAGTAATTTGGATGCCGACAAAATATGGAGCCCAATTTACTATAAAAACAGCAAAATTAATTTGCTAGCAACAGCTGGCAGAAAAGTTATGTCTTACTCCAGAGTCCACGGCGGCATGGAGGGGGAATTGTAATTAACGCCGTCAGGACATTTGCAGGAGCAAAGCGAGCCATTCTTTGACTTTGCCCTGCATCCAAATTTCCTATCTTCTTAATTACATGAATGTACTGAGAAGGGCTTCTGAGTTGTAGGGACTCCCTTCCTAGCGTGCCCGGTATGTACGGTACAGCAAAGAGTCTTCAGAGCAGAATATACTGTATTTTTCGCACTAAAAGATGCACTTTTTCTCCCCCAAAAGTGGGGGGAAAGTCACAGGTGCCCACCGCTCCAGTCAAGTGGTGCCGAAGTAGCTGCACATAGAGTGGCAATGTTCCATGTGTCCGTCCTTCGCCGCATGTGCCCCTCTGTTCTTTGCCGCAAATAATAACACTTACATAGAAACGTCCCCGCCACTCCAGTCAGCTTGTGTGGAAGTAGCCGCACTTAGAGAGAAAGTGTAAGGATTTACAGGAGCGATCAACAAATCAGATGGGGGACGCTGCCCTAGGTCCACCAATCACATCTGCACACTGCTCTGCTCCCTTCTCTCATAGGAACCGCTGGTCTTGAAGGCAGGACCATGGTTCCAACGTGAGAAGGGAGCAGAGTAGTGTGCCGATGTGATTGGTCGACATTGGGCAGCGACACACCCATTCATTAATCGCTCCTGTAAAGCCTTGCATTGCTTCTTCTTCCCAACCTGACTGGAGCAGCGGGCACCATATCTATGTGAGTGTTCTTTTTTTTTTGTGGCAAAGAACAAAGGGGGACATGCTGTGGAGGACGGACACATGGGGCATTGCATCTCTATGTGTGCAGCTACTTCAGCACAACCTGATTGGAGCAGTGAGCTCCCGTATCTATGTGTGTGTCAATATTTGTGGCAAAGAACAGAGGGGGAGAAGCGGGGCAGAGGGCACACACACAGGGGCAGTGGAGGACACTGGGGGAATCACAGGAGGACCACAGGGAGACCAGAGGAGGACACTGGGACCAGAGGACGACATTGGTACTAAAGGAGGACATTGGGACCAGAGAAGGAAACAGGGAGACCACAGGAGGACACAGGGGGACACAAGAGACCCAAGGAGAACATAATAATTGGGGAAAAAGGTCCATGAGACGCCCCTGCACCATGAATGCACCAGGTTTAGTATATTTTTTCCCCTTGTTTTTGTCCCCTAAACCTAGGTGCTTCTTATGCTCCAGGGTGTCCTATAGTCCGAATATGTGTAATACAATTTATATCACAGCCATCTAAAGTGTTCAATGCATTCTAATTGGTTGCTGGTGTTGCCAGAGGAGTAGAGAAAGAAGATCACACTGACTGTATAATGTGTCTTTTCTGTGCACGGATGTATTTAGAGATGCAGAAAATGGCAACCCCGCTGTATGCTGAGCTCTACAGAGCACATAAAGTTTAGTGAGTGTTGCATACATTCTGTTACGTGTCCTGAAGAGGCGTGGTTACACGTGAAACAGCTGTAGACATAGGGGCTTTCGTTTGTACCTGTGCTTTGTGGCTTCAATAAAAGAGGATTCTATGAGGAGTGCCGGAGTCTGTCAGTTCTTTCAGCTATACATACATTCTGTTATGTATGTAGAAAAGCTGATGCTATACATACAATGTATATGTTACAGCCAGAACCCGAAGTCTGGCCACTTCGGGTTCTGGCCGGTCAAATCTAGAAGTGGCCGGCTGATGCTGCCAATGTTCAAAATAAACTTTCCCTACGGACTTTGGCCGGCCAGAACGAATTCTGGCTAAGTGTGGCCGGCCAAGTCCCGAAGTGCCGCTCACCTCTCCTCCCCCGCTAGCCGCTAGCCAGACCTCACATCAGGACGACCCGGATCGGAGAGGCAAAGAGAGGCAGAGCAGCACCGAACACGCGACCCGCAAGACGCATACACTTCCATGCTGAAGTGACGTCATTGCTCACTTCCGCATGTGAAGTGTATGGGTCAGGGCGGGTAGTGTGCGCGCTGCTCTGCTTCTCTCCGCCGCTCTGATCTGAGTAGGGATGCTCGGAAAATTCCGCGGAATTATGAATTCCGATTCCGGTAGTCAAATCGGAATTCCTATACCTCTCAAACGGAATTCCGCGGAAATTTTATAATTCCGACAGAATTTTCCGGAACACAAAAAAACTCCTCCCTCCCTCCCTCCATCCATATCATGCATATCATGCAGTAGGGAATTGCAGATTTTCAAAACAGCTTATATACCATAGCTGGGATTTGAACCCAGAACCTAGTGTGTAGTAGGTATCTGTCTTAACCTCTAGACCATGACCCACACTACATGCTAAAGCTGGCGGTAGCATAAACCATACTTCCATTATGATCAATTCGATAGAAAAAGTAGCATGATTAAGGATTTGTACTTTTTGAAAAGCATGCTTATATACCATAGCTGGGATTTGAACCCAGGACCTAGTGTGTAGTAGGTATCTGTCTTACCCTCTAGACCATGACCCACACTACATGCTAAAGCTGGCGGTAGCATAAACCATACTTCCATTATGATCAATTCGATAGAAAAAGTAGCATGATTAAGGATTTGTACTTTTTGAAAAGCATGCTTATATACCATAGCTGGGATTTGAACCCAGGACCTAGTGTGTAGTAGGTATCTGTCTTACCCTCTAGACCATGAACCACACTACATGCTAAAGCTGGCGGTAGCATAAACCATACTTCCATTATGATCAATTCGATAGAAAAAGTAGCATGATTAAGGATTTGTACTTTTTGAAAAGCATGCTTATATACCATAGCTGGGATTTGAACCCAGGACCTAGTGTGTAGTAGGTATCTGTCTACCCTCTAGACCATGAACCACACTACATGCTAAAATCAGCTATTCCGACCATGCCTGGATCTGAGGTCTGCAAATAGCGCAGACTGCCCCCCCCCCCCCTGCTCCAGCCATGCAAAACTCACTGCAAATCCCCCCTGCCATGCAAAGCACCCAGGCATGCAAAGCGCACAGCAAAACTACCCCTGCCATACAAAGTGCCCAGCAAAGCCCCCCAGCCATGCAAAGCGCTCAGCATATCCCCCCCCCCCCAGCCATGCAAAGCACCCAGCAAATCCCCCCCCCCCCCCAGTCATGCAAAGCACCCAGCAAATCCCCCCCCAGCCATGCACAGCGTCCAGCAAATCCCCCCACCCCCACCCGCTATGCAAAGCATGCAAATCCCCCCCCCCCCCAGCCATGCAAAGGACTCTGCAAATGACCCCCCCCCCCCCCCGCGAAGCAAAGCGCCCACAAATTCCACCCCCCCCCCAGCCATGCAGAACGCCCAGCACATTCCCCCCCCCCACCCGCTATGCAAAGCATGCAAATCCCCCCCCCCCCCAGCCATGCAAAGGACTCTGCAAATGACCTCCCCCGCGAAGCAAAGCGCCCACAAATCCCCCCCCCCCGCGATGCAAAGCGCCCAGCAAATCCCCCCCCCCCCCCAGCCATGCAGAACGCCCAGCAAATCGCCCCCCCCCCCCCCCCGGCCATGCAAAGCGCCCAGCAAATTCCTCTCCCCAGCCATGCACAGCGCCCACCAAATCCCCCCCAGCCATACAAAGTGCCCTGCAAATCCCCCCAGCCATACAAAGCCCCCTCCATCCATGCATAGTGCCCAGCAAAGCATCCCCCCTCATCTGTGACTAATCACCACTGTAATTTGATCTCTCCCATCTCACCTGACTGCCACAGCAGAGCAGCTGCGTTTTGGACTTTGGCCGACTGACTTTGGCCATTTCTAGAACTGGCCGGCCAATGCCAGAAATTCCCAGCATTTTGGACTTTGGCCGACATCAAATCGGCCAGTTCTAGAAACGGCCGGCCAATTCTAGAATTGGCCGATTTCTGGTTTTGGCCATAACATATACATTGCTTCGATAATGAAAATGACAGAGCTTATTATATAGTATTTATACAGCGCTGGCATCATCTGCAGCACTTTACAGTATATATAGTCATGTCACTAATGCTGGGAATACACAATAAGTTTTTTTCAGCAGATTTACTGGTTAATTGATTTTCTGATCATTTTACCACTCGTTTTACCGATAGATTTTCATTCACTTCAATGAGAAAATTGATAAGAAAAAAAAAGATCGAAATCAGATTGGACCTGTCGGAAATTATTTATCGAGCCACTATTTGCCAAAAAAACTAATTGTGTATTCCCAGCATAACTGTCCCTCAGAGGAACTCACAATCTAGTCCCTACCATTGTCATATGTCCACTGTAGTCTAAGCCAATTAACTTATCTGTATATGTTTTTGGGATGTGGAAAGAAACCAGAGCACCCAGGGGAAACTTACTCAGACACAGGGAGAACATATGAACTCCATGCATGTAGTGCCCAGGCTGAGATACAAAACAGGGAACCAGCACTGCAAGATTTGAGTGCTATCCACTACGTCACCATGCTGCCCATTCAGGATACCAACTTTTATGGTCATTTACCTGGTATCAGCATCAGAAACAACTCCTATACCTATACTATATTGCTGTATATTGGCATGTAGCCCCATGCTTCCAGTGATGCTTAGCCTAGGCTGTTTAGCTATGCAGAATTCTCCACCCAGAGCATTCTGGAAGACCAGGCATTACTTTCACTGGCTTTTAGCAGATTTTACAATGGGCAAACACAAAACTGACTAAACAATGTATAAGTGCATATTGTAAAATGAGCAGTTTTATTCATTACTTTATTTTTACTGCAGGGTCTTTGGTTGATTATTTATATGTTGGGTAACCTTAAAGAGACTCTGTAACAAAATGTTCAGCCTTATTTCTTCTATCCTGTAAGTTCCTATACCTGTTCTAATGTGGTCTGGATTACTGCAGCCTTTTCTAGTTACACTGTCTCTGTATTATATCTAATCTTCTTTTCTTTGTCAAGCTTTGTCAACCCAGGTAGGAATGGGCTGCCTCTGTTGTAATGAATACAAGTTATGCACGCCCCCTGCAGCATTGTGTGCTTTGTTTATTCGTGAGGCTGAGGGGGGAGGGAGATGCCTGTCACATGCTTTGAAACTGTGAGAATCCCAGACTGGAGTGCAGATAATTCACTATGTAATAAAAACATGTAGTATACTGTAACATTATATATATATATATATATATATATATATATATATACACAGTACATATATGCATACACACACAAACATCACTTCCTGGTTAGCGGCCATGTTTTTTGTTTGTAAACACTGCCTAAAACTGAAAAGCCAGGATCGCGCTGGGGAATGGCGGAAACGGCAAAGAGGGATCCCGGAGATCACAGTTTTATCCTTTGACCCCTATATAGGTTTCTCTGAATTCAACTCTTGCTTCTTTACTAAAGCACCTTGGACAGCAAATGAGTATGTGTGATCTTGCAACCAATCGCATCCTCACTGTGGGGTTCAGGCAGGGTGCTGCGCATTCTCCTCTCTCTGCATATACAGGGCTGGATTTCTGGAAAGGCCACAGGGGGCACCTATTCTTAAAACTGGGAAGACTGTAAATGGAAAGCAACACGTGATAAAGGGAAGCTGGTGCCCAATTAAGCTGTATATAAAATAGAGGGGCTGCACTACATGGACATTATACATGGAAGAGGGGGCTGCACATGGAAATGGAAGGGGCGCTGCTGCACATGAAAGGGGGGTAACAGGAAAAAAGGGCGCCGGCAGCTAGTGGACAAAAAGGGCGCCGCCATTCACTCCCATAATAAATATCGTTTAATGGGCGCCAAACAGGAAAAAAGGGCGCCGGAGATTATTAACGTTTTACAAACGGCGCCCGAAGATTTTTAATGTTTTATAACTGTGCTTGTTATGATTTAAGTTTAGAAAATGCGCCCGTGACGAATAACGTTTATAAAAAATACTAAACATTTATTGTATTTAACTAAAACATTATTTAACCACTTGAGGACCTAGGGCTTTCTACCCCTTAAAGAGACTCTGTAACTTTAAAAAGATCCCCTGGGGGGTACTCACCTCGGGTGGGGGAAGCCTCCGGATCCTAATGAGGCTTCCCACGCCGTCCTCTGTCCCACGGGGGTCTCGCCGCAGCCCTCCGAACAGCCGGCGACTGTGCCGACTGTCAGTTCAATATTTACCTTTGCTGGCTCCAGCGGGGGCGCTGTGGCGACTTTCTGCACGGAAATAGACGGAAATACCCGATCTCCGTCGGGTCCGCTCTACTGCGCAGGCGCCGGAAACTTGCGCCTGCGCAGTAGAGCAGACCCGACGGTGATCGGGTATTTCCGCCTACTTCGGCGCCGAGAGGCATCAGAGCGCCTGCGCAGGAGCCAGGAAGGTAAATATTGCGTCACGGCTGTACGGAGGGCTACAGCGAGACCCCCGAGGGACGCAGGACAGCGTGGGAAGCCTCATTAGGATCCTGAGGCTTCCCCCACCCGAGGTGAGTACCCCCCAGGGGCCGTTTTGTCGTTACAGTTCCTCTTTAAGGACCGGCCACTTTTTTTCCATTCAGACCACTGCAGCTTTCACGGTTTATTGCTCGCTCATACAACCTACCACCTAAATGAATTTTGGCTCCTTTTCTTGTCACTAATAAAGCTTTCTTTTGGTGCTATTTGATTGCTCCTGCGATTTTTACTTTTTATTATATTCAGCAAAAAAGACATGAATTTTGGCAAAAAAATGATTTTTTTAACTTTCTGTGCTGACATTTTTCAAATAAAGTAAAATTTCTGTATACATGCAGCGCGAAAAATGTGGACAAACATGTTTTGGATAAAAAAAAACCCATTCAGCGTATATTTATTGGTTTGGGTAAAAGTTATAGCGTTTACAAACTATGGTGCAAAAAGTGAATTTTCCCATTTTCAAGCATCTATGACTTTTCTGACCCCCTGTCATGTTTCATGAGGGGCTAGAATTCCAGGATAGTATAAATACCCCCCAAATGACCCCATTTTGGAAAGAAGACATCCCAAAGTATTCGCTGAGAGGCATAGTGAGTTCATAGAAGATATTATTTTTTGTCACAAGTAAGCGGAAAATGACACTTTGTGAGAGAAAAAAAAAAAAAAAAAGTTTCCATTTCTTCTAACTTGCGACAAAAAAAAATGAAATCTGCCACGGACTCACCATGCCCCTCTCTGAATACCTTGAAGGGTCTACTTTCCAAAATGGGGTCATTTGTGGGGTGTGTTTACTGTCCTGACATTTTGGGGGGTGCTAAATTGTAAGCACCCCTGTAAAGCCTAAAGGTGCTCATTGGACTTTGGACCCCTTACCACAGTTAGGCTGCAAAAAAGTGCCACACATGTGGTACCGCCGTACTCAGGAGAAGTAGTATAATGTGTTTTGGGGTGTATTTTTACACATACCCATGCTGGGTGGGAGAAATATCTCTGTAAATGACAATTTTTTAATTTTTTTTTACACACAATTGTCCATTTACAGAGTTATTTCTCCCACCCAGCATGGGTATGTGTAAAAATACACCCCAAAACACATTATACTACTTCTCCCGAGTACGGCGGTACCACATGTGTGGCACTTTTTTACACCCCAAGTACGCTAAGGGGCCCAAAGTCCAATGAGTACCTTTAGGATTTCACAGGTCATTTTGCGGAATTTGATTTCCAGACTACTCCTCACGGTTTAGGGCCCCTAAAATGCCAGGGCAGTATAGGAACCCCACAAATGACCCCATTTTAGAAAGAAGACACCCCAAGGTATTCCGTTAGTAGCATAGCGAGTTCATAGAAGATTTTATTTTTTGTCAAAAGTTAGCGGAAAATTGATTTTTATTGTTTTTTTCACAAAGTGTCATTTTCCACTAACTTTTGACAAAAAATAAAATCTTCTATGAACTCGCTATGCTACTAACGGAATACCTTGGGGTGTCTTCTTTCTAAAATGGGGTCATTTGTGGGGTTCCTATACTGCCCTGGCATTTTAGGGGCCCTAAGCCGTGAGGAGGAGTCTGGAAATCAAATTCCGCAAAATGACCTGTGAAAGCCTAAAGGTGCTCATTGGACTTTGGGCCCTTTAGCGCAGTTAGGGTGCAAAAAAGTGCCACACATGTGGTATCACCGTACTCGGGAGAAGTAGTACAATGTGTTTTGGGGTGAATTTTTACACATACCCATGCTGGGTGGGAGAAATATCTCTGTAAATGGACAATTGTGTGTAAAAAAATCAAAAGATTGTCATTTACAGAGGTATTTCTCCCACCCAGCATGGGTATGTGTAAAAATACACCCCAAAACACATTGTACTACTTCTCCCGAGTACGGGGATACCACATGTGTGGCACTTTTTTGCACCCTAACTGCTCTAAGGGGCCCAGAGTCCAATGAGTACCTTTAGGCTTTACAGGGGTGCTCACAATTTAGCACCCCGCCCACTTGCCAGGACAGTTAACAAACCCCACAAATGACCCCATTTTGGAAAGAATACACAACAAGGTATTCCATGAGGGTAATGGTGAGGTCATTGAAAATTTTATTTTTTGTCACAAGTAAACGGAAAATGACACTTTGTTAAAAAAAAATTAAAAAAAAAATTCTGCTAACTTGTGACAAAAACTAAAATCTTTTATGAACTCACCGTGCACCTCACATAATACTTTAGGGTGTCCTCTTTCCAAAATGGGGTCATTTGTGGAGTCTGTCCTGGCATTTTAGGGTCTCTGCAATCATTACATGTATGGCCAGTATTAGGAGTTTCTGCTATACTCCTTATATTGGGTATACAAGTAATGCACTCTGGGCTGAAAGGAAAAATGAACGGCAAACATACCTTGCTCCACATCAATGGCAGTGATAACCTCAGGAGAGAGACACCCCGTGCCACCCTGAACTCAGGGTGAGCCACCAACTTATGTGACTGGGCCTCAGAACTTTAGTATACAGCATTATGCCTGTAGGATACAGCAATATGCCTGCCAATAGAGATGACTCTGTGTGGCATTAAAGCATCATCATAGGCCCAAATCACATATAAACCGGGGGTGTCCACAGTCAAGGGAAATTCAAACATGCCGTCTTATATCGCCAACCCAGGACAGATCAGCAATATCAAGCATGGAAACCGATCCTTCTTCCCACTTTTATGCTTACCCGTTTGGTCTTCAAGCTTACCTCTCCTCTCCCTGCGACAATGTGCGAAAGACCACCGAGTGTGTGCCTACTCCTGTGTCTGGAGTTCCCTAGGTTCTAATAGTGTACCTGCTCGTGGTACCTCTCAAAACACTGCCCTACGCATAGGCCAGGCTGGTCAGGACAGCGGGGACAATAATAAACGGTGTCACTCCTTGTTCCAGCCCTGCTGCAGACACGGCAACGTTTTCTTCGGATGCGTTGACCTGGGGCACACGGAAGCTGATAGGCGTAATGCCTTCCATGCAGTCGGCTAGTTGCATCTGGGGGGGGGGGGCCTGGCACCACCTGGATACAGGATGTCCAGAATGATCTGTTCCTGAAATTGGAGGAAAGATCCAGTTCTCCCAGCCTTACTGTAGAGAACAAAGCTGTTGTAAACCGCCAATTGAATCAGATAAAAAGACACTTTCTTATACCAGCGTCTTGTTTTCCGGGTAACTAAATAGGGCGCTAACCTCTGGTCATTGAAGTCCACCCCTCCCATGTTGACATTATATTCGTGGACGACAAGGGGCTTTTCAATGACCGCAGTTGCCCGTTGAATTTGGACTGTCGTGTCTGTGTGAATGGTGGACAGAAAGTAAACGTCCCTCTTGTCCTTCCATTTCACCGCGAGCAGGTCTTCAGTACGCAAGGCGGCCCTCTGCCCCCGTTCAAGTCTGGTGGTAACGAGCCGTTGGGGGAAGCCCTGGCGACTAGGCCGCGCAGTGCCACAGCATCGGATTCCTTCTAACTTTAAGTGCTGAAAGAGGGCCACACTTGTGTAATAATTGTCCACAAAAAGATGGTACCCCTTCTGGAACAAGGGTGACACCAAGTCCCACACAACCTTTCCACTGCTCCCCAGGTAGTCAGGGCATCCGACCGGCTCCAATTTTGGGTCTTTTCCCTCATAGACCCTAAAACGACATGTATAGCCTGTGGCCCTTTCACAGAGCTTATACAGTTTCACCCCATACCGGGCGCGCTTGCTTGGGATGTACTGTTTGATGCCAAGGCGCCCGGTAAAGCGTAAGAGGGACTCGTCTACGCAGATGTTCTGTTCAGGGATATAAGCATCTGCAAATGTTGAGGACAGGTGGTCTATGAGGGGCCGAATTTTGTGGAGCCGGTCATAAGCAGGGTCTCCCCTTTCATGACAGGTTTTGTCGTCGTTAAAGTGCAGGAAGCGCAGGATGGACTCAAATCGTGTCCTGGACATGGCAGCAGGGTACAAGGGAACATGATGTACTGGGTTCGTAGACCAATACGCCCGCAATACATTTTGTTTCATTAGTCCCAAGTGAAGGATAAGGGCCAAAAAGATTTTAATGTCGGAAACTTGGACTGGTTTCCACCCGAAAGGCTGGGCATACATGCTCTCCGGGTGCTCGGTGATGAATTGTGTGGCTTTACGATTGGTCTCAACCACAATTAAGTCCAGGAGAACCTGGGTGATGAACAGCTGCAAAAAGTCTAGGGCCGTTCCTAGATGAGCTGTCGCCACCTGGACTCCAGACTGGGCGGTGAAAGGGGGCACTACGGGTGCGGCGGAATCAGGGGATTGCCAATCTGGTTGTGCCAGCACCTCTGGGAGTCTATGGGTACTACGGGCCCGTCTTCTTCTTGGTGGCTGCGACGGGGGTACTACTGCACTTGCCACCGTACCAGTTTCAACTTCCATGCTGACGCTCACCACTTCGCCAGGGTGTACGGAAGCACTGGCACTAAGTCCAGGAGATGCTGCGCTGCTGGTGCCTGCCTCACCAAGAAAACTATCAACAGCGCTAGCACCACCCTGCTGCCCTTGAGGCGGATCCTGCGCCACCTGCGGTCTAACGACTTGGGGTCTGGTACGCCTGGCTCTAGCCGGGACCATAGCCTCGTCATCAGTATCGGTCAGGGAACCACTGCTTTCTACAGGTTCAAATTCGGACCCGGAAGATTCGACGGATGATTCTTTCCAAAAGAACTCATCCGACTGGTCCATGTACCTGTATACCTCGTCATCGGAAAGCCCCCTTCTTGCCATTTTGGATTGCTAAATTTATGGGGTTTTCCTCCGAGACTACCCAGAAAAAAAGAGCACCTACCAGCAAAAAGGGAGGATTTGAGAGGTATTGGGGTTGGTGGGAAGTGGGGTCTCAGAGGCAATCAAACAATCACGGGACAATCAAATACAATTACAGCACAATCGACTCCAATCACAGCACAATCAAATCTGATGCACTCGGAAGGTGATGGGGGGAGGGTGGGATTGGGTGTGGCGGGAAGTGGGGTCTCAGGCAATCAAACAATCACAGGGCAATCGAAGCCGATCACGGGACAATCAAATACAATTACAGCACAATCGACTCCAATCACAGCCCAATCAAATCTGATGCACTCGGAAGGTGATGGGGGGAGGGTGGGATTGGGTGTGGCGGGAAGTGGGGTCTCAGGCAATCAAACAATCACGGGGCAATCGAAGCCGATCACGGGACAATCAAATACAATTACAGCACAATCGACTCCAATCACAGCACAAGCAAATCTGATGCACTTGGAAGGTGGTGGTTGGAGGTGGTGGGGGGGGAGGGTGGGGTTGGGTGTGGTGGGGGGGAGGGTGGGGTTGGGTGTGGCGGGAAGTGGGGTCTCAGGCAATCAAACAATCACGGGGCAATCGAAGCCGATCACGGGACAATCAAATACAATTACAGCACAATTGAATACAAGCGCAGCACAATCGAATACAAGCGCAGC
Source organism: Hyperolius riggenbachi (assembly GCF_040937935.1). Taxonomy (NCBI): domain Eukaryota; kingdom Metazoa; phylum Chordata; class Amphibia; order Anura; family Hyperoliidae; genus Hyperolius; species Hyperolius riggenbachi. Next base: position 164,435,645 of record NC_090649.1, on the reverse strand, counting down.
ACAGTCAAATACAATGCACTTGGACGGTGATTAGGGGGGGGGGGTCTGAGGGCGATTTGAGGGGGTGGGGGGTTGATCAGGAGCCTGCACGGGGCAGACTGAGTCCTGATCTGATGAGAGGCAGACACAGGGGGTTACTGATCAAAGATCAGTTAGTGATTGCTGGGGAGGACAGATGTAAACAAACAGCAGGGGATGTAATCAGAAGGGGGGTATGAGGGCAATCTAGGGCCTGGGCAGGTGATCGGTTACCCCCGCGGGGCAGTTAGGGTCTGCTCTGATGGGTGGGGGTGCTGAGGGCTGATGGACAGGTGATAGACAGGTGATCAGAGGGGGATCAGAGGGGGATCAGAGGGTAATGTAGCTGTATACAGATGTATACAGTATACAGGGGGGTAGTCTGGGATGGGGTGTGGGGGTGATCTAAAGGTAGGGGGGGGGGATCAGGGGTGACTAGGAGGCAGTTAGGGACCTAACGCAGGGGATAGCGTCAAAGGTTAGTGGCAGGTGGGGGGTGGGGTTTTTTTTATGGGTGCAAGGGTGCTGGGCAGGGGTCTGCTGGGGTGATCAGGGGGGGTATGAAGGCTGGGGTGGGAGATCAGGGGGGCTGTAGGTAAAAAAAAGCAATGTGCAGTGTATACCTGTAATGGCTTCCTCCTCGCTGGTGGTCTCTGCAACAATGAGACCACGAGGCGAGGAGGAAGCACGTATAAGGCACTTTGTTTACCTAACAAAGTGCCTTATACGCATTGATTGGTGGAATTTGCGGATTCCTCCGCTCGCCGGCTCTGCTAAGTGGCCGGCGAGCGGAGACAAAATGCCCGTGCTTCGATCCCGGGCGGAGGATCGCGTCACGGATGACGCGATCGCTCCGCCCATGCCCTTTAATGGACTGCCGCCTCTGTGGGTGAGGCCGTCCTGAAGGGCTCCACTTCCCCGCCGCCCCTGTGTAGTGGGCGGTCGGGAAGTGGTTAAAATGTTATCCCTTACTGTTTGTAAAACATTATTATTCACAAAATAAAGATAAATACGTAACATATTTATCGTATTTAACTAAAACATTATTTACAATTTTATCCCTTAATGTTTGTAAAACATTATTATTCACAAAAGAAAGCGATTAGTACGTAACATAAATTGCAATTTATTTTTTACAGTCACAGTACATAATAAAGCGATCAGTAAGGGGGGTGGTAAGGGTTAGGCACCACCAGGGGGGTCTTAGGGTTAGGCACAACCAGGAGGTCTTAGGGTTAGGCAACACCAGGGGGGGTGGTTAGGGTTAGGCATCACCAGGGGGTCTTAGGGTTAGGCACCACCAGGGGGGTGGTTAGGGTTAGGCACCACCAGGGGGGTGGTTAGGGTTAGGCACCACCAGGGGGGGTCTTAGGGTTAGGCACCATCAGGGGGGGGGGGGTCTTAGGGTTAGGCACCGCCAGGAGGGTCTAGGGGTTAGGGATAGGGGTACAGGGAGGGTTCTGTGTTAGAGTAGGGTTAGGTATAGTTACAGTATAATATACACCACCGGGGGGGTGTTAGGGTTAGGCACCACCAGGGGGGGTCTTAGGGTTAGGCACCACCAGGGGGGTGGATAGGGTTAGGCACCACCAGGGGGGTGGTTAGGGTTAGGCACCACCAGGGGGGTGGTTAGGGTTAGGCACCACCAGGAGGGTCTTAGGGTTAGGGATAGGTACAGGGAGCGTTCTGTGTGAGAGTAGTATTAGGTTTAGTTATAGCAACATTTTAGTAATACTTACTAATGTTTTACAACACTTATTACGAACGTAGTTCTATTTATATCATCGTTATAAACAATATTTTCAGATTTTATTATAAGAAGAACGATAAATGAAGGTTATTCACAATAATATACAATTATAATGATTAAACATATATTATCTTTTTTTAACAAACGTAATTATAAGTTTCACTTTTGAAACAGGGAAGATTAACGTTTTCACAATTGGCGATTTCATACACATTATTTAATGATTTCTACATTTGTAAAACATTATTTGTAAACGAAATACAAGACAATATTTTTATAAACGGTATTACTGCTTATCGTTTACACCCCGCGCCCTTTTTCCCGACGCCCTTTTTTAATGTACGCTGAAAGGGGAGCCACTAATGATTTGGGGAAGGGGTGGAAAAGGTATAAATCCAGCCTAGTGCATATGCAGTATGGCCCAGAACTATAATATAAGAATAACTGATGGAGTGGAGTTTTGTTGCCACATCTTTTTATTGTATGGATTGACTAACAAAACTATGTATTTATTTCTTACGTTCTTGACTGTCCTGCATTCCAATTCTATCCACAATAGGAAATTTCCTTCCCTTTGTACTTTTTCCTTAAAGGACCACTCCTGCGAATCAATTAATTTTTAATCATCCAACAGTAGATATTTCTAGTATATAGGAGTCTTGCTGTGTTTTTTTTTAGTTTTGTGATGTGTCTTTAATTTACATTTTGTCTCTGAAATCTGTGTCCGTCAGTCCCTTGCATAACGTTGACGGACTTTTGTATGTAGATAGACATAGCAGGGGGATTTTTTTTTAGGGTGTACAAAAAAAAAGTCAAATGGTTTATCCCAGCAATTTCAACTGTCTATTACAATGCTCGCGCTTACCCTCATCAATAAACGTTACACAGAAGGACCCCCCGCATTCAGGCATCCCGCAGGCTGTGATGGAGGCAGCTGTCAGCGCAGACTTTGCTGCGCAATGAGACGCTCGTACTGGCTTCGCCTGCGGGTCTGCCACTAATGACGTGCGCGTTATGACTCTGAGCTGCGATAAGACAGGGGGCAGCACATACTGTCAATAACACTACAGAGTGGCTCAGGCTCTGCAGTGTTATTGACAGTATGTGCTGTCCCCTGTCTTATCGCAGCTCAGAGTCATAACGCGCACGTCATTAGTGGCAGACCCGCAGGCGAAGCCAGTAAGAGCGTCTCATTGCGCAGCAAAGTCTGCGCTGACAGCTGCCTCCATCACAGCCTGCAGGATGCCTGAATGCGGGGGGTCCTTCTGTGTAACGTTTATTGATGAGGGTAAGCGCGAGCATTGTAATAGACAGTTGAGTTTGCTGGGATAAACCATTTGACTTTTTTTTTTTATACACCCTGAAAAAAATCCCCCTGCTATGTCTATCTACATACAAAAGTCCGTCAACGTTATGCAAGGGACTGACGGACACAGATTTCAGAGACATAATGTAAATTAAAGAGACATCACAAAATTAAAAAAAAACACAGCAAGACTCCTATATACTAGAAATATCTACTGTTGGATGATTACAAATTAATTGATTCGCAGGAGTGGTCCTTTAATGTAGCAAGAACAGTATTTTTAATTGTTTTTGGCATTTACATGAAATGTCTGGAGTCTCTTCCTCAATATATGAAAATTTCCAGACAAGGAGCCGTCCCAGATTTCAACATAAAAATGGGATAGTAGTAATAATCACAGTGAAGTCACTCCTCACAGATTTAAAGGATACATAGCATATGGATTATGGGCATTATACTGAACACTTCCTCATACAGAAAAGGAAGATTCTCACAATAGCATAACCTACAGTTACACATGTGTTTGCTGGCTGATTTATGGAAATAGGTGCTTTGGGATTTGTGATCTGATACTAAGTTTGATTTATTGAACTGCAGAAACATAAAAAGTAATAAAAAAGACAAATATATTCATTTATTATGCAGCTTTCTTTTCTTACTTATGGCAATTTTCTAAATCTAGTTACATGCAGGAATGTCATGTTACTATAAAAAAATTATTTTTGGTCACCAAGAATTATTTACACACATAGAATTAAGGCTTTCATATTAATCCAAAAATTGAGCCTCCAGTTTAGAGCAGTATTTATGTACAGGTTTAAAGAGAAACTCCAACCAAGAATTGAACTTTTTCCCAATCAGTAGCTGATACCCCATTTTACATGAGAAAGACAATGATTTTCACAAACAGACCATCAGGGGGCGCTGTGTGACTGATTTTGTGCTGAAACCCCTCCCACAAGAGGCTCTGAATACCGCGGTACTGCTGGCAAACTGCCACAATGTAACAATGTTCAGAGACAGGAAATAGCTGTTATTAGCTGTCTAACAGACAGAGCAGCTAGAAACAGCTAAATAACCTGCCCACAGTAACAATGTCACCATGTAATACATGTCAGAATGTGAATCTGGGAGAGGAAAGATTTTACAATGAGCAAACACTGACTAAATCATTTATACATAATTATGGTAAAAAATGAAGCACTTTTTTTACTACATTATTTTCACTGGAGTTCCTCTTTAAATGGCAGAAGAAGCATTTACCCCCTATAGTTTCTACAGTTTTATGCAGAATGTTAGTAGTAAAAGCAAGGACAAGGGGAGGAGTTCTATAGTGGGGACTGGGGATCAGTCTTAGAGATAGATGAAAAAATAATTTGTAGGCCATTGGTGGAGTGGAAAGAGAACCTTCAGGAAAAAAAGAAAACCAATACCTCAGTGGTGGTAATGTATACTACAGAGGCTTCCCAATCTATCCATGAGTACACTGACCCTACAGAGGGCTCCACTGAAAATATTAGACGAGAGTTTGTGGGGTATGTTCTTGTGGCCATGCTCCCCTCTGTGTATGAGCCACTCCATGAGTGTCTTTGTGCTACTGCATAGGTGTGGCCCTACTCCCACATGCTCAGTATTGGCCACACTCATAGGGCTGGTGCACACCAAGCGTTTTTGGTAGTGTTTTCAAAACCGCTGCCGCCTGTGAAAACACTTGGCTAATGTATCTCTATGGGATGGTGCACACCAGCATTTTGAGATTTTTAGCAAACCGCAAACGTGGCTCCTGCAGCATTTTTGCGGTTTGCAGATGCATTTCTGCCTCAATGTAAAGTATGGGAAAGTGAAAAAACGCTCTGAAAAACGCTAGATCAGAGCGGTTTTCCAGGCGTTTTTGTTACAAAAGCTATTCAGTAACAGCTTTACTCTAACAATATATGAAATCTGCTACACAAAAACGCTCCAAAAAATGCTAGGCATGTTTAGAAAACCTCTCTGAATATGCCTAGAATCGCTATGAAAATCTGCTTCAAAAACCTCGAGTGTTTTGAGGATCTGCTAGAGGTTTTTGGTGTGCACTGGGCCATACACAGAGTGGTGGTGGGGTTGAGGAGGACATGGGAAGCCTTTGGACCCTGCAGAGGCTTCCTTCTTCTGAGGTAATTATGTAACTTCTTTTGTATGTAACATATTTGCTTTAAGAGTATTTTTATGTATTTAAATGCCAGAAAGTGAACTAAACGAAAAGTACAGTAATTTCATTCTGAGGTAATGTGGGGTAAGATAAGGTTAAAAAAAAAAAAAAAACATAAAATACATGACATACATGGTTTTCTGGTGGTTGCACATCTATGCACTGCACTTCCTGTTTCTGATGTTCTTTGAATCCATTTGGTCATTTGTCTGTATACTTACATAAGTGTCTATAGTAGTCAACTGTTCAAATGGCCCATGTAGCTGCTGCCTGTAAACCGAACATGGGACACAAACACATGTAATGATGACCAGGAGGAGACTGTCTTTAATCAAATGGATCCAAAAGTATCTAATGATATATATGTAAATTCTACTGCACAGGCATTTTTATAAGTATTTTGCAAAGACACCACTGGAGCTAAAACACCAGTCTTTACCTCTCCATGGGGGGAATGCACAGAAATCAAACTTAAAGAGGAACTCCAGTGAACATTTTACTGTTGGCAGGTAATGCAGCTGCTGCATGGTTTTTGGCTGTTGGAAACAGCTGTAAACAGCTATTTTCCACAAAAGTTTGAACTTTTCTTGTGGGAGGGGTTACTTGTGGGAGGGGTTTCACCACAATATCAGTCATACAGCGCCCCCTGATGGTCTGTTTGTGAAAAGGAATAGATTTCTCATGTAAAAGGGGGTATCAGCTACTGATTGGGATAAAGTTCAATTTTAGGTCTGAGTTTCTCTTTAAAGTTCTTTAGATTGGAAGATATGATTTCAAGACTCAAGCCCATAATTTCCTAAACAATGATTAGTGTGAGTAACATAAACCATCATGCATCAGATATAATTAGCACAGTGTCTGTTAGGTAAAGAGGCACAAAATGGAAACCAGAAACAATTTGGCCACTGAGGCAAAATAATCTCTGCTTATTATTTCTCATCTATATACAGGTTTAACATTATAATTGCTCCAAGTTCTTCAGCATAAGCATGCTGGGAGCAATTACTTGCCAGCTGGAGGAGGCAGGATAAATGTGGTGAACTTCCTCTCATTATATCAGGCATAGACTGAGATGCTTAGAATGGGTGAGCTTAAGTACTTAGACTGATGTGTTTTCCTATGCAGCTCATGGCTATAGTGGCATATTATGTAACTGGCTGGAAATTAGGCAGTAATTAAATTAAGGAAAGGTCCATGCAATCTAGCAAATACATTCATAAATAAAAATATCATCTTGTTCTTTTTCCTGGAGATGGCTCATTAATGTAATCTGAATATGGGGATGCTGCAGACTCATCTACAAATACAGTGCAGTGTGGAGTCCACAGGGCACATTTGTGAACATTTCAGGGATGTTAGCAGTGATGGTCCATAAGCTCCACATTCAGTAACATTTCTCCAGCAAAATGAGAAGCTGTGAGTGCAGAAAGCAGGGACTGGAACCAAGTTCACATTTGGCTTATGTGTTTGGAGTGAAAAAGAAAAGATTACATCTGTTTATTATTTTAAATCGGTTTATTATAAGTACAGGCTTGGTGGCCTAGGAAACTAGTAGCCAGCATATTGACAGTAGAATCTCTTTATAGTAAACTCTGATATAGTGAGCCTCTGGATAAAGTCATTCCTGAGGTCCCAGCAAATGTGTCTGTATAGATATACAATGTATGACCAATTCTGATAGAGTACACTTCTGATAAACTACTTTTCTTGGTCCTTTGGAGTTTACTATAAAGGGATTGTACTGTGTTTATGAATGGAAGCTCTGCTATGCTTACAATTAGCTGGACTTCCCCTTGCCTAATATTAGTCACTCACTGAACTGGTTCTTACTAACAGCTGCACACTCTATGCTTTCATACCTCCAGCTTCCAATCACATGACATGCATTCGGAGCCCGAGGTATGCAGCATAGAGTGAGTGGCCATCGGGAAGTTTAGAGGAGGCCTAACAGCACTGAAGCAAGTAAATATTAAACTATTCCACTGCACCACTCTGAAGAAGGGGGAGGAGCAAGAACACCCCCCTACTTTTAACCCCTTACATGATAGAGTTTGACACCCCTGACTAAAACAGATAATGCAGGAGTCTAGTCAATCAACCAGACTGGCTTAGAGGGAACCCGAAGTGAGAGGGATATGGAGACTGCCATATGCATTAACTTTTAAACAATACCAGTTGCCTGGCAGTCCTCCTGATCCTGTGTCTCTAATACTTTTAGCTATAGACCCTGAACAAGCATGTAACAGATCAGGTACTCCGACTCAGCTGACTCAGGTTTTACTGGATTAGCCATATGTTTGTTCCAGGGTTTTAAGTCAGAACCTACTTATGCCAGAAGATCAACAGGGCTGCCAGGCAACTGGCATTGTTTAAAAGAAAATATATATGGCAGCCCCATATCCCTCTCACCATCGGGTTCCCTTTAACCAATTTAGGGCACTGTGCAATAATTATTGTAGTGGCAGTTTCAGTTTAAAGTGAACCTTAACCCTGTAACTCAAAAAAGATTTCACTTACCTGCGCAGGACACGCTTGATGGCGGAAAGGCGAAGAAAACTATGTGTGGCCAGGGGCCGACTCTTAATCGGCTGAAAACGAAACTAACCCGGGGCGGATACCGTAGCACACTCAAGGAGCGGCGAAGGCACAGGACGGCTGCAGGGGGCTTGGGGAAGCCCCAGGTGCCGTAAGTTAAACTTTTTTTTAGTTACAGGGTTAAGGTTCAGTTTAAGTACCAGGAGAAGTGGTTGCAAGGCATATATGTATGCAATGTTGTCCAATAGAGGTAAATGAAGAAGGCCAGCCTCTTGTCTATGTATTGGTTCTTTTAAATTGTGTATCTACGTGAGAGCTACCACTTTTTGAATTCTGGTTATGCACCATTAATAAACATTTTTTTAAAATATATGTTTGTACCTATTGTGGCATGTAATCCCTCTTTTGCTCCTAACTATTGTGACATAGTGGTATAGATTGGTTTTAATTCTCCTCATAGTTCTACTGTATAACAAATGTGTATGACTGCAGAAATAGGACAGCCGACAATTTGATAAGAAATGGAGACATGCTCCAACACAAAGCATTTTCCAAGTCAGGGAATACAGAGCGGGGGGCTTGTCTGCAAACACAGTAATCAGCTTCAGACAAAAAGAAACGCTACAGCCCTCCAGTTCAAGAAAGCAGCGTACGTTTTCAAAGTTTAGCGCAGAAGACTGGAAGAACAGCTGTATATATGTTGTGTTTGTGAAGATTTACTTGCCAGTGGCTGAATGGACTATATAAATATAAATGACCTAATTCCAAATGCCTGTTTCCCTGCCAGTGAGAATGCAGCAGACACAAGCACAGTAAATTCCCAGAGGTGAACATGATATATAATATAAATATATAATGGCCGCCTCGCCTGGGATGAGTAAAGAGACATTTATGGCGTTTGTTGCGGAATACAAGACTAACACGTCTGTTTAAGAAATATGGGAAGTCCAGATCTCTCATCAGGGGCTCATTACACCGCAATTTCTCTAAGCCCGGCTTCAGGAGAGATCCAACATTGTGAAGCTGAGTGATAGAGCACAAATTCATGCCCTTGTATTTCAATGGAGTCAGCAAAAGAAGTTCAGCGCGGCCAGCAATAACTAATGTTTCTTTTTGCTTGGAAGTGTTTTATGCTGCATTGTCACCCGGCTGTCACACCCAGAAATACGAATAGATTCAGACTTAAAGCGTAACTCCAAACTTGTTAAAGCGGGATTGTCAGCCATAAAATCTAATTCCTATTACCCATTGTGCTTATTATGAAAGTCAGCATACTGACCCTGCATTGCAAGCATTCCAATATAAACATAAATGTGTCTGTTGTGACGAATCTTATCTTAATCAGCCTTGATCTTTTTTTTAGTACATTGTCAGAAGAGGGACGCTAAAAAAAAGCCCTTGTTATCTTCCCTTCTCTCCCTCCCACATTCCAGCTCCTAGCTGATTGGCTGAGGGCAGTTCAGTGTGACACGATGCTTATATGAGAAATAGACGATAAATCACTTCACCCCTCTTCAGAAGCCGCTGAAATCCAATCTATGTTCTGCTCACGTGTTTGCAAAGCAAACTAGAGATGACCGTGCAGTTCTGCATACACCATTTCAGGCAGAGGAGTAAGGGAGGAAATTACATCAGGATTGGCTTCAGTCAGAGGCTGTAAAGATAGAAAATGCCTGGAACAGTTTTCTTTTTATTTACTATATAAAATAAAAAACAAATATTTATCTACTTATATATGTGTGTGTTTTTTTTTCCTGGGATAGTATAGCTGACCCTCGTTCTTTAAAATATGCCGATGCACAACATTGACACACAAGCTTTTTTTTGCAATGTGATGTCATTAAAACTACCCTTTTCAGTCTAGCCTCCGGTCAGCTTTTATTTTCTAGACTTGCCATATTTCCACTGCTTTGTGGGTGGGACAGCTCTAGTCTTTCAGTTTTGACTCCCTGGGCCCATATGCAATTCACCTGAGTTTTCTCCTAGGAGATAATTTTTCATCTTCGATTTAAAATAACTTTTCAGCAATTTTCAACTAAAAAAGTAGGTAAAAAAGTAATATCAAATTTATTTTGAGTAAGTTCTTGCTTTCTGGTGGCTTCAAAGGCATTTTATTGACAAGTTTAAAATGATCACCTAGTAGAAAACTCAGGTGAAAAAGTGCAAAATTGCATATGGGCCCTCGTGTCTTTCCATAGGTAGAGTATAATTCATGGATGCAGGACTGTTCACGTCTAGAGTTTATTAAAATAGTAAATCACTTGAGGTGTACCTGTAGTGAAAAAAAGTGTCCTAAATGGGTACTTGCCTAAGTAGAGGGAAGCCTCTGGATAATCCAGAAGCTTCTTACATCCTCCTCTTATTGGTTGTTCCAGCACTGTGGCCCACCAAAGTCAGACAAGTAACAGTAGTGCGGAGCTGAATAGGATCGGCTTTTTCCTCCGAACCCAAGAGGCAGCTTCTTGCTACTGCACAGGCGCAAGCCATCCTGCTCAGTGCTGTCACATTCCTTCAAGTACAGGCCGGCGGCCTCAAACTTCTAAGGGTCCAAGCGCTGGACCAGTGGTCGGAAAATAATGTGGGCAGCTTTTGGAGGCTCCCATAGGCAAAGCTGCCTATAATGCTCTCTGATGCAACCAAATTTAAGCATTTGTAGCCACACTGTTAGATAATGACAGTTAGGCTGGGTTCACACTACATTGCAGCCACAATATGGATGGTCACAGCTGATACATTGTACGGTCCACTATGTCCATCCAGATCCATCCGTGTCCATTGTAATGAACATATCATAGATAGCATTGCCCACTATAATATGTTTTTGTCCCATGCGGTGTCCAGGAAAATCAATCGGAGACACGAAAACTATTTGCCAGCTTTCACCAATCTCAAAAAGCAACTTATGTACATATAGTGAATTGGGCAGCACGGTGGTGTGGTAGTTAGTGCTCTCACCTTGCAGCACTGGGTCCTCAGTCTGAAAATCCCAGCCAGGTCAACATCTGCAAGGAGTTTGTATGTTCTCCGCGTGCCTTCGTAGGTTTCCTCCTACATCCCAAAAACATACAGATAAGTTAATTGGCTTCCCCCTAAATTGGCCCTAGACTATGATACATGCACTACACGATACATACATAGACATATGACTATGGCAGGGATTAGATTGTGAGCCCCTCTAAGGGATAGATTGTGACAAGACAATATATATTCTGTACAGTGCTGCGTAATATGTCGGCGCTATATAAACACTTTAATACATATATTACGTTGACCACAAATACTGCCTAGCTAATCACACAAGAGATTACAGATTTCAGTGAAATAAAGATATGTGAGTTACCTTCGGTCATTCTACAGAAAATGGAAGATGTAGAAAGGCAAAGAAGAACTGGGTCCAATTATAAATTAAAGAGTGTTCATGTTATTGAATAATTGTACACATGGTACAAATGGAGACCAATATGTTTTGGTCTAAATGAAGAACTCTCTGTGCCAAGAGGCACAGTATACAATAAAGAAGTGCAACATTAATTGAATCTAGCTGATTAATAAATGAATGCATCTTAACATATCGCAGCAGAAAGCATCTCATTTCAATAAACAGTAGGCAGAGAACATCTGCAGCATGTAACCATAAACATGACATTAATTATAAGACATGACTGTGCATACTAATGTGATGATGATATCTTCCAATATCAATCCGTGTACACTTCATGAAATCGGGAGTGAGGATATCACCAAAATTCTAATTTACCTCATTAATAGTGTTTAAAGTGAATTTTCTAATTGTTCTGTTAGTTTGGGCAGAAAAGCTGAGCATGTTTACTGGCAAAGCCTAATTGTGGCCACACACATGGCAACCACACTGCTCGTTCTAGTAGATTTAATTGTTTCAGCCAGTTGGATAGTGATAGAAAGTTTTATTCGTGATCTCTTATATCTGATTAAATGTATAGATTTAGTCACTTCTTGAAACAATCAAAATGGCTGGAAAGGTTTTAATTGCTTTAGATGAAACTGCCATACTTGTGTGTTGCTTTGTCTCATTGCCATTCAGACACAGATTTAAAACTTGAAAGATTGCCATGTGTGCGACTAGTATAAATGTGGCCATACATGGATCAATATATCTGGCAGGCTCAATCACAGTCTTTGAATCTGCCAGTATAGCCTCCTATGCTGTACTACCAATTGTTTCTGGACAGTTTATCAATCAAAACCATAATCTAGTACAAGAGTAAATTTGGCTTGAATGCAGAGGCATAGAGTACATGCGGTACCAAGCAACAATGCCCATATTTTATTAAACCTAGGTAAAGCGCCTCTATTTTGCTAAATAGCCTTTCTATAAGGTAAGACCGTATTAACTGCCTGAATCCAGTCTGAGTAAGAGGGGACTATGGCAGTTATCCAATTTTTGGTAAGTTGTCTACATGCTAAATGTAATACCTCCATCACAAATCGTTTCTTATATTTATCTGTGATTCTATCAGCAAACAAGTTTAATATGCAAGTTTTGGGATCACAAACCAATGGACAACCCATGTGATCATTCAAGAATTTTATAATCTGTAACCATTAGGTATTTACCACAGAACAGGACCAGATCATATGAAGAAAAGTTCCCTTATCTACGCGGCACTTGGGATAGAAGTCATCTGCTTGTGACCTAAATTTTGCCAGGTGCACAGGAGTAAGAAAAGCCCAATATAGAACATAGAGGTAGACCAAGCGATCTGGTTGATGTGGGGAAACCTCAGTAACACTGGATAAGGTATCTTCCCAATTGTCATCCGCCAAAATTATACATTTAAGAAAATTTAAAAAAATAAATAGGTAAAGTGCAAAAAATTCAGATTTATTATCACCCCACAGTTGCAGCAGAGAACTACATTTTGTTTTACTATGGGCAACACCTACACTTCTTTCCTCAATCTTAAATTTCCCTCAACATGTCTCCAGGTTAAATATCTGAGTTATAGTCAGCGCTGCTATAATTGTAATCAGTGCTGCTCGGATACCCCTTTTCAAAATCCTGATTGGATCCGGATCCGGATACCCAGATTCTAATCTGAATCCGAATCGGATGTCCGACCTCAGTATCCGGCCGGATTCGGATATCTGGATAGAAAAAACGGAAGCGGCCTTTAAATTGCTTTAAAAACGTTTTTAGGGTAAATGAGGCATGTAGCATCATTATTCTTTTAAAGGGAAACGCTAATTGATGATGTGGGGACTTAAAATCCCCCCCCCCCCCCCAAAAAATGGCTGTCAATTAACATCAGGACTAGGTTCCAGACAGCAGTCGTGCAGCCCACATTGGGCTTGATTCACAAAGCAGTGCTAACTGTTAGCACGTCTGTGAAACCCCCCTTAGCACATCTAAACAGGATTTTCGCGCACAAAACTTTACGCGCGCACTGCACAGAGCGCAGGGCGCTCCGCGCGAAGTGCCCATTAAAGCCTGGGACTTAGCGCGCATAGGACTTTGCGCGCATAAACTTAGCGCGCAATCTGATTGAGAAATCCGGTGCTAACCTACTTAGCACCCTGGTTAGCACGTCTAAAGACTTTAGACGTGCTAAGTAGGTTAGCACTGCTTTGTGAATCACGCCCCTTGTGTCCAAAGTCCAACCGCACAACTGGGACATGGCAGTTTTCAGCCCAGACACCTCCAAAAAATTATGCAGCAATTGTGTTTTGGGTGAAATATAGGTGGTATCAGCACAGCAGCAGTGTCCTGTGGCACCCTGGCGGTGGGAGCAGCAAAGGCAGCAGGAGCAGGGCAAATCAGCAGCAGCAGGTGTAACGTCTGCCAGGAGCATGCCAGACGTGGCACTTGGCAGTGGCACGTGGCATTTGGCACGTGGCACTTGACATGTGGCACATGGCACATGGCACTTTTGCACGTGCCACGTGGCACTTTGCTCGTGGCACGTGACACTTTGCACGTGGCACGTGACACTTTGCATGTGCCACGTGCCAAGTGCAAAGTGCCACGTGCCAACAGCCACGTGCAAAGTGCCAAGTGCAAAGTGCCACGTGCCAAGTGACAGTCAGCAGAGGAGAAGCCACTAACTGTCACACTGGCACTGCTTAGCAGTTCTGTAGTAAGTTAACACAGTAGTACTACTACTCTAACAACTACTAGCACTGACTGCAGTACTACAGTACTAACTACACAATAACACAGTAATCGTATTCCCTAACCTAACCTATACTTTAGCTAACTAAGGCTAATAGATGGCCAGCAGGCAGCAGCTGGCCTGGTCTGTGCACAGCACACACACAGACACATAGCAGCTGCAGCAGCCCTGCAGCACACACTCTAACTGTCACACAATGAAATCAAGCTAATTAACAATACAATAGTGTAGTAATAGTGAAGGGGTTAATCAATGAACAGCTTTAGGTTTATCACTGTGTACAGCACTTGCTAGGCCAGCAGCACTGGAGCACGTCTCTCAGTGAGCATTCACAAGCAAAAACGATATGTCTCATCATGGCAGCCCTCTTTATTATACAGGGGGGTTGGCCAGGGTTCCTTTCTGTGATTGGGTGCCAGGGCTTAGGCTGGGAGCCCTCTGATTGGCTCAATGAGGTCAGGTGGGGCTGGCCAGGGTTCCCTTCTGTGATTGGTTGCTAGGGCTTCTGCTGAGAGCCCTCTGATTGACTCAATGATGTCATCTCCTTAGTTACAGTTTCTCAGTAGTTGGATTTCTGCAGATATCCGCGGATATCCGGATTGCCAGCCAACTATCCACAGATAGCTATCCGGATTTGGGCCCAGGTATCCGGAATCCGATTCCGGTCAGATAGCTGAAAGAAGTTTGGATATCCGGGTTACCCGGATTTCCGGAATCCGGATGAGCAGCACTAATTGTAATGAATTCAAAACAAACTACCAATCCTGAGCTGAAATAGTGCTTCAGGCAGGGGCGTAGCAATAGGGGGTGCAGAGGTAGCGACCGCATCGGGGCCGTTGGGCAAGAGGGGCCCCGAAGGGCCCTCCCTCAACTACAGTATTGGCTCTCTATTGGTCCTGTGCTCAAAATAATCACCTCTATATATACTTTGAATAGTGGTAATCCTTAAAAAACTGTTCCCCATCCCCTTCTTGCACCTCTGACACTGTGGTTGCCATTGGCAGGTTTTAGTGCTCTGCCGCAATTGTTATGTATAGAGTGTTGGGGGGGCCCCATTGTAAAACTTGCATCGGGGCCCACAGCTCCTTAGCTACGCCACTGGCTTCAGGACTATTAAATTAACTACTATATTCTCTAAAGCGCAGAGAACTTCAGAGTTCACCTGTGTATTTCCAGCATTTCTATTCTAATGGACAGATAACAATCAACAATATGAAATGGACCGAGAAGCCAGCACACAGGCTTTTCAATGCCAGAATGCACAGTTCTATTTATGCAGTTCCTAGTATAGCTGCAGGCCAAAGGTGAACTTGTTACAAAACGGAAAAAGAAGAAAGCGTAATTCCAGAATCCAGGAATGCATTTTTCCATGGTAAATGCAGAAGCTTAACCTAGCTACACAGAGCCATCTCGTCATGAGATAGTGTATGGGCTCACAGCAATGAGATGTCTCATCTCTGCACACCCTTCAGCTATTTTCCAGTGTTTTGTTATAATCCCTGCAAAGTGGCAGTCTGCTAGAAAGTGTGTCTATTCAGAGAACTCCCAATATAACATGTCAGCATTATGTGCCTGATCAGAGGTGTCCCCTACAACATTTTATTGGTATGTACCCCTTTTAACCTCTTGAGGACTGCAGGGCTAAACCCCCCTAGTGACCAGGCCATTTTTAGTAAAATTGTCCACTGCAGCATTAAGGCCAAGCTTTAAGGCCAAGCTGCAGGGCCGCATAACACAGCACACAAGTGATTCCCCCCTTTTCTCCCCACCAACAGAGCTCTCTGTTGTTGGGGTCTGATCGCTCCCCCCATGTTTATTTTTTTTATAATAAATATTATTGTTTGTGTGTTGTTTTTTTTTAACTGTTTCTTTAAACCCCTTCCCTCCCTCCCGCCCCACAGCCAGCCAATTACGGCGATCGGCTGTTATAGGCTTCTGCCTATGAGAGCCGATCGCTCTCTTGTCCCCAGTGCAGCACTGCTGCTGATCGCAGCGCTGCACAGTGTAAATAGACAGCGACCATGCCGTCTAACAGTCTCCCGAGCGGCAATAGCCGCTCGGAGACTGAAGGCGAGGCGGAGCTCCGCCCCTCAAGCAGGAGATGCACGCGCAGTGTGCGCGCGATCTCCTGCATTAGCTGGCCCCAGGACTTTACGCCAATCGGCGTTAGGCGTTCCTGGGACTGCCGCCGCGACCACGCCCATCGGCGTGACGCGGTCGGAAAGAGGTTAAAACCCTGTACAGGTAGTCTCCGACTGACGAACGGCATGGATTCAGTGTTTCCATTGGAACAAGTCAAAAATCGATTTTAAAAAAAGTACCTCCTGGGGTATGAATACCACAATTTGAGGACCTAGGCCCTACAACACATCAGCATTATGTGCCTCTTCAGAGGGGTCCCCTACAATACATCAGCATCATGTGCCTGTTCAGAGGGATCCCCTACAACATATCAACATTATGTGCCTGTTCAGGGGGATCCCCTACAACATATCAACATTATGTGCCTGTTCAGGGGGATCCCCTACAACACACCAGCATCATGTGCCTGTTCAGGGGGATCCCCTACAACACACCAGCATCATGTGCCTGTTCAGGGGGATCCCCTACAACACACCAGCATCATGTGCCTGTTCAGTGGGATCCCCTACAACACATCAGCATCATTTGCCTGTTCAGAGGGATCCCCTACAACACACCAGCATAATGTGCCTGTTCAGAGGGATCCCCTACAACACACCAGCATCATGTGCCTGTTCAGGGGGATCCCCTACAACACACCAGCATAATGTGCCTGTTCAGAGGGATCCCCTACAACACACCAGCATAATGTGCCTGTTCAGGGGGATCCCCTACAACACTCCAGCATAATGTGCCTGTTCAGAGGGATCCGCTACAACACATTAGCATCATGTGCCTGTTCAGAGGGATCCGCTACAACACATTAGCATCATGTGCCTGTTCAGTGGGATCCCCTACAACACATCAGCATCATTTTCCTGTTCAGAGGGATCCCCTACAACACATTAGCATCATGTGCCTGTTCAGAGGGATCCCCTACAACACACCAGCATAATGTGCCTGTTCAGAGGGATCCCCTACAACACACCAGCATAATGTGCCTGTTCAGAGGGATCCCTTACAACACACCAGCATAATGTGCCTGTTCAGAGGGATCCCCTACAACACACCAGCATAATGTGCCTGTTCAGAGGGATCCCCTACAACACACCAGCATAATGTGCCTGTTCAGAGGGATCCCCTACAACACACCAGCATAATGTGCCTGTTCAGAGGGATCCCCTACAACACACCAGCATAATGTGCCTGTTCAAAGGGATCCGCTACAACACACCAGCATAATGTGCCTGTTCAGAGGGATCCGCTACAACACACCAGCATAATGTGCCTGTTCAGAGAGGCGTGTCTTATAAAGCATGTTAGCATTGTGTGTGCACCCAGGGGAACAACCTAGAAAGCATGCCAGAATAACATTTCTATCCATAGAGGACCCCAAGATGTCAGAAATGTGTTTCTGTTCAGTAATCACTACTAGAAACACAGTTAGTGACAAGACAATATACTATGTACAGTGCTGCGGAAGATGTCGGCGCTATATAAATACTAATAGTAATAATAGAAAGCACTGCATGTTTACTAAAAGAGAAAACTACTAATATAAATAAGTAATCAAGGACATCAAGAACATAAGATTAGAACATAAATGTTGCCATCTAGTGATAATCAGCTTACGCCTTGTCTGGGTTCAACTCTGTGGTTGTGCCAAGGAAACGTGTGGGCACTACAGCATCAGTATATACAATGTTGCATCACACAAAGACTGGTGTTCATCATGTGTATATAACCATGCAATTCATGTATACTCCAGACAGAAAGTGTTGAAGACTGTACATGAATTTTGAACATTTCAGCAACGCTACACTTTAAACAATGCTACAACATTTATTAGATAGTGGCCCATCTCTCATTAACTTTTCTCTTGAATTTTCTTCAAGGAGAAATTTTCAAATCTTACCAATAAAATACCCAACAAAGCTCCCAACATGCAAGAAATTACTATAATAAGCTTGATATTCCTTTTTTACCTACTTTTTGGTACTTTTTTTTTAATTGCTGAGTAGTTATATTTTGAGAAGATGAAAAATGATCTCCTGGGAGAAAACGCAGGAGAAATGTTAACTGAATAATGGCCATTGGGCTTAATGTAATAGTGTGGTAAGGTTGCCATGAGCACGGAGCGCATGGCGATATTAACATTACTAGCACCACGGGAGCACAACCCATTAACACCTCTAATTATGGTATGGTACTGGCCAGTGCTACTTATGCACTAGTAATGGTAAAATTGTTGTGCACTCCCTGTGCATGGCAACTTTACCGTAGTATACTGCATCAGGCCCAAGGTTTCATTGCAAAGGCTGGCAGCTAAAGCCTGACTGCTTATGAGGTGAGAGGTGAGTTGGGGGTCTAATAGCTGATCGACTATCATTAACCAATCTGCTATTACTACTTAGACTTATTAGTAGCTGATTGGCTATCACTCACAGAACGGCTACTATAGTGCCAGCAGGTGATCGCTGTTAAACAGCGCAGGAGATTTGGGCTATATCAATGCACAGTGAGTAACTTCGGTGCCATCAGAAGACGGAGCTTAAAGAGAACCCGAGGTGGGTTCTAACAATGCTATCAGCATACAGAGGCTGGGTCTGCATATACTGCCTAGCTTCTGTTGCTATACCGATCCCCCCCTAAACCCCCCTGCGCTCTGCTATGCCCCCATAAATCATCAGCCGAGCTGTCGACACACTGAGTGTTGCAGCCGGCTGTTTATCTCTGCATCTGTCAGTCTCGCCACTCCCCCGCCTCCTCCATAGCTCTGGTCCCTGCTCGTGTCCCTTCCCTCCCCGCTGATTGGAGGGAAGGGCCGCAGGCGGGTACCGGAGCTATGGAGGAGGCGGGGGAGTGGCGAGACTGACAGATGCAGAGATAAACAGCCGGCTGCAACACGCAGTGTGTCGACAGCTCGGCTGATGATTTATGGGGGCATAGCAGAGCGCAGGGGGGTTTAGGGGGGGAATCGGTATAGCAACAGAAGCTAGGCAGTATATGCAGACCCAGCCTCTGTATGCTGATAGCATTGTTAGAACCCACCTCGGGTTCTCTTTAAAAGGAAGGTTCAGGGAGGGCTGAAAAAAAATAAAAATCAATATCCACTTACCTGGGGCTTCCTCCAGCCCGTGGCAGGCAGGAGGTGCCCTCGCCGCCGCTCCGCAGGCTCCCGGTGGTCTCCGGTGGCCGACCCGACCTGGCCAGGCCGGCTGCCAGGTCGGGCTCTTCTGCGCTCCAAGGCCTGGCACTTCTGCGGCCCACGCGGGCGCGCTGACGTCATCGGACGTTCACCGGGCTGTACTGCGCAGGCGCAGAACTACTGCCAGGCCTTGGAGTGCAGAAGAGCCCGGCCTGGCAGCCGGCCTGGCCAGGTCGGGTCGGCCACCGGAGACCACCGGGAGCCTGCGGAGCGGCGGCGAGGGCACCTCCTGCCTGCCACGGGCTGGAGGAAGCCCCAGGTAAGTGTATATTGATTTTTATTTTTTTACAGCCCTCCCTGAACCTTCCCTTTAAGTTACTTTTAAAACACTAATTCAGCCGCCAGCAACAGCTGGCAGCCGAATTACAACATTTTCCACCATCCAGGGAGGGGGGGTATAGTAATATACGTCGTCGAGACTTGTGCAGGAACAGGGTAAGCCGTAGATTGGCTTTATCCTGCACCCAAGTCTCCCGGCAGCATATTCATAGGTATGCCTAGCAGGGCATACATTATAATGGGTGCCGCAAGAATCTGGGTGCTGGGAAAAGCCACAAGTAGAATATTAGTAAGTTACTGATATTCTTCTTTGGATCAGAGGGGAATTCCGATAGTAAAATATTACAAATATAGATTTCTGGCCCAAACACCCAGATTGCTTGTAAGCCCAGCCCAGTTGAATATATGTAAGAAAAAAGGATCAACAGGTGCATCCATATTTATTTCTATTCTGTGGGCATCACCAAATTTTCTTCCGCAATTCTCTATCCCTCTTTATCACCTTTCCATGGATTTTCTAAATCATTAAATTTCTACGCGGGCATAATAAAACAGAAGGTACTTGCGATAATTCACCTTTAAGTGAACATCTGTGATTACCCACAATGCACCGGTACTGAATATGCAAATTAATTAATGGAGGTAGGTGAGAAATCATTTCTGACATTTTGGAGTCTTTCTGTGCAAGGGAAAAAAAAATAGTTGGCAAAAGCTATACTGTGATGGTACAGTATACTAAGTTAATATTTTGATAACTTGAAAATTAAACCATAAAGTTCATTTTATTTATTTTTTTTCAAATTGTTTCAAATATTTTTTGAGTAAAAAAAATATATAAAAAAATAATAATAAATATATATTAACCACTTCCACACCATGAAATTTTATGCTGATCTGTGCAGCGTGGGCTCTCCAGCCCACAGCACAGATCAGCTAGCAGCCAGGGCGATCAGACTTCCCCCCTTTTTTCCCCACTAGGGGGATGTCCTGCTGGGGGGGTCTGATCGCCGCCGGCTGCTTGCGCTTGCGGGGGGGGGGCTCTTCAAAGCCCCCCTCCGCAGCGCTTCCTGGCCTCCTTCCCCTTCCCTCCCTCTCCCTCCCCCTGTGAGCGGCGCAGGACGGATTTCCGTCCTGCGCCTGATGGGATAGGCTTTAGCCTATCAGATGCCGGTGATCCCCGGCCAATCAGAGGCCGGGGATCGCCAATCTCCTCTACGGCGCTGCTGCGCAGCAGCGCCGTATACATGTAAACACCGGGGAAGATCTTCCCCGTGTGTTTACATTTACCCTGCGAGCCGCCGATCGGCTCGCAGGGTGTTCACGGAGACACCCTCCGTGAACTGACATGGAACGGCCGCTCATACGAGCGGCCGTTTCCATGGTATACACTTCAGGATTCAGGGGCGTGTGTATATACGCTCCGAGAATCCGGAAGTGGTTAATAAAAATATACATATATATATATATATATATATATATATATATATATATATATATATATATATACCCATATATACCCTTATATCTAGATAAAATGACCTAGCAACTTTTTTTTTGGTGCAGTGAGAGTTAATAGTATGTGGTTTAGAGATTCTGTGATTACTGACAGAGCAATTTACTTAGTTTTTACTTTGGTTCAGCAAGTCTACATCCTTTTGGAATATGCAGTCAGCTTAATTGAAATTCAAAATGAATTAAAAATGTTTTACAAAACTGGAACCGATCCTGTAAATTGGGGCTCCCTTAGGGCAGAGGAAAAATTGTTGCCCTTAAAAAACTCTTTATAGACCAACTCATCGTGGTGACGTGCATAACATTGTCAGTAGGGATGGACAATGAGATGCAAATAATCCTGAGTTGATGCAAATTTTGTATGGAAATGTACGCAGCTTGAAAATAGACTAATCAAGTTCTACTTTGACAGAATAAGATTGGTCCCCTTAAGTTACAACAATTTGGATACAAAATGTTCACAGTCCTGCATCAATTTGGAACTATTTGCATCTCCCTGACCATCCCTAGTAGTCAGTATGATCCAACACTAAAGCTGGCCATACACTAGGCCGATTCCCCGCCGATCGACAGCAGATTCGATCACTGGGATCGAATTTGCTGTCAAATCGTTAACGCAAAATTTCGATCTATTTCGCCCCGAAATAGATCAGTCCAGTCGATCGCTCCGTGCGGGAAATTACCGTCGATCGCCCACGGGTAGGGAGTGCGTCGCTAGCGGCGTTCAAGTGCCCGACGACCGACGTAATACAGCTGCAATACATTACCTGATCTGGCCGGCGCGTATCCCCCCGGTCACCGCTTCACTTCTTCCTGTCCCGGCTGGAACTTTAAACAGTAGAAGGAGCTCTACTGTTTAAACTTCCCCCAGACAGGAAGAAGTGAAGCCTGCTGGATCCGGAGACCAGACCAGAGCGAAGAAGAAGACAGCGGAGACCTGGGGAGTTGCGCCGGCGGAGCAGGTAATGTATGTGGGGTGGGGGGCGGAGTGGCGACAGCACCACCACCACAGATTGTGAACGGTTTCAGGCTGAAATCGATTCACAATCTGTTTGCAGTAAAGGCAGCCATACAATCCCTCTCTGATCAGATTTGATGAGAGAGGGATCTGTCTGTTGGTTGAATCTGATGGCAAATCAACCAGTGTATGGCTACCTTAAGGCTTAGATCTGTTTTTTGTAAAATTTGGCTTAATCAGTTCCAATCAGACATAGGCTCCCTGCACACCGCATGCGATTCCGATCCTGCTTTTTAATCGGTTTTTACATCTGATTCTGATTTTTAATCTTTACTGCATGCTGCGTTTTTTGATAAGTTTTTCTGTTGAAAGTATTTAGGGAAAATCGAAATTGAAAATCGGAAACTGAATCTGAATCTGAAAACGGATTTGCAGTGTACAGGGAGCCATCAGGTGAGTATAAGTTCCCAAAATACCGTACTATGGAAACAAGTAAAGACTCAAATCTTATCCTACTGTGGTTTACTCTGAGGGCTAGTTCACAGTGGTCAGTTGTGTTGCACTTGCAATATAATTTTGCATGTCAACTCACTGTCCATACAATTCTATGGGCCTGTTACTGTAATTTGTAACTGATCGCCTTATTCTAACTCGCTGCATGCAGGCTTTGTATTAACACTAGTCCAGTCTCCATTGAAGTTCACAGTCATTATAACGCATGCATTATGCAACTGACCACTGTGTACCTATCCTGTAGGTTTCTTTTGGTGGAAAATATTGCTCTATGGGAATCCTCCTGACCTCTTTGAAAATTATAGGAATGCTGGCATTACAAACATTTTATAAACACAGATAGGTCTAGTAAGCTATATCAAATGAGCGATTGCTTTAGTAGCGACTGAAAGGCTACATAACTTATACTTATATAGAAATGAGATGGCCATACTATCTGTACCCTAATAAGCTCTGTGCCCCCCCCCCCCCCCCCCGCCAAGCATAGCTGGCTTGCCCTCCGTCTTGCTGCTTCCCTCCAGTTTAAAGCTCCTACCGGATTCAGAAGTGCATGCTCTGTCCTCTCCCCGCATTAGGTCTCTAGCTAGCAGTCCTGCTTAATGTGATGAAATGTATTTGGGCACCTCTGCACAAGAAGTTTTGCCACAGTGTGTACTGAGCTATGAGGAAAAAAAACTTGCAATCCGGACTTGTATTAGAAGCTTTTTATATATTTAAGTATTTATATAGCGCCGACATATTACACAGCTATTAGGAACTCATTTAATAAAAATATGACAAACAAACTTATAGCCGAAACCCGTTCTAAATTGGTTCTCACAAAGGGATTGCTATTAAATTTAGGGCTATAATCAGGGGCATAACTATAGTTTGCCAGGCCTCCCAGCAGCAAAAATCTGCCAGCCATGCTCCTACACCCTCCCGCAGCACAACCATGCTGCAAGCCTGCGACCCCCCCCCCCCCTTTCCCAATCATGTTATTAGGTACCTCCCCCCCCCCCCACCCCCCTTTCCCGCAAAAGCCACCTGCCAGGAAGAAAATACTCAAAACTATTTTGACAGTACATTTTCACCTACTTTTTTGCACTTTTCAATTGTAGAATGCTGAAAAGTTATTTTAAACATAAGATGAAAAATTATCTCCTGGGAGAAAACTTAGGAGAAAAGGTGCATTGGATTAGGCCTTAGAGGTAATATCCGAGGTCCGTATATTACCCACAACTTTGCTTTGCAGCCTATGGTGGCATCTAATACAGCCAAGCATCCCCATGCCCAAGTCACATGACCCATAAGGCATCTTTCTACTGGTCGAGACGCTCTCAGATCTCATATACTGAAGAGGATAGGTCATGTGAGGCAGCTGAAATTCAAATTATTATCATTCCAATAACATTTATTTTAAAACAAATAAAATGTGCCCGCAGCTGAATTTATAGGATTAAAAAAGAAACAATTCCCAGCATAAGATTGCTATTTGTATGACTGCTACAAATTTTATATCAAAATGTCAAGACGAGAAACAATGCAGGTATAAAAAGCAGCCTCCAAGATTTAACACATTACTGTATACGGTGTGCAATATATATCTAGTAAAGTGGTTATTGATCACTGGTGGTTCATATATTTCTTTGTAATCAAAAGTGACAGGATTTTATAATGCATATTGAAAGGTGTGTCTGGTGTTAAATAATCATGTTGTCTATCTCTGACACTTGCTAATATCCACAGCAAATAAAACAAACTTAGAAAATAGCATGTTCTGGCATAACTATATACTGGCAGTCAATTAAATGACAACACTGCAGAGTGTGAAGTTCACAGTTAGCTGTTGTCCTTGTCATTCGTCCTTGAAATAACTAGATTATTAAAATGACTATATAATGGGTATAAGACAGTTAGGTTCACCTGAATTAGGTCATCCAGCCAGTGAAAAACAAGCAGTAAGAGGAATCTTTATTTCCATGACCACTTTAGTTGCCCCAGATCCACAAATATACTAAGGGCAGAGCCAAAGGACTTTTGGATACCCTCATGGTATATGCAGCTACCTTAACTTTTCAATGTTACATTTACTACAGTGAGGCAGGGGTCACACTTGTCTTTCAGTTTCTACACTTTTCAGAAAACTGAAAGACAAATGTGACCTCTACCTTACAACAGCTAACGTAATTTATAGAGAAAACTGACAAATTGCGCAAGATGTCAGTTTTTCTTCTGAGTGCGAAATATACATTCAAGTGTGACCTAGCTCATTGATTAACATGAGTTCTCAGTTGAAAACAGTTTTTCTGTGCAGAAAACGCGCACGAAAGCCGACAAGTGTGACCCCTGCCTGAAGGTTCACTAGCATCACATGCAAATCATCACAAAATTGCTGATTTCAAGTTAGTGTAAAAGGCATGGGCGTCTGCAGAAAATTTTCCAGGGGGGGGGGAGTGATGTGGTGCGCATAGCACGCCACGCTGAAAAATGGGTGTGGTCATGGACCAGAATGTGGGTGTGGTCACGGGTGAAGCCAAATTTACATGAACTTAGCAATGGTGGGACATTAGACTAGGACAGTGGTGGCGAACCTTTTGGAGGCTGAGTGCCCAAACTGCAACGAAAAGTCACTTATCTATCGCAAAGTGCCAACACGGCAATTTAAACTAAATACAAACGTTTTAACTCATACATGAACATTATGGAAAATCCAAGTTGAAAATAAACTGTGAAGATAAAAATTTCATCCATCCTACTCCTGAAAAATGTATTCATCTTTTTAGAACCACCCGGTTTTAATTTTCTGTTTTAAAAAGCTAAAACAGTAGGTTTAATGCAATTGTCTCATATGATGATGATTCAGCTTTTCTCATAGTCTCGCAGTTAGCAATTATGTGACCCCCAACAAGACATATTCAGCAATCATGAGGCCCCCAACAAGACAAATTCAGCAATCATGAGGCCCCCAACAAGACAAATTCAGCAATCATGAGGCCCCCAACAAATCATAAGGCCCACAACAAGACAGATTCAGCAATCATGAGGCCCCCAACAAGACAAATTCAGCAGTCATGAGGCAAATAAATAGACAGCATTTCACATAAATAGGCAGAATGCCCCCTTAATATGGTAGACACCTCTCACCTGGATTCTGAATTCTCCTCTACTGGCTGCTGTGCTTGGCTGGCCTGGCAATACTGTTTTTGGCTGGCTTGGGGATGATGTGTGGGCCGAATGGCGTGGCGGTGATGCTGGGTTGGCCTGGCTGGTGGTGCTGCTGGGCTGGCCTGGCTGGCGGTGATGCTGGGCTGGCTAGCCTGGATAGTTTAGGTAGTGACAGGTGCCCCCTAGCTTAGGTAGCGCCAGGAGCCCTCCAGTTTAGGTAGTGACAGGGCCCCCCAGTTTAGGTAGTGACAGGAGCCCCCCAGTTCAGGTAGTTACAGGAACCCCCCAGTTCAGGTAGTGACAGGGACCCACCCCCAGTTCAGGTAGTGACAGGAGCCCCCCTCCATTCAGGTAGTGACAGGGACTCCCCCAGTTCAGGTAGTGACAGGAGCCCACCAGTTCAGGTAGTTACAGGGACCCCACAGTTCAGGTAGTGACAGGAGCCCCCCAGTTCAGGTAGTGACAGGAGCCCCCCAGTTCAGGTAGCGACAGGGACCCACCCCCAGTTCAGGTAGTGACAGGAGCCCACCAGTTCGGGTAGTGACAGGAGCCCCCCTCCATTCAGGTAGTGACAGGGACACCCCCAGTTCAGGTAGTGACAGGGACCCACCCCAAGTTTAGGTAGTGATGTGCGGCCGGTAGGAACAGTGGCGGGGAAGGGGGAACATCCTCCCCCTTCCCTCACCTTGGGGCTCACCCTTCCTTGGTCCCCCCTCCATAATTAAGTGGCTGGCAGCGGGCGGCAGTGGAGCGGAAGTTTTCCTCTATTCCCTGCACGAGAGATAGATCTGTGCATCGCTGGTCTGACGTCACTGCCTAGACCAGATGCGCACAGAATCTTTCTCGCGTGCAGAGAATAGAGGAAGTGTTCCGCTGCCGCCCAGTCCGCCGCTCAATTATGGAGGGGGGAGCGAGTAAGGGGGAACCCCAAGGTGAGGAAAGAAGGGGGGGGAGACGTCCCCCCTTCTATGCCGCTGTGCAGAAACGCTCCCCCTTCACAGCGCTGAGTCAGGTGGGGGATTACCAAGGGGCGCCGCCACTGAATCGGCGGCCAGGGGGGGGAAGCAGCGGGCAGACAGGGGGGTGCAGCTGCCCCAATTTGCCCGACGTGCGGATGCCCATGGTAAAAGGCCATATATACAGTATGTCTTCATGTTGATAATTTTGTGCACTTTTAGATTGAAGGAAAAAAAAAGTAGTGGGGCAACTCAGACATTTCATATATTATTATATACAGAGAAAAAAAACAATCATCTTAGACCAAGCTGCAACTGACTGACACTGGCTGCATAAGCCTCTTAAAGGCACAATTACAGTGGGTTGCAAAAGTATTCGGCCCCCTTGAAGTTTTCCACATTTTGTCATATTACTGCCACAAACATGAATCAATTTTATTGGAATTCTACATGAAAGACCAACACAAAGTGGTGTACACGAGAAGTGGAACGAAAATCATACATGATTCCAAACATTTTTTACAAATAAATAACTGCAAAGTCGCGTGTGCATAATTATTCGGCCCACTTTGATCTGAGTCCAGTCAGTTGCCTATAGACATTGCCTGATGAGTGCTAATGACTAAATAGAGTGCACCTGTGTGTAATCTAATGTCAGTACAAATACAGCTGCTCTGTGAGGGCCTCAGAGGTTGTCTAAGAGAATATTGGGAGCAACAACACCATGAAGTCCAAAGAACACACAAGACAGGTCAGGGATCAAGTTATTGAGAAATTTAAAGCAGGCTTAGGCTACAAAAAGATTTCCAAAGCCTTGAGCATCCCACGGAGCACTGTTCAAGCGAACATTCAGAAATGGAAGGAGTATGGCACAACTGTAAACCTACCAAGACAAGGCCATCCACCTAAACTCACAGGTCGAACAAGGAGAGCGCTGATCAGAAATGCAGTCAAGAGGCCCATGGTGACTCTGGACGAGCTGCAAAGATCTACAGCTCAGGTGAGAGACTCTGTCCATAGGACAACTATTAGTCATGCACTGTACAAAGTTGGCCTTTATGGAAGAGTGGCAAGAAGAAAGGCATTAACAGAAAGCATAAGAAGTCCCGTTTGCAGTTTGCCACAAGCCATGTGGGGGACACAGCAACCATGTGGAAGAAGGTGCTCTGGTCAGATGAGACCAAAATGGAACTTTTTGGCCAAAATGCAAAACGCTATGTGTGGCGGAAAACTAACACCGCACATCACTCTGAACACACCATCCCCACTGTCAAATATGGTGGTGGCAGCATCATGCTCGGGGGTTGCATCTCTTCAGCAGGGACAGGGAAGCTGGTCAGAGTTGATGGGAAGATGGATGGAGCCAAATACAGGGCAAACTTGAAAGAAAACCTCTTGGAGACTGCAAAAGACTTGAGACTGGGGCGGAGGTTCACCTTCCAGCAGGACAATGACCCTAAACATAAAGCCAGGGTAACAATGGAATGGTTTAAAACAAAACATATCCATGTGTTAGGATGGCCCAGTCAAAGTCCAGATCTAAATCCAATCGAGAATCTGTAGCAAGATCTGAAAACTGCTGTTCACAAACGCTGTCCATCTAATCTGACTGAGCTGGAGCTGTTTTGCAAAGAAAAATGGGAAAGGATTTCAGTCTCTAGATGTGCAAAGCTGGTAGAGACATACCCTAAAAGACTGGCAGCTGTAATTGCAGCAAAAGGTGGTTCTACAAAGTATTGACTCAGGGGGCCGAATAATTACACACACCCCACTTTGCAGTTATTTATTTGTAAAAATTGTTTGGAATGATGTATGATTTTCGATCCACTTCTCACATGTACACCATTTTATAATGGTCTTTCATGTGGAATTCCAATAAAATTGATGCATGTTTGTGGCAGTAATGTGACAAAATGTGGAAAACATCAAGGGGGCTGAATACTTTTGCAACCCACTGTATGTTCATTACAGCTGAAATAGGTGCTGACTACTAATGAAACTCCCACTACTACAGCTTATTAAAGGGGACCTCACCTTTAGCTTTTTAGGACATCAGTTCCACTTGTTGCAGAGCACATTAGCAGGGACGCCGCATGCAAGCTTCTCTCAGGTCTCCACCCTAATGCAAGTTTAAAATCACCCAAAGATTTGGTAACATGCATGCAACTATGACTTGGGAGCAGCTGAACCATAAAAAGGGAGGGGGCGCAGCGCCCTAGGACCTCTCACCACCTGGGGACAGTTTGGCTGCTAAGAGAGCAAAAAGCCTATTGCTATTACAGACTCTAAAAGCTATATGATATTGATTGAAATGTATTTTTGAATGCTATATTTGCACATGTACACGCACCCTTAGCACTGAGCAGTTTTCTTTCTCTGACGAAGCCCCCCATTTTAAGGTGGTGAAACATGTTGGGTTGGTGGGGGTCTTTATGTATTTATAAGCATTTTTTGTCGAGGGAACAGGTGTCTTGATCCGGTTGCATATATTAAGTCTGAGTGACGTAGATCTAGAGTGCCCTAACCTGTTCCTTGTATGTCAATATCAATGAAAATATAATATACTCCTTTTAAAGTGTATAATAAAAGTTACATTTGAATAAGGGTCAGGGCCGGTTCTCTCATGAAGCACGGTGAAACAGTTGCATCAGATGCAGAGATTACAGAGGCAGCATATTTGTACTGTGTGTTTACACCAACAAAATGTGGTCAGAGTAACAGGAGAAGCGAGAGGAGAGCGAGGTGAAGAGGTCATTATTGGGGAAAAGCAGCTTGTGACAGTAGTGAGGAAGGGGAGACAGGAGAGCAGCAGTGTTTCATTTGACTTGTACAGCAGAAGGGAGGACCCTGACCCACCAACCAAGCCAGCTGAAATTTGTTTGACTAAGAAGCAGCTAATGCATGGTACCAGATTTGCTGATCCCAGCTTGCATACTCTCTACAATTAGGACCCTGGGAGAGCAGTATAAGAATGAGAATCCCTTCTTAACCAATAACCACCAGTTGCGGGCATTGGGCTTGGACCCTAAGAGCATGTCTGCTTTGTGTGCAGCAAAACTTATGGAGAGGCAGCGGACAAGTTTAGTTAGGTAGTAGATTTGTAAAGCTCAGATTTTTTGGTCATGAACATGTGATAAAGCAGTTTTGCAGTTGAGGATGTTCATCTCTATACTCTTTGACCCCAATTAAACCCACTGTCCTGGGCATTTCGAAACCATAATTGAATTAGTCTAGTAGTATAAGGGTGGAGGTTTCCATCATCCTAATTTATGACAGCACTGTCTAGGAATTGCCTATTGGGTTTCAACTTGACCACATGGAAAGCTTAATGTTCCTTTTCAGTGACCTCAGATACACTATGAAGGTGCCTTAGGTTACTTAACATAATACTTTGACTTGTCCCGTGAGGATAACAGCAACTTAGATAATGATTAGGATTATGCATCTATATAGAACTGACAGCTACTGCAGTGCTTTATAGAGTCAATAGTTGCTACTTACTGTCCTTCAGAGGAGCGCACAAGGCATCTTCTTATATTCATGGAATCTTTTCAACATCATTAACGTATGTAACTATTAAATATACTGTATAATAATGCTGTGAATAATTGCATATTCATTTATATTAATAGTTACTGTTCCATTTCCCACACAGTGTGAGAAAAGGACTTTGTGAGAAAGAAAGGCAAAGTATAAATGTCCCAGTGTGGCGCGCCTGATAGCAGTGGCAGCGAGTGCGAATGGATTGGCTTTCAGTTCTCATTTTAATCAAGTTTGCCTCATCCTGAATGTTTACGCTGCAGGAAGATGTCACTTTGCGAAAATCACTTTGCTTTGATACTCTTCAACTATAATAAACAGATACTTTGTTTTTCCAGAAACAACACTTTAAAGTAGCGTTTATAGCAGGACAGCTCAGAGGAATAATCTAAGCTATCAAGCATAATAGCTTTATCCTTGTCACACTGCATAATCATGAAATCCTGCTATTAATTAAAGGGTTTTTTGTCCTTCAATCTAGCTGTATCATACAGACGCTGCTTCATTTCTGTAACGCAAGCATTAAGTGTATGAATATCACAAGACATTTCTCAGTAACATTGTTCAGGACTCTTCTCATGAGGAAAATATTTAAACTATCATTTCTGGCTTCCGAAATATGCTAATATTTGACTGTGTAGTGCTGATTTTCTTGTTCTAATCATTTCTAAATCACACACTTGGAACAAGTGAGCCAGTCAGGTGTTCTCTCACGTCTAATTTGCATACTTGTTCTTCATGAAAGATTTAACGTGGATTATAGTGCTCTGATTCGGCATTGCATGGTCCCTCTGCGGAATATCTGAGCTCTTCATATCCTGTAACTTGTCTCTCTAAAGGTACATTTATAGTTTTTTTTCCAGTCAATTCACAGAAATCTTCAAGAGAAACATGTCCCAAAATGGCATATTGATCATTTTGATTGATTTTCAGAAAAAATAGATCATAATTCTCATTTGGACCATTGATCGGTGGCAGGGCCAGAGTTTCAGTAGATCGAAGGACCATAGCATTGCAGTGCATCAAACAGTCCAAAGCTGCGGTTCGATATGTGTACTATGTGGCGGATCCGGGCCATAGATTCGTAATCTGATCAGAAGGCAATCTATGCTTTTGCCACATCGGATGGGAATCTACCTTTACTCGTACAGGACCGCCCATTGAAAAAAACTTAACAGCATTTGTGGCTGCTTGAGCCTGATGCGGCGTAGACTTCACTGGCACTATGTTCAGCTGTCTAACAACAGCTGACCTCCGTTCCACGGTCAGGAGCCAATTTTATCGATTTGAATACACCCTCCACCAGTTGACAGTCTTAGTGATGGTGATCCCGCATACACCGACCCAACAAGATGCGCTTAAATAGCGTGGCTGCATCTTTAAACTGAACAGCAACTGTACTTGATCAAATTTCTCCTCGGCTCAGTCACCTGCATCAACTTCCAGGAGCACTGTACCTTATGGACTTATAGAAAGAACCAGCATAGAGCAATGCTGCAATGGTACTGCTGTATATTATAATCATGCACCCCACTCCTGGTGTGCAACAGGTGATAGGCCTCCACTACAATGTGTTCTGATTGACCTTAACAGCTCTAAATTACGATTTTCCCACAGAGCAGTATAATGCACTCTATGGGATCACCATTCCTCTTGCTGGATGTATTGCAGCCTTATCCACTTATCTTGCACCTTTAAAAATTTAAAAACAGATTTCTCATAGCACAACACTTCTTTAATATAGTAAAATTTTAAAATAGATTGCACTCACAAGCCAACAAAAAATTTGATAATCAGTAAGACAAAGTTCCCACACCGCTGTCATAAACTATGCCCAGCTTATGATGTCAGCGAGGGAACGTTCTTACTGATATGAAAGTGGGGAAAGGGTGGTGGCTTCCTTTGAAATGGCCAAGACCTCTGACTTGGTTGAGTGCCCTTTATTTGCAAGCGGTCCTTGCCAGGTTTGGCTTTGGAGAGGGGTTTTTGCAAGTGGGTTAGCCCATTATACAGCTCCCCCATGGCTCGTATATCTATGAATGGATGGATATCCAGGCCTTTTTTTGCTTGTTTATGGTGCCAGGAAAGGGTATCCCCTTTCTCTTCTCTTATATGCACTGGCAGGCTGGCAGCAGAAACTTTGGCGAGTCAAATTTTTTCACACCCTGGAATCAAGTGATTTAAGATGCCTAACACAGAAGAAAAAAATAAGACTATATGCGGATTATACAATTTTCAGATTCAGTGGACTCCCTGCGTATAGTGCTATATGTGATGAGTCAAGCTGTTATTCGGATCTTTCCATAAATATAGATAAATCAGTGTTATGCCGGTGGATAAGCCCCTTTTGAATACTCCCCCTGCTATGATAGCACTACATACAGTACAAACCTTTAAGTACATAGGAGTCCTAATTCATACTAAACCCAGACTATACCTACAGGCAGAAATACTTTCCTCTACTTGCACAAGATTTGTTTACCAGCCCATGTGTAATCCTGAGGCCCTTCAGGTCTGGAAGAGAGTCTATGGGCTATTTGCTATGCAGGAACACGACGAGTATAAGCCCATTATGGCATAATCCCCTGCTGCCAGAGCTAAGCACAATCCCTAATCTGTTAATGACTGCCCACTCTATGTACCTTATGACTTTTATTCAATAAAATGGATGTAAAAAAAAAAAGCCTAAGACTCAAAGAGTCGCTGTACAAAAGTTTAAGAAGGCCATTCCTCAGTGGCGTAGCTAAAGAGCTGTGGGCCCCGGTGCAAGTTTTACATGGGGCCCCCCCCAAGCACTCTATACATAATAATTGATAGGGCGCACCAAAACCTGCCAAAGACAACCCCAGTGTCAGAGGTGCAAGAAGGGGTTGGGGAACAGTGTGTTAAGGATTACTACTATTCAAAGCATCTATAAAAGTGATTATTACTAGCACAGGACCAATAAAGAGCTAATACTGTGATAGAGGGTGGACCCTTCGGGGCCCCTCTGGCCCAAGGGCCCCGATGCGGTCGCTACCTCTGCATCCCCTATTGCTACGCCCCTGCCATTCCTCAATGCAAAGTGGCAAATCATTTGATTATCTACAGTACATACAGCAATAACATTTTATGAATTTCTAGTGAAGCTCTGTATGCATGTGCCTAGAATGAGAGCCAGTATTGGATGGTCATGATCTTCCAGCGTTTGAGCACAACTGGATTAAAAACAGACAATTCTACAGTGGAAAGCACTCTACGGGCTGAAGATCTGGGAACACAGTTTTTCACCTAATCCACAAAACGCAAAGATAACTGCACCATGCAAAGAAGAAATTATATAAACATGATCCAGAAACACTGCCACCATCTCTGGGCCTGGCAAAATTTCTGATGGACTAAACCAACATGGAAAACAAACTTGTGGTCTGAGAAATCAAGATTTGAAATTCTTTTTTTGAAGTTAAAAACGTACTATCTTGCTGCTTAAAGAAAACCAGAGCTCAGGAACATAAAAAGATTTATACATACCTGAGGCTTCCTACAGCCCCATCCACATGGATAGCCGCCACGCCGCCGTCCTCTGCTGCCTGCAGCTCCGGTATCTAGTCCTAGCACTTCCGTTAAGTCGGAGGCAGTCTGACGTAAGAGAAGTGCGCTCTCTACCTATCTCTCCCGCGGCTGCTGGAGAGATACACAAAGAGTGCCCTTCTCCTGCGTAGACTGACTGACTGATGGCAGTGATGGGACCCGCCACCGAAGCTGCGAGCAGAGGTAGGTTTACAGTTGTGCCATACTCCTTCCATTTCTAAATGATCGCTTGAACAATGCTCCATGGGATGTTCGAGGCTTTGGAAATCTTTTTGTAGCCTAAGCCTGCTTTAAATTTCTCAATAACGTTATCCCTGACCTGTCTGGTGTGATCTTTGGACTTCATGGTGTTGTTGCTCCCAATATTCTCTTAGACAACCACTGAGGCCGTCACCGAGCAGCTGTATCTGTACTGACAATGTTAGAATGTCAAGATCCATAATGGTTTGTAAGTGTATTAGTACAAATAGCATATGGGTAGATTTAGCATCTGGCAAGGCACCATTAATACTAAATAATACATGCAGGTTTTCCAGCAAAATATGGTGCTTCTCAGGGATCTTGTTTATTTTGCATGTTCAACGGTGTAGCTCTGTAGTAAAAGGGTCCAGGAAAGGACCTACTGCCATCAAATACCTGTCATCCACTGAAATAAATTGGTGTGTTTTTAAGCAAAACAAAATACAACAAAGCAGGGGATCTATTCTGGGGCGCCCCGGATGTCCCGGATGTCCCCCAGGCAGCAGTACTCAACTTCACTCAGCACACCCCCATTGATGCACCACAGCTCCCAGCATGCTCCCATTGAGGCTCCCAGCATACCCCTATAGAGCTGTGGAACCTCTATGGGGGCATGCTGGGAGCTGTTGTGCCTCAATGGTGGGCATGCTAGAAGTTGTGGTGCATCAATGAGGGTATACTGGATGCTGTGGTGCCATGCTGGGTGCTGTGATGCCTTTAGAGGAGCATGCAGGGAGCTGTGGGAGGCTCATGGGAGCATGGGAGGAGGGGCCAGGGAATGCTATGGGGGGACTGCCAGACAACCTGGCAACAGGCCAGTGCACCAAGCAGAAAGCCAGACCAACCAGCACAGAAGCCAGGTAACTCTGCCTAGTTATGGTTAAGTAAAATTACTTATATTTTTTTTCGTATTAATGGAGAGGGGGCTTCATCCTACATTTTGCTGGGCAGGCCTACTTGGATCGCTGTTAGGTTCATGTAAATTCTGCCACGCCCACATTCAGGTGCATGGCCAATCCCATTTTTCGGCTGCAGTGCCCAAACGTGCCCCGAATGTCTTAGGATCCTAGTTACGCCCCTGCAACAAAGGAAATCTGAGACTGCTGATCTGTTGAATTCCTATGTCAGGCTAGCATGGGACAACATTTTACTTTCAGAGCTTCAGCAATTGGTCTCCTCAGTTTCCAAACATCCACAGAATGTTATCAAAACAACGTGTGCTGCAACACAATTATAATTATGTAACAGATTTTTAGAAAAGTGTTGCTGCGTCCAATGAACAATGTGCATATATACATAAAATATTTTTGTTTCAACATTCGCTTTGTTGTACTATTTTCAATTAAACATAGGGTTTATGTGGTGGAAAAAATCATCTGCTTTTATTTACATTTTACACATTATCACAAGTTTTTGGGGAAATAAAGTTGTAACCCTGCCATAATCGTTATGTTAGTATAAGTGTGGCTGGTGCACGCAGACAAGCAAAAGAAAAGATAGCTTTGTTTAAAGCAAAACATCCCTCAAGCAGTCCTCCTGTTGAACTCGAGTCCGCCCCACCAGATAGGCCCTCCTGGGGGACTTTAGTGTTGTCTATGCTAGTTACCTACGGTCTAATTTATGTCCTCATGCCTGTATCAATGTGATCTCTTTTAGTATGTCAATGTTATGATTATCATAGGTTCTCTTGGACTGCCATGTCCATGTGACATAATTCCTGGTATGCCAATCTGCATACTTGGCAAATTAAGGTGATTCAGATTCTGAAACCTGTTCTCAATGTGTACTTCAAAAAATGGAACAATCTCTGTATGTTTAAGTATTAGATACATCATCCATTCTATGTCATTCATTATTTATTTCCCATGGATGATTTCTGCTGCCCGTGGTTTTGTCTGCATTTCACTAATGATTAGGGATGAGTGGAATTATCAAGCCTGCAAAAGGGAAGGCTAAATTAAGGTAATTGAAATGGTTTAAGGATGAAAAGTGATACCAGAACTCAATCTCACATGGTGGAAAAAAAGAAATACAATATAGTAGGATAGCAGGCCAGAACCCCAAACGTGCACATTAACCACTTTGGGACCAGGGTATAAAATGATATGTTCCCCATTATAGATAGCTAGGCACAGGTATCTACATTATAGATAACAGGGCTTAGGAGTCCCCAGTATAGATAGCCAGCAATTACTCACCTCCCCTGACTTTCCTACTGGCGATCGTCGCTCCGCCTCTGCTCTGCCCGGCATCCAGCCTCGCACTGCTGCTAAGTTCCAGGTCCCGGCTTGATGACATCATCAAACCAGGACCCGGCACTAGAGGCAGTCCGAGGCTGGATGCCAGGCAGAGCAGAGGTGGAGTGACAATTGGCGGAACATCAGGAGAGGTGAGTGGAACCTCCTCCTCTGCCACCGCCTGGTGTTAGTTAACAGGGTCTTTAAACCATTGCCACCTCCTTGCTAAGAATGGTCAAGGAGATGCAAATAATTCCGAATTGACGCAGGATTATGTACATTTTGTATTCAAATGTATGCAGCTTGAAAATGGAACAATCATTATCCACCAAGAATAATTTGATTGGTCTATTTTTAATTATTGTTAAGGGAGCTTAGGGTTAGATTTTAAGAAGGTGTTAATGTCATGGTTAAGCATCAAGTGGAGGGATTTTTTGTTATGGGACTCAGTAATAAAGAGCCAAAAGACAGGATAGAGAAGTTGAAAATATCTACAAAAAATTGTGGCATACCTAAACAAAACACTAGTATCCAAATAAACCTGAATTCATCTAAGCACACTTCGCATAGGGCTTTACATACCCTTAAGCCAGCCCTACACAGATTTTCCAGCATTGGTCAATTGACATCTGTCTAATCGTCTGCCTTATTTGGAAAGTTATGGCCTAGTGTTAGTATACTTTCCTACCTACAGCACAGAAGGACCTGGATTATGTCCAATTACTTGGGTTGGGTGTTGCCCATCTGAAACAGCAAGGTGTGGCGCCCCTTATAATAGCAGCTTTTATTACTCTCTAATTACATACTCAGCACTACAGCTTAAGGTGGTCATACACTGGTCGATTTGCCATCAGATCGACCAGCAGATAGATCCCTCTCTGATCGAATCTGATCAGAGAGGGTTTGTATGGCTGCCTTTACTGCAAACAGATTGTGAATCGATTTCAGCATCAAACTGATCACAATCTGTGGAGCTGACGCGGCCCAAACCCCCCCCCCCCCCCCCCCCAGCTATACCTTACCTGCTGCGGCCGGCGCGACTCCCCACTGCTCCTTCTCCGCTGGGTTCCGGACCGGCTGGCTTCACTTCACGTCCGGGGAAGTTTAAACAGTAGAGGGCGCTCACCTGTTTAAACTTCCTGCCGGGACAGGAAGTGAATTGAAGCTGCAGCCCTGGAGCCTAGCGCAGAGAAGAAGACAGCGGAGACCGGGGAAACTTGCGCCGGCCGGAACAGGTAATGTATTGCCGCTGTATTGCGTTGGTCATCGGGCATTCGACCTCCGCTATCGACGCACTCCCGACCCGCCGGCGATCGACCGAAATCTTCTGCACGGACGGAACGTCAGGAATCGTTGGGAACAATTGATTTCGAACGGAAATCTATCGTTCTGTCAGCTTTTGTGCGACTATTTCACAGCCGATTCAATCAGAGTGATCGAATCGGCTGTATATCGACGGGAAAATCGGTAAGTGTATGGGCCCCTTAAGAGTACATGAGTTGTAGAATGGATGATAAATCCTGTACCGATATGGAGTTTCTGCAGAAAAACAATTTACCCAATCCTCTCTACTTTTATCTGCATTAAAGTGGGCGATAATGTGATCCTTTATATTTGTCAATATAAGCTGACTGATCACTCACTGGAAAATGCACTTTGCATAGGATCTTTATATGGGCTTAGACATCTCTGATATAAAGCTTCACAACCTTTGCTGCATCATCATTTCTTTTATGAGCATCTATCATGCATTTGCATACATGCATATAAATGCTTCATAGCCTGTCCATACAAATGTAGTAAATAAAGGGAGGGAATATTGTGGTAAATAAAGGGAGAGGTAATATTGTGGTAAATAAAGGGAGGGAATATTGTGGTGAGTAAAGGAAGGGAATATTGAAATCCCTTGCATTGTTGAAAGAGAATTGGCAATCTTACACATATGTTTATTTTACATAGCACTGATACATTTTCCAGAGCTATTCGAAATATGCCAAACTATTAACATCCTCACAGCACCCCCGACAGTGTATTGCCACTTCTGCAATCACACAGCTAGACACAAACAAGAGGGATGGCCTGGGGAACATAGGTTCATTGGCTTCATAGTCACATTTGATGTAGCAGTTCCAGAAAAAAATTTGTGTGAAAAAAATCAAGCCGCTAAAGCCATTTTTATCGATGACTTGTCATTTTTTATGACTTTTTCAATAAAGAGCTACTAATTTACTGAAGGTGGTGCCTGCTTAGCTTGGATTTGCATCTTTGGATCATTGGTACAGTGGTCTTAAAACTACGGCACACCCTATATCCTTTTGCATGGGTGCTCCTCCACTTCTGTCGTTTTTGCTGAAAAAATCAAGTCACATGATCCAGAGATCAGTGCAGAAAGTGTGGAGTTGCCAGGAAAGCAAGAGTTGCTTCACAGAGACATCACATGACCTTGTGTGGTGTTAATACATCTGGCCTGTAGAGGTCACTGTTCTATTTGTGTACTGCATAAGATTATCTGTACTGTTGTGGGCCCTTGGTTCCCTTTCTGCCTGGCTAGTGGCATGGAGAGAAGACAATGCTTATGTAAATCCTATAACTAAACCTAGTTTCAGTTACACTGCCTCCGTAACTACTGAAAACAACACCTTGCCCAACTACACCCTCACATGTGGATTACAGGCTAGAGGTGGGCAGGGTCTGCTGTGTGAGAAAAACTATTTGTTGCACCTTCCCAGCTACTCCATGACTACCTTATGTGGAAGATTTCTGGGTATTTTCTCAATGATAAAATGCTTAAAAGTTATATTAAAGAGAATATGAAAAGTATTTCCTAGGAGATAACTCAGCAGAAAAAAAATGAATTACATATGGGCCCAGGTTTGTCAAATGTGACAAGATTAGCTGCATGCTTGTTTCTGGTGCAATTCAGACACTACTGCAGACACTACTGCAGCCAAATAGACTACCAGGGCTGCCTGGCATCTGGTATCGTTTAAACGGAATCAGATATAATCCATATAGTTATTGCTTCAGGTTCCCTTTACGTACAATACACAACATTTTGGGCATTACAAATGATGTGTTCCACACAATATGCATTAAATATGAACTTGAACTAGGCCTTTAACCACTTAAAGGATACATGAGTAAAAAAAAAAATGCTGACCTACAGTACTTACCTGGGGCTTCCTTCAGCCCCTTGAAGTCTCTGTGTCCCTTATCACAGGTCCGCTAGCAGCCACTCTTCTGCAGTCCCCTCCATAGTGGCCACCAACCCAGCCAGGTCTGTGACTTCCGCGCATGTGAAGCAGCCCTGTACGGCGCTTGCACGCACTCGCCTGGCTGGGTAGGCAGCCACTACGGAGAAGACCGTAGCTTATGTATCTTTTAAGGCAAATTGACATTTGAAAATGTCCTATTTGCGCACTATTAAGTGCAATTAGGATGTTTAATAGACATTCAATTTTGCAGAAAAGTGTGCGCATGCATAGCAGTAGGCCCTTATTTCTTGCACAACAGCCTCTTAGGCCATGGCAATGAAGATCTCTCATAACCATAGATGCTGACACTTTGGTACCAAATGCCTCCACCCCCTTCCCCAGTTTCTTTAATGTTGTTCTTGGGTTCACTTATCTTTTAATTCAAAGTTCATTCATGTTTCTATGCTATGTCTGCACCAGCCCAAGATTTGTATATGTATGTTTCTTTGTCTATGTAAATGCTTGTGGGCCCTCTTTAAACATTGTTCCTAAGAAGGATTCGGACTTGTGGAGGTACATAATTTTGACTCTGATGTTCTAAAGAAGTTGCCTCCCAAAACATTTATTTGGTGCCAAAAGTAGGGATGGTCAACGAGCTGCAAACAATTGTGAGTTGAAGCAAGGTTATACAAATTTTGAATGCAAAATGTATGCAGTTTGAAAATGGACCAATCAAGTCCATATACCAAGGAGGAATAAAACCATTTGAAGCAGCATACATTTGCATACAAAACTTGCATAATCCTGCATCAACTCGGAACTATTTGCATGTCATTGACAATCCCTAAACAAGAAGTATAAGAAGCTCTAAGGCCCCATACACACATCAGACCATAGTCTTTTGAAAATGAAAGATCACAGACCAATCTTACCACCCTTCATGTAGTATAAGAGCCATACTCTACACAGTCTTTTCTATGGAGCTGAACTCCACATCAGAAAAAAATCTTTGCAAGATGCTGCACACACAGATGCTGTACAGACACAAAAGATCAGTATCTGCCAAAGATCTGTTCCTGCCAAAAATCCATTCCTGCAAATTGCAATGATGGTCTATGAGATCTGCAGATCATCATACACACATGATTTAACAGACATTCATCTGCAGATCAAGCAATCATCCGCAGATCTGAAAATCCATCCTGGTGGATCTGATCTGCAGATGAATGTCAGTTAAATCATGTGTGTATGATGATCTGCAGATCTCATAGACTATCATTGCAATTTGCAGGAATGGATTTTTGGCAGGAACAGATCTTTTGCAGATACTGATCTGTTGTGTCTGTACAGCATCTGTGTGTGCAGCATCTGGCAAAGATTTTTTTCTGATGTGGAGTTCAGCTCCATAGAAAAGACTGTGTAGAGTATGGCTCTCATACTACATGAAGGGTGGTAAGATTGGTCTGTGATCTTTCATTTTCCAAAGACTATGGTCTGATGTGTGTATGTGGCCTAAGTCTGTGGCAAATCCTGACAGCCACAGGTGCACTGTCTCTGAACTAATAATTAAGACAAACAGAAAACCAGACGTTTGTGCAGTATCAGTCATTACATCACATTCTGGAATCCTCAACTGTTTGAAGAGTCAGTCAGCTTGGTGTAGGTAAACTTTTGACCCACAGGAAATCAGACATGGTAAATAAAACCTGGAATAAATTGGTTTTCTAAGCTGTTACTTTGAAATAGCCTCATATAAAAATTGAGCAAAAAGCATATTTGACTTTACACAGGAAATGCATGGGAACGTGACCAGAGTGACGTTATAAAAAAAATCGCTTTAACATCCTAGCATATGTGAAAGTAAATGTAGGACTCAGCTGTGCATGAATCTGTTTTAAATAACTAGACAAAGTCAAAAGTTTAACACCCCAGTCAAAGCAGAATTTTTACATTTTTATATGGATTTAATATAGCTTTAATTGAATTAGGTGTAAACAAAGTTTTGAAAAACATTGCATCTCTTGCAAAAGAAAAAATAAATCTACCTGCTGCAGTACTTCATAGATCCTCAGCGAAAGAGCTGCCTGTTTAAACCTAGTCAGTCTAAAACAGTGTCCCCCAACCATGTCTTCAAAGCCCACCAACAGCACATGTTTTGAGGAATCCACAGAGGTAGTTAATCAGCTCTGCTGAGACAATAATTATCTCACCTGTGCATGTTTGTGGTTTTCTGCAAAACATGTACTGTTGGTGGGCCCTGAGGAGAGGGTTGGGGAACTGTTTTCTAAAACACTCCTACTTTAGTGAAATGGGGCATGTAGGGGAGAGTGATTGTCCAGTCAAGAAGATAAACACTAGTAAAATGGGCCGAACTACCTAAGTATCTCCAGGCTGGATTTATTCAAAACTGGATGACCGGGGGTTGCAATAATTGTCTGTAACATGCCAAATTAGTGGCAGTATAATTGCGTAGTGTAGGAACAACAAAAGTTGTACCTGAGGATGCATAAAATAACAGGCGTTTGGGGACAGTTTCTTGTCCTCATCAACTTTCCTGCCCTACCTCCTTTCTGTGCTCCAAAGGAGGCAGTAGAGGGAGAGCTAGGTGGATTCAGATGACGGCTTTATGCAAGGAAGAGACACCAGTTCTGTATTTTGTGCAAAGTCATCTGGGTCATGTGACCGATTTAAACAATGTAAACCTGATAGTCTGAACTAAGGCTTTAAATAGGCACATCTCCCTCAGCAGTAGGGGCAGGACCATGAAAGCAGAGGTGTGACATGGCCTCTCCTTTTATTTGAAGAGCACTACCCCTTCCACTGATGGGCATGTGAACTGTCTTGGTACATGTCCTGGTTCTGTGAGTTGCCCAGTGAAAAAAAAGTCCTATACCCCACTCTTTTCTTTAAACTTACACAGCATTACATTTTTTGTTTTTTGTTTTTTTAGAGTGGCATTCTGGAGTTGAGGAAACAATAAATACATTAAACAATTCTTAGCTTCTACAAAGATTTATCTTCTGTTTCCCTTGTGGTAGATTTATTGTTTTTTCCTTGCGCAACAAAGAAAATGTTGGCTTAATGGGGCAGATTTGTGGCAGTACAGCTAAACGATATAATGATAGCCCTAGAAAGGGAGGGAAAAATCTGCTGAATCATCCTAAAAGCTGCTATAAATCCCCTGATTGGCCACAGTCTGGATTCTGTCTTTCAGGTATCTGAAATTGGCTTGTGTTTTGTGTCGTTTCCATGCTAATAAGACCATCTGCTGTGTATAGCATCTTACTGAGCAAGAGGGTTTCTGTTAATGTATTGGCTCCTGTTCGGTCTAAATAAAATAAAAAAAATATTTATACAGTTTAAACAATTTCTTGGACATGAATCCATCATTTACATATTTCTCTTTTCTATTGTAAACCAGCATTAAAGTGAACCTCCGGACTAAAAATCTACTCAGCAGAACTGAAAAGGCTTGGTGTTTCTTTAACAGTTTCACAGCATCAGAACTTTGTTTTTCTTACCAAAGCATCATTTTTAGCTGCATTTTTACCTAAGCTCCACCTATCAAAGAAAAAAAGCCCGGGCTTTTTTTCCCTGATGCTGTTCAGAGCATGATGGGATTTCCTATTTTGTTATCCACATTGCCTAGCAACTGGGAGAGGTGCTCAGGACACAGGACAGTTGGAACGGTGTCTCATGCTCCCTGTCACCTCCTTTCAACCAAAAAGATGGCTGCCCTCATGAAATGACTAGACAGCAGTTCTGCCTAATTAGAAGCTTTGTGTACCTCTGCTCTAAGTCATTCAAAGGCATTATCTGCATCTGCAAAGTGGTATAAAAGGCACTTAAAGAAACAACAATTGTCACAATTAGTTGCTTCGGTACAGAATGATGCCCAAAGCAATTATCGGCACTCTTCATTCTGTTAGGTACGTATTGCCAGTACTGGAGGTTAGAGAGGTCAGGGGAGTTTGAGGTTAGGGAGCAGGCTCTACATCAGTTGATAGTTAGATTAGTTGAGGTGGGGGAAGTGGTGCACACCACAAGGCATAGCCCATAAGTTCTCGGGTGCTCAGACCCATGGTAACTGGACAACCAACAGATTAATAAGGTAAATTGTCAGCACTCCAATCAATATACCATCTTTATTGCTGCATAGTAAAATCATTCGACATTTCGACTCAAAGGTTTGTCTCTTTTTCAAAGAACAAATTGCTAAGGCAAATGTGCACACGGAGAAAGTTAGATGTGCACTCCTGGGTGTCTGCAGGCTGCAGGAACATCTCTCTATCTAAGTTTTGATGTGGCATCTTAGTAGACACAGTTTGTTCAAAATTTAGATTAATACTTACAGCATTAATTGACCTCTTCAAGGTTGGAATGTCAGCTGTCCCTCTAATCCTCTAATTTTTCTTACCAATTTCCATTCATTTCTCTGAGAAATCGATCAGAAAAACTATCGAAAATAAGATCTGACATGTCAAAAATTATCTATCGAACCATCTATCTGCTGAAAAAAACTTAAAGCGGTTTAACACCCAGCATTACAACTTTGCTTTAAAAGATTGCTTACAGCTTATAAACTATTATGCAAGATTTTTTTTTAAGCAGAAATTCACTGAATGGGTTAAACATGACATTTTAGTGTTGGATTTAACTAGGAATCCGCATCCGTTCTTATCTTTAG
Organism: Hyperolius riggenbachi; assembly: GCF_040937935.1. Lineage (NCBI taxonomy): Eukaryota > Metazoa > Chordata > Amphibia > Anura > Hyperoliidae > Hyperolius > Hyperolius riggenbachi. Next base: position 164,391,534 of record NC_090649.1, on the reverse strand, counting down.
TTACAAAATGTATCTTTATTTGGAATACAAATAGACCTTTGAAAAGCCTGCCGGGGAAGCCCTCTTTGTTCTCTCAAAGCAGTGTTTGTTTGTTACATTGTAGATAGATACATTTGTAACTAAACATGCAAGCACAGAGGAGTATTTCTAGCTAAATGCAGCACTAAAATGTCATGTTTAATCCATTCAGTGAATTTCTGCTAAAAAAAAAATCTGGCATAATAGTTTATAAGCTGTAAGCAATCTTTTAAAGCAAAGTTGATGCTGGGTGTTAGACCACTTTAAGGTAGCCATACACTGGTCGATTTGCCATCAGATTCGACCAACAGATAGATCCCTCTCTGATCGAATCTGACCAGAGAGGGATCGTATGGCTACCTTTACTGCAAACAGATTGTGAACCGATTTCAGCCTGAAACCGTTCACAATTTGTGGTGGTGGTGCTGCTGCCGTCGCTCCCCCCCCCCCCCCCCCCGCATACATGACCTGCTCCGCCAGCGCGACTCTGCCCCCGGTCACCGCTGCTCCGTCTCCGCTCTGGTCTGGTCTCCAGGTCCAGCATGCTTCACTTCTTCCTGCCCAGGCAGGAAGTTTAAACAGTAGAGCGCCCTCCAGGCAGGAGGAAGTGAAGCATGCCGGACCCGGAGGCCAGACCAGAGCAGAGATGGAGCAGCGGTGACCAGGGGCAGGCGCGCCGGCGGAGCAGGTAATGTGTTGCCGCTCTAATGCGTCGGGCGTCGGGCACTCAAACGTCGCTAGCGACGTGCTCCCTACCCACGGGCGATCGACGGTAATTTTCCGCACGGAGCAATCGACGGGATCGGACGAAATAGATCAAAATTCAGCGTGTAGCAGGAACGATGTGACAGCAGATTCGATCCCAGTGATCGAATCTGCTGTTGATCGGCAGGGAATCGGCCTAGTGTGTGGCCAGCTTTATGGTGTATTCCCAGCATAAGACAATTGTCTGTTGTCTTGCGTAATCTTAAACCTATATGGATAAGGAATGCAATGAAATCCTATGTGCAACAAAGCCAACTGTGGGGAAAGGGGAAAACCTGATCCTAATATAGTTTGAACAATGAAACTCATATCATGCCTGTATGAAGTAATTAATGGAGAGGACCATCAAATATGGGATAGGGAACCTATTTGAGAACATTGCCTCCAACACAGATTGGAAGGATCTTTGGAAAATGTAGCATGTTTTATCTGTGTAAAACACCATTTCAAAAGCATTAGGTTTCCTAATGTGTGTAAAACATTTGGAATTTTACTATACCGGAGGAAGCTAATTTATATATTTTATATCAAGAGAACATGTTTATTCTGTGCTCCAAAATTATTAATATTTAAGTAGAGATTCTCCTAAAGGATTAGTTATTCATACCAAAGAGATCCCCTTTTTAAAGTTTATAGGGGAGGACAATTGTACCATTAACCACCCTGGCGTTCTGATTAAATCGCCAGGGTGGCTGCGGGAGGGTTTTTTTTAAATAAAAAAAAAACTATTTCATGCAGCCAACTGAAAGTTGGCTGCATGAAAGCCCACTAGAGGGCGCTCCGGAGGCGATCTTCCGATCGCCTCCAGCGGCAAGAGATAACACGGAAGGCCGCAATGAGCGGCCCTCCGTGTTTCGCTTCCCTCGTCGCCATGGCGACGAGCGGAGTGACGTCATGGACGTCAGCCGACGTCTTGACGTCAGCCGCCTCCGATCCAGCCCTTAGCGCTGGCCGGAACTGTTTGTTCCAGCTACGCTGGGCTCGGGCGGCTGGGGGGACCCTCTTTCGCCGCTGCACGCGGCGGATCGCCGCGCTGCAGCGGCGATCAGGCAGCACACGCGGCTGGCAAAGTGCCGGCTGCGTGTGCTGCTTTTTATTTGGTGCAAATCGGCCCAGCAGGGCCTGAGCGGCAGCCTCTGGCGGTGTTGGACGAGCTGAGCTCGTCCAGACCGCTCAGCAGGTTAAACATCTTGGAATAGAGGGAATTACTATCTTATGCAATATGAAATCTTGAATCTTTAGATCTGTAAGAATTGAGGAGCAAGGCATATGGAATTGATCTTGTAATATCTGAAATGATTGTAATTGACCATGCAATGTTAAATGGTTTATCCTCCTTAGCGGTAACCCTGAATCAGACTCGGGACAGAAATCCGAGCTGGATCCATGGGACGTGAGTAATGTGCAGGGCGGCCACAGATCTACCTATTTTTAGGGTCTAAAAGCTTGTGAAGACATTGCATCACTTTCAGACACTAAAATCAGGAAATAATCATACCACCAGGGAGGTTAGGTACCTCAAGCCTCCCCCCAACCAATATATAAGATCTAAATCTATAATATGAACCTCTAAACACAATAGGGGAATTTTAGTTGGAGAATTGTCAGGAGTGGAGCTTTTAAGATGTAGATATTCTGACCAAATTTTAAATGTCTGAATTGTAGGAGAACGTTTTGAGATCTTCCTAGGTTTCAAGATATGAGACAATAGGGAATGTAAAAGATTATCCTTCACAAAGTCTCCTTCAATTTTTTTTTTCAATACATTTTTATTGAAAAGATCAAGATTAAAAGGGAAATCGTAAAAACATGAAAACCAGGACCATTAAAAACATGAATCAGCATCATGGCATTATAATACATGAGTGGATGATTTACACTGCAGAAGGAACAAGCAGAGATACAGTTGAGGAATTACGACACAGTAGGTATTGCCATGTAGATGGTAGGCCTTAGAAGCATAAGAACCACCTCAATGGTCTAACAGATGGTAATATATTATAATATATCCTGATGGTATCTTTCAATTTTAACCCATGGTTTACCTGACCTATTCATCCACTATTCGCTAGAAGCCTCCAGTATACAAGCTTTGGGTTGAGACTCTAGGCACAGTAAACGGAAACCTCCTTTTTTAAGAGTCATGAGAGTTATATAATATATTTGGGGCGTTTTCTTGTTCCATATATAGTTTGTAATTATTTTCTGTATGGAAAATCTTAATGTCAGAAATATATTTTAATGGCATTGCTATAGATATTTTTAAAATACGTTTTTCAAGCATTTTGCCTTTAAAAAATACCTCAGATGGACAAGATATGAAGAGAACAATCTGTCTCCTGCTAATAGCTATCCAAGACTGCAACAGCTCAGAAGTCACAAGGAGAGGAAATACCACATTATTAAAGCATAGGTCGCTAAATTATTTATTAGCCGATATAACTTTCTCTGAGTACTAAGTTATTAGCTAGACTGGTAACAAAGACTGTCATTAATATGTTCCAGAACAGACAGGAAGGAGCGCACAGACAGAGGACTGTGCCAGGTCTGCTAAATGGATAATATCTAATTTAGAAGAAATGTAACGGCAGAAGGGGGTAGTAATCCCCCATAATGATGAATTGCTCATACATATTCAGCAAGCAGTATGATATATTTTTAGAGGACAATTATGGATGTGCGGTGTGCTTCCCCATTACTTTTGCTGAAGCTCCCTTTTATATATTTGCAGTTTATCATTCTGCTCATCTTGTTCCCATTAGTGAAACCTTTACTAGTACAGGTGTTAGAGTAGATGTACAAGCATGTGGCAGTGACCCTTTCACTCCCTCACATTCCGCTATTAACACAAGCGGACTCACTATGCAGGGTACCACAATGCAACTTCAGTGTTATCTTATAGACACATTCGCTGCTGAAGCTGTAGAAATGTTCTAGCTTGCGGTAACCAGTATATGCTATTCTCATTATTATCGTCGAGGTATAAGAAAGTAGGGGCCATGTAATGACATTCTTTCCCCAGGATTTCATACAGTAGGGTCTGTGTAATTAATTACATGTCTGAAGTCTCACCTTTATAATGACATGGCTTTAAATATTTTCAGTCCATTTCCTGTGCACACCAAAAAAAACTCTGGCCTATGAACCAACTACTATACTAAACAGAGAGACATAGGAACCTAGGTCAATAAATCATGGCTCACAATAAAATTCCTTTATTTATTGTAACATCTTAAAATGCACACAAGATGCTACCTAAAATAATGCACACACTCGTATATCCAGGGATAGAACCTGCATATTATTGTCAAAGTTTGCAGAGCTTTGCATGTTAATTTCTCTGATTAAAGGGCAACGAAGGAAAAACTTTATACAAAAATCCAGCTGCAGCTAAAAAATACAAAAAGAGTTAAAAAAAATTCCAAGGAAAAACTAGAAGGATGGTCCACAATTATGAATTTGTATTCTCCAATACACAACCTTTCATGCAGATAATAAGGGTCTCCCTTATAACATTCAGCCCAGCAATGCAATCCTAGCCGTTTTATACATACATACCACCACAAACAATTCAACAAAAAGAGAGAGTTGATTGGCACAAGATGCTTGCAGACTGTAGACAGGCAGGGGGTAGCAGGTCACTCTAGCTGTGCCTCCAGATAAGGCCGTTCACATTAGCGGTGGCCGTCCGGAATCGCCGTGCCGGAGCCGGACCGCTTTCAGAACGGACGGAACGGACGCACGGCATGGCAATGAAAGCCTATGCGTCCGTTCACATGCGTCCGTTCTGCCGGACCGGAGCCGGACCGGATCCGGGCCGGATCCGGACTCCGGCGTCCGTTCCAACATGCGCTATTTTTTGGTCCGGCTCCTCCGGCAGCCGTATCCGGAGCGGAGCCGGACTGCACCATCCGGCCAATACAAAGCAATGAGAGCCGGAGAGCGCACAACACACTGGCTACAAAAACCGGACGTTCTACCCCACTTCCTATGCATTTTGGATGGGGACCACATGGGCCCAGCGAAGAGTGGGGCAGCAGCGATTTCATGCTGGAGCTCTTTTTGCCAGCAACATGTCTGATATGTGAAGGAGGCGAACAACAGAGAGAATTCCCAGGTTTACGAGTAAAAAATGCCTGGATCCATGGTCCCAACTGCAGTCTCTGTATCCACGGATGGTCTCCACACGTCCACCTGTCTCCAACAATGACCCCAGACCCTTCTGCTGACCTCCCAGACCACAGGTAAACCTCCCAGACCCCAGGTAATTAAAGGATGTTATCTCCTTAAGAAACCGGATCCGGACCGCAACCGTGTTCACACCGCACGGAAACCGGATGCAAACGGACCGGATCCGGATAGGAACCGTACGGATCAGGTCCGGTCCGGATACGGTGCGGTCCGGACATCCGGTGCGGTTTTTACTAAACCGCAAGTGTGAACGGGGCCTAAATGAACTATAATCCACAGAGATAGAACAAAAAGCATCCGGGCACCAGCAGCAGCAATGATGCTTAGTAAACCTTTATTCCATCCCCATACCGCATGACATACAAAGTGCAATGCCTAACGTCGTTTCACAGGATAAACCTGCTTCCTCAGAGGCAACCAATTAAAAAGTGAAAGGGTCCTTAAAGGGAACCAGAGACGAAGCACACTCATATATTTTACCATATATATCAGTGGGAACATTACAGAAAACACCTACCCTGCTCTCTGTTTCATTATTTACTGTTCAGATTGCTTCTTATCAGCCCTGATAAAATCCCAGACTGAGCATTCAGTCTGGCTTTGTTCAGGAATCTTTATAGCGGAGTCTGTCTTCTGTGCTGTCTTTTCAAGCCCAAGCCTGCCCCCTTGTGGCTCTGCTCAGGAATAATTATAGTCATTATTGCAAAGCCAGACTGAATGCTCAGTTGGGGATTTTATCTGGGCTGATTAGATGCAATCTGAACAGTAAATAATGAAACAGAGAGCAGGGTAGGTGTTTTCTCTAATGTTCCCACTGATATATATGGTAAAATACATGAGGATGCTTCGTGTGGGTAAGAGATTATATTACCTATCTATTTTAATTAACATAACTAATGTAACTTAATGACAGTATGTTTGTTTAGGCTGGAGTTCCTCTTTAAGGCCTCTTGCACACTACATGTGATTCCGAGTTTTAATCAATTTTCACATGCGATTCCAAAATTCCTATTTTTAATCAGTACTGCATGCTGCATTTTTTCTGTAGTTTTCTTTTGATAGCAATAGCATCCATCGAAAATCAGAATCACAAATCGGATTTGCAGTGTGCATGGGGTCTTTAACCACTTGCCGACCGCACGCTTATACCGTGCGTCGGCAAAGTGGCAGCTGCAGGACCAGCGACGCAGTACTGCGTCGCCAGGTGCAGGCTGATTAATTAGGAAGCAGCCGCTCGCGCGAGCGGCTGCTTCCTGTCAAATCACGGCGGGGGGCTCCGTGAATAGCCTGCGGGCCGCCGATGGCGGCTCGCAGGCTAAATGTAAACACAAGCGGAAATAATCCGCTTTGTTTACATTGTACGGCGCTGCTGCGCAGCAGCGCCGTAAGGCAGATCGGCGATCCCCGGCCAATCAGCGGCCGGGGATCGCCGCCATGTGACAGGGGACGTCCCGTCACTGGCTGCACAGGACGGATAGCGTCCTGTGCAGCCTCGATCGCCGGGGGGGGCCAGGTAGGAGAGGGAGGGGGAGGATTTCGCCGCGGAGGGGGGCTTTGAGGTGCCCCCCCCCCCGCAACACCCAGGCAGGCAGGAGAGATCAGACCCCCCCTGCATATCATCCCCATGGGGGGAAAAAAGGGGGGCAATCTGATCTCTCTGCCTGCAACCTGATCTGTGCTGGGGGCTGCACAGCCCACCCAGCACAGATCACTCAAAACAGCGCTGGTCCTTAAGGGGGGGGGGGGGGGGTAAAGGGTGGGTCATCAAGTGGTTAAGGGCTAATCAGAAAATAAGGAACTTCTGGTTTAGTTATCCAACTGTTTTTCACTTCTTGGGTTGTTAAAATGATCAGAAGGATTGCATAATCCATTGCCATTACTTAAAATGTTCAATTAGTTTGAAAAAACAAACAAACAAAACATTGTATTAATGCTGTGGAAGTCTGCACCATGTAGGAGTCATGTATTCATAAATATGCTGCAGTGTCACTAACATGAAGCACAGTGAGGTACATCTGATGTGAAAATGGAGTAAGGCTAGGTTTACGTGATATGTTTAAACTGAATCCGTTGTTTGTGAGTTTTCATCTTATTTTATGTATTGGGGGTCCATAATGCACACAAAAATGCCTGCAGCAGTGTGTTGTGAAAAAGCTTTCAGTTATAGCACACACTGTAGATGTAAATTCACCCATAGGGAAACATGGAAAATTCCCTCACCTGCGCTGTGCATCAGTTGTGTGTTGCGTTATAGCTGAAAGCATCTGACTCCGTGTGACCCAACCCTAGGGAATAGGCTTGGTTTTCAACTTTGGGTCCTTTACAAAATAACTTAAACATGGGCCATTCAGGCTGAAGTGAAGAAGGTCAAACATTGGCAATGTTCAGACCTGTGTGTTTGCCTGGAAACACAATTAGGGCGAGCATCCCTATGATACCATGGCTCTTTTCAAGCTGCTCTGGTCCCCTAATCTATAGGCCAGGACCCACAACATTGTACGCCCAGCACCAATTAATAAAATAATACCAGCTATGGCTCATCCAAAATCAGTAAAACCTTTTAATTTGGCTAACGTCCTTTTGATGTTGTGTACAAAGTCAGGTTGTCCTTTAACCTCTTGAGGACTGCAGGACTAAACCCCCCTAGTGACCAGGCCATTTTTAGTCAAATTGGCCACTGCAGCTTTAAGGCCAAGCTGCAGGCCGCACAACACAGCACACAAGTGATTCTCCCCCCCCCCCCCCCTTTTCTCCCCACCAACAGAGCTCTCTGTTGGTGGGGTCTGATCGCTCCCCCCATGTTTATTTTTTGTGTGATATTTATTGTTGCTGTATTTAGATAAAAAAATCCCTGTTTCTTTAAATGCCCTCCCTCCCCCCAGCCAGCCAATCAAAGCGATCAGCTCTCATGGGCTTCACCCTATGAGAGCCGATCGCTCTCTTGTCCCAAAGGGGGACAGCCGTGTCACACGGCTGTCCCCAGTGCAGCGCTGCACCATGTAAATAGACGGCGATCACGCCGTCTAACAGTCTCCCGAGCGGCAATAGCCGCTCGGAGACTGAAGGTGGGGCGGAACTCCGCCCCCAAGCAGGAGGTGCGTGCGATCTCCTGCAAAACAGAGCCCCAGGACTTTACGCCAATCGCCGTTAGGCAGCCCTGGGGCTGCCGCGGCGGGCACGCCCATCGGCGTGACGCGGTCGGCAAAAGGTTAAGGCTCTGCAGAGCTTTAGTTATAGAGCTGGCCACAAAAAGTTAATCGCAGCAGCACAGAAGAAGTGGGCTGGGTAAGCTCTGGTGCTCTTCTCAACCAGTTCTTCCCATGTGTGTGATTATGGGATAGAAGGAGAACAAATCTAGCACTTCTCTGATTAAGTGATGATGGGACAGGGGGAGGAGCATGATCATATCACAGGCTGCATGTAGAGTTCAATGTAATAAAGGAGGGTACTCACAAAATACAGTTGCATACAGAGCAACGATCCAAAACTTGCTTTTGGAGAATAACCATCTTCACTCAGGCACAGGGACCACCACTGGTCACTCTCTTGGAAAAAGGCGGAACTCTATAAGCTGCAAAAGCTGCCAGGGGCCACTCTCCTAGGGAGGGTGACAATACATTGGGCTCTATTCACAAAACTGCTCATACATGACTTATTTAATCATCCAATTGATAAAAAATTGCCTTACAACACATTTACAAGCAAAATAATCACTCAAAGTAAGTTGTTCCTGATTAACTTCATTTCAATATTACTTTTCTTACCTTAATATTATATTATATTTGTGTTCTTTGAAAAGAGAAAACAGTGAAAACAGGTGAAAAAGCTTTGTGAATCATGCCCAATGGGGGAGGAGAAGAGGCACCCAGAGGAGATAAAAACACTTTTAAAATTGGGAGGTGGCTTACCTTTAGGCAGTGGCGTAGCTACAAACCTCTGGGCCCCGATGCGGAATCTGGATGTGGGCCCCCCCCCCCGGCAACAACAGCCCCCCTCCCCCGGCAACACCCGACGGATGCACACAAATATCAAAATCCCTATAGCCAGCTATAGGTACCCCCAGTATAGGTAGTCAGGCATAGGTAAGCCAGTATAGTTGCCCCCGGTATAGGTGAGATAGGCAGGCGCCGCCGGTATAAGTTAGATAGATAGGTGCCCCCAGTACAGGTTAGCTAGGTGGGTGCCTCTAATATAGGTAGCCAGAATAGTTGCCCCCAGCGTAGGTTAGATAGGTAGGTGCCCCCAGTATAGGTTAGTTAGGTAGGTGCCTCCAATATAGGTAGCCAGTTTAGTTGCCACCTGTATAGGCTAGCTAGGTGCCCCCAATACAGGTTAGATAAGTAAGTGCCCCCAGTATAGGTTAGATAGGTAGGTGCCCCCAGTATAAATTAGATTAGGTTGGTGCCCCCTAGTATAGGTTAGATTAGGTAGCTGCCCCCCAGTATAGGTTAGATTAGGTAGCTGCCCCCCAGGATAGATTAGGTAGCTGCCCCCAGGATAGATTAGGTAGGTGCCCCCCAGTATAGGTTAGATGAGGTAGCTGCCCCCCAGGATAGATTAGGTAGCTTCCCCCCAGGATAGATTAGGTAGCTGCCCCCCAGGATAGATTAGGTAGCTGCCCCCCAGGATAGATTAGGTAGCTGCCCCCAGGATAGATTAGGTAGCTGCCCCCCAGGATAGATTAGGTAGCTGCCCCACAGTATAGGTTAGATTAGGTAGCTGCCCCCCAGGATAGATTAGGTAGCTGCCCCCCAGGATAGATTAGGTAGGTGCCCCCCAGTATAAGTTAGATTAGGTAGCTGCCCCCAGTATAGGTTAGATTAGGTAGCTGCCCCCCAGGATAGATTAGGTAGCTGCCCCCCAGGATAGATTAGGTAGGTGCCCCCCAGGATAGATTAGATAGCTGCCCCCCAGGATTAGGTTAGAATAGGTAGGTGCCCCCCAGGATAGATTAGGTAGCTGCCCCCCAGGATTAGGTTAGATTAGGTAGCTGCCCCCCAGGATAGATTAGGTAGCTGCCCCCAGGATAGATTAGGTAGGTGCCTCCCAGTATAGGTTAGATTAGGTAGCTGCCCCCTAGGATAGATTAGGTAGCTGCCCCCAGGATAGATTAGGTAGGTGCCTCCCAGTATAGGTTAGATTAGGTAGCTGCCCCCCAGGATAGATTAGGTAGCTGCCCCCCAGGATAGATTAGGTAGCTGCCCCCCAGTATAGGTTAGATTAGGTAGCTGCCCCCAGTATAGGTTAGATTAGGTAGCTGCCCCCCAGGATAGATTAGGTAGCTGCCCCCAGGATAGATTAGGTAGCTGCCCCCAGGATAGATTAGGTAGCTGCCCCCCAGGATAGATTAGGTAGCTGCCCCCCAGGATTAGGTTAGAATAGGTAGGTGCCCCCCAGGATAGATTAGGTAGCTGCCCCCCAGGATTAGGTTAGATTAGGTAGCTGCCCCCCAGGATAGATTAGGTAGCTGCCCCCAGGATAGATTAGGTAGGTGCCTCCCAGTATAGGTTAGATTAGGTAGCTGCCCCCCAGAATAGATTAGGTAGCTGCCCCCCAGGATAGATTAGGTAGCTGCCCCCCAGGATAGATTAGGTAGGTGCCCCCCAGGATAGATTAGATAGCTGCCCCCCAGGATTAGGTTAGAATAGGTAGGTGCCCCCCAGGATAGATTAGGTAGCTGCCCCCCAGGATTAGGTTAGATTAGGTAGCTGCCCCCCAGGATAGATTAGGTAGCTGCCCCCAGGATAGATTAGGTAGGTGCCTCCCAGTATAGGTTAGATTAGGTAGCTGCCCCCCAGGATAGATTAGGTAGCTGCCCCCCAGGATAGATTAGGTAGGTGCCCCCCAGTATAGGTTAGATTAGGTAGCTGCCCCCCAGTATAGGTTAGATTAGGTAGCTGCCCCCCAGGATAGATTAGGTAGCTGCCCCCAGGATAGATTAGGTAGCTGCCCCCCAGGATAGATTAGGTAGCTGCCCCCCAGGATTAGGTTAGAATAGGTAGGTGCCCCCCAGGATAGATTAGGTAGCTGCCCCCCAGGATTAGGTTAGATTAGGTAGCTGCCCCCCAGGATAGATTAGGTAGCTGCCCCCAGGATAGATTAGGTAGGTGCCTCCCAGTATAGGTTAGATTAGGTAGCTGCCCCCCAGAATAGATTAGGTAGCTGCCCCCCAGGATAGATTAGGTAGGTGCCCCCCAGTATAAGTTAGATTAGGTAGCTGCCCCCCAGGATTAGGTTAGATTAGGTAGGTGCCCCCCAGGATAGATTAGGTAGCTGCCCCCAGGATAGATTAGGTAGGTGCCCCCCAGTATAGGTTAGATTAGGTAGGTGCCCCCCAGGATAGATTAGGTAGCTGCCCCCCAGGATAGATTAGGTAGCTGCCCCCCAGGATTAGGTTAGATTAGGTAGCTGCCCCCCAGGATAGATTAGGTAGCTGCCCCCCAGGATAGATTAGGTAGGTGCCCCCCAGTATAGGTTAGATTAGGTAGGTGCCCCCCAGGATAGATTAGGTAGCTGCCCCGTCCCCATAATGGAGGGGGGGGCCGCAGCCGCGGGGAGGGCAGCCCGACCTCTCCCTCCCTTCCTCTCCCCCCCCCCCGATGCAGAGTGAGCGGCTCACGGAAGCGCTGTAGGCAGAACTCACCTCCGTCCCTGGTTCCAATCGCCGCTGATCTCCTCTCTGGCTGGCTCTGCATAGATGCTTACACACGCAGCTTCCTGTTTAGCCGGAAGCTGCGTGTGTAACAACATCTAGGCAGAGCCAGCCAGAGAGGAGATCAGCGGCGAGTGGAACGCAGGGAGGTGAGTTCTGCCTATAGCGCTTCCGTGAGCCGCTCACTCTGCATCTGAGGGGGGGCCCCGGGGAGAGGAAGGGAGGGAGAGGTCGGGCTGCCCTCCCCGCGGCTGCGGCTCCCTCCTACCAGCGCGAACGGGCGCATGGCCCTCCAAACGGAGATGGGCCCCCCGGGCCCCTCCCCCGCCTCCTCAGGAGCCGGGCCCAGTCGCCAAGGCGACCGCTGCGACCACGGGCCCTACGCCCTTGCCTTTAGGACAAGACCAGGAAAAAAAACAGATTTATTTTCACTAGGCAACGCATTTCGTAAGCATACAGTATAAGACTTACTTCATCAGACCAAATAGCAGTACTGGTCTAAAGTTAGACCCTGGCATAGACCAGCACTCATGGGTGTACTAATCACCCCTGCGACCCCTGCCATCGCAGGGGGGCCTAGAGGCTATGGGGGGTCCCACCACCTCCCTCTTCCCAACCGCAAGTGCAGCCAATTAGCAAAGAAACATCCCCATTCACTCACAAAACCTGTGTGCAGGAGCAAGGGTCATTTTTTTACTGCTTTCAGAGGCTGTTTCACAGCAGAACACTCTCTGCTGCCATTCATCAGCTCCTGATCACGACGCACATTGAGTTTGGGGACCAACTGGGCCCCATGCTATCCTTTTTGCAGGAAGGCGCTATAAAGTCTAGTTACGCCCCTACCAGCGGTACCGGTCTAAAGTGATTTTTTTACTGGTGTCGTCCTTGAGGTAAGCCACCTCCCAGTTTACATATTAACAATTTTAAAGTGTTTTTATTTCCTCTGAGCACCTCTTCTCCTTCCCCATCATCTACACAGTAAGGCAGTTTTACAAACCAATCCAGTCAGATAATAAAAAAACAATAATCCAAAAAATGGTTTATATGCCATTTTACACAATTTTGCACATTGCAAACCATGATATATTCCATACAGAATATGCTTTAAAAATATGAGCTAGTGCTTTACAATGTCTGGATATCTACCAGTGGCTCTGGATATCTATTCAATCTTTTGACATTTCCTTTCCCTTTAAGGAATGTATTTTCAGTTTCCACCACTGCATGTAATGATGCATAAACAGGGCTGAGCTTATAAATATTTTCCAGCATATATTAGCTATGAAGTGCAGCCTTTTGGTTTATTTGATATTACTCTAAAGACCTTAAAGCAGCCAGCATCTAATAAAATGAAGTCATGCTAATGTGAAAGTGGGGAGGCTGGTTTATGTGGCCTATAAAATATGGGTTTAACTGGCCTTCTTTGTTTTATTGTTGTGCTTTATGTGGCGCTGCGCTGTATAAGCTCATACATGAATAAGGCTCACACATTCAGTTATTACTTGTCAGGTATTGTACATTAATCCAGACCTGCAGGCTTTATGTTTATACTTGGTTTTTTTTATTATTTGTATCAATGTAAAAATAACAAACAACAAAAAGCTGCATTTATTGGATCCACTGTGCGAAAGCAGGAAATTCAATTCCATAGTTAATAGATGAAAACCTTGTTATACATGAAGACCTTCCCTACTCCAATGTTTTGTGTATAATACTATGTTAAGTTCACTATTGTTGCTTCAGTGCTTTCCTTCTGCCATTTTAAGACGAATTGGCGTCCTTGTAGTGAATTTATGGTATTTTTAGGTATATTTGTGTTATTTATACATACTTATATTACTGGATATTCTCTAATATAAACCAAGCTCTATGTTTTTGATTAAGAAAATAGGTTAAATGGTTGATTCAAGGGGGTCTTTACTCCTCCATCACTGGGTCCACCATCGTGGTAGTTCTCCAGCCTATTTCATCGCCACCATCCACCTACCAAATGCAGAGTGGCCACACAACAAAAATGCCGAGGAAGATTGGTCTAGCTCAGGCATGGGCAAACTTGGCCCTCCAGCTGTTGAGGAACTACAAGTCCCACAATGCATTGCAGGAGTCTGACAGCCACAGTCATGACTCAAAGGCAAATGCATTGTGGGATTTGTAGTTCCTTAACAGCTGGAGGGCCAAGTTTGCCCATGCCTGGTCTAGCTACTACTCCTTGTTCCCGCAGCTAAGACTCCTCCATTCAGATGCTGCATGCACTTGACTTTGTTACTGTCTGCTACATCATTCAGCTGCATTGTGGGATCTACTCCCACAGTCCCCACTATCATCTTTTTTTAACTTCACTGAACATAAGACACTAAATGATGGTGGTGGAAAGCAGAACCCACAAAGAGGGTGAACTGCAGAGACACTGTAAGTGTCCCTGATCAGGTATTCAATATGCTTGCACTATTGATTTTAGGAGGCCAGGGCCCTTCATTGGCTTTAATGCCAAAGAATGAGGAAGAATTTATTTCAGCAACAAATAATGCTGGCATGTTTTCCTTAAAGGGGTTCTATGGCATGTGTAAAAAAAAACAAAAACCACTGACACTTACCTGGGGCTTCTATCGGCCCCCTGCAGCTGTCATGACCTGTGCTGTCCTCCTACGATCTTCCGTTCCCCGCCGCCAGCACCGGCGTAATTATTCGTCTAACTAGACTAATAGAACTGCGGCTGCACTGCCGTGGCCGTGTGTGCTTGCTCCCTTATGCCATTGGGAGCTTAAGAAGTTTTCTTGCACTGTGCCTGCACAGTAAGTTCTCGATGACGCGCGTGGCCACGCAGCCGCAGTTCTATTCCTCTAGACAAATAATTGGACCAGTGCCGGCGGCAGGGAATAAAAGGTTTTAGGAGCACGGCGCAGGACATGACAGCTGCAGGGGGGCTGATAGAAGCCCCAGGTAAGTGTCAGTTTTTATTTTTTTTTTATACATGCCAGAGAACCACTTTAAGGTGCCCATTAATAATACAATTCCCTGGATAATTATCATTTCTCTAATTAATAATTTCCAACCTGTCTGATCGAGAAACAGACGAATATTGTCCCCCCCAAAAAAATCAAAAGCCAGCAGTTGATAGGCAAAACAATCTGATCAACTTTATCGATCATAAATCAGATCAGACCTGAAAATTGTATTTTGTACCCAGCCTTACTAAAATTATACATCACCATGGAGCATGGATCTGGTCAATAATAATTCTCTGTGCTCTGACATTTTTGCCTGTACAGGTCCAGTTTTAGTTATATCAGTACTGGGAGCACTAAACCAATTTCTCTTTGGTTTCCATGACATTGTAGTACATGCGATTGCACAAGGCTGCCCAAGCAGAAACCCGAATTGAGCATTTTATGGAATTCCTTTTGTTTTTGCAATTCATACAGTCCAGATCTACATTTTATAGTGAATTAGTTATTTGGTTTGTTATCTAAATATGAACAGCAAAAAGAAATATGTAAAAATGCATTATACTATTGTTAAAATTCTGCTCTTGCATCTGGCTTTTATAAACTGATTCATATTCACCGTGTTGCTTCCACCCAGACATGCTAAAAATTATATCCTTCAAAGATTCCACTTGTCAGCAAGAGCTTTGTAACAACAGACTATAAACTGATAAAAAAAAAATGAATTGAGCAGCAAACTGCATAGCAAAAACAAACTTTCTGAACTGTGAGCTGTAAAAATTGACTCCATGCTGCAGTGGTTCAATACTTGGGAATAAAACACAGATATGAGAGAAAAATGGAGTCATGTCTTCCCTGGAGCTTGCTATTAGACCTGGTTTACAGGTGATAATCTCATTATTATTGTTGACTATAAAGTATGTAACCGGATGTACGACATGTCTGTAGGAAAATTGAGGTGAAAAGGATTGTAGATCAAACTGCTGGGGAGATATTAAACCTTATCAGATGCTCCAATACAACTGACAAGTGTTAAAGTGAAAGGATGCTGAAGAAGATTAGTTTTCAATTATGTATCACCTATCATGTCAAAAGAAGGCTCAGGAGCCGGGAAAGTGATGGGTTTAATTTGTTTTGTGCCGTTTGTTCCCTGTACAGGAACAAATGAAGCAAATTGTGTGAATGACAAGGAAAGATAAGTTTAGATACTGATGGGAGAAAACAAGATCAGGGAAAGATCTCATTTACCCGCAAGGTTTTGTGCTAGTGTGTAATGCAGCAGCAGACATAGAAAGAATACTCACCGTAATTCATACTCACCTTGACCCCTAAACCATTAACAAACAATAACATTACTAAAGTCTTCATACACAGCTGAATTAAAGGACAGCTGAAGTGATTAGAATATAGAGGCTGCCATATTTATTTCCTTTTAAACAATACCAGTTTCCTGGCCTGCTGGTCTATTTGGCCGCAATAGCGTTTCAATAACACCAGAAACAAGCATGTGGCTAATCTTGTCAGATACACCTGATCTGCTGCGTGCTTGTTCAGGGTCTATAGCTAAAAGTATTAGAGGCAGAGGATCAGCAGGATAGCCAGGCAACTTGTATTGGTTCAAAGGAAATAAATATGGTAGCCTCCATATCCTTCTCGTTACAGTTGTCCTTTAAGAAAACAGTAATTTATAGAGCTGAACAGAAGCACAAACGCAGCATTTGTGAAGCTCTCTTCTCCCTCATGAGAACTGGCAGGTCTCAGTTTAGTTATCAGTGGCAGGATGGATTTTGTCACAGAGAAAACAGCAACAGGTCTGTAAATGCCAGACTGAATAGGTGGGTTTCCAGTGTGAATTTAAAGTAAACCTGTGAGGAAAAATGCAAAAGTTACTTACTTCAGTAGAGAGAAGCCTCAAGATGATCCAGGGGCTTCTTTGATCCTCCTTCACCCCACCGCTGCTCACCAGGACCCTCCTCTTCTTCACTGCCTAGCTCCTGTCCATGTAGGATCATGGCCACACTGTGCAGGAGCAAAGATGGCCCACACCTGTGCAGTAGCATGGAGCTGCTTGTGCTTGTGGCTGCACCCTGTGGCCATGCTCATACATGGACGGCGCACAGCTGTGTTAACCAATTCCACAATTTCTTATCCTTCCAAGGAAGGAACTGTTCCAACTGAGTGTGCGGTAATGACTTTCAAAGATTCCCCCGAGCTGTGGTAGGAGACCTTACTTCTGCCATGACTCGGATTCAATTTGGGGCTGCTGCAGCCACAGCATAGAGTACTAACCATTACACAATTATGGTTTGCCATCTGGCTAATGTGGTAAGCAAGTGACACATTGTACACATATGCTACACTATACTGCATATTTCCACATCTACAGTAGGTGTTTTCACCCACAAAGTGACTAAAGCTACTCATAGAATTAGCACCCTAGGGGTGTAACTAGAAAATACTATACCCCATAGAAAAAAAATAATTGGGCCCAAAATTGGGCAAAATATTTACAGCTTCTATTGGAAAGAGGGAAAAAAAACACCCCTTATTCAGCGCTGGAAATTTCTATAAAGCCCCTATTGCTTGTCAGTGGTCACTCCTGTTCAGTCTCCTGACTCTGGCAGTTAATGTGAGTATCAGTGTTCTTCCCTTAAACATTGATGATCTGTCAGGGTACTGACAGGTCTATGACAGAAAGATAAGTCAATAAGGCTGCATATCTGAAATTATTAACAACTTGAGGACCACAATGTTAAACCCCTCTAAAGACCAGGCCATTTTTCATATATTGGACCACTGCAGCTTTAAGGCCTCGCTGCAGGGCCGCTCAACTCAGCACACAAGTGGTCCCAGCCCTTTCCTCCCCACCAAAAGAGCTCTCTGTTGGTGGGGTCTGATCGCTCCCCCAATGTTTATTTTTATTTTTTTATTTTTTATAAAATGCCTATTTTTCCCACTCTCCCTCCCTCTGTCAGCCTATCACAGCGAACAGCTGCGATAGGCTTCAGCCTATCACTGCCATTTGCTTCTGTGTCCCCCAGGAGGACAGCCGTGTCACACGGCTGTCCCCAGTACAGCGCTGCCTTAGACCACAGTGCTGTACAGGAATACGCGCGCGTGATCTACTGCTAGCTCCATAGAAGGCCATTCACGCCAAATGGCAAGGAGCGGTCAGCAAGAAGTTAATAAGAGGCTCATTGGTGCATTGCAAGAGTGATGGTAGGTTATCCTTATTTATGCATAGAAATCAAATAAATTGTAGAAAACTGTACAATTTGTCAAGAGAAGAGACCAGCCAAAGAAAAGGGGACTATCATCATATTAGCATCATATCCTAGATTTCAGAGGTTAAAACTACTAGCCAATAATGGAAAGGTTTTCAAAATATTTAGGAAATATTGTTTCCTTATAAAACATCACATATTAAACCTTACCATGTTGTAGCAAATGCAGAGAGAAGCATGTAATCCAGGAATTTGGATTCAGTGGGCAATTTTTATTAGTAGACTTCATATTGCTTTTGGCGACTGGCTTTCTGCCTGAAGTCATGTGTTGATGCATTGTTTTATTGATTGCTTCTCCCTTTACATCTGTGTGATATGTGATCCATCCTTGCGCTGTCATTACTAATTGCATTACAATGCTGTCTGCACATTCCACACTCCACCTGGATAACTAATAAATAGTAGAAACAGGTTTCGGTATTAAAAAAAAAAAAAATTCCTGACAGCCAGAGAGACAGTCAACGGTTTTTCTGAAACACATTTCAGAATATATCCAGAGAATATATTGAATTGGAATTGTGATATGTTTGATGTATTATATGGAATTCCTTCAATTCCCTGTAATTTAGATAAATGATCTTTTTGGCAAATTGGAGCACTATACCCAAAATTTTACAAAATACTTATGCATTTTGTCCATGATCAGATCCCATAACAAACAAAATTGGAGACAGCACACAAATGGCTCAGCAATCAAACTGTATTGGGAGCACACAGAGGTACACAAGACATGTTTCAGGCGTTGCCCTTACTCAAGACACCTGAGGAAGGGCAACGCCCGAAACATGTCATGTGTACCTCTGTGTGCTCCTAGTACAGTTTGATTGCTGAGCCATTTGTGTGCCGTCTCCAATTTTGTTTATTTAGGCAGTTTGACCTATATTGCATAGGTCAGTTGGAAAGTGTGTTATTTTCTTCTGGGAGATCCCATAACAACCTTAGGTTTTTCTTGATAACCCAAAAGATATATTTTGTACTGATATACATGCCATGCTACTGGGCACAGCATAGGTCGGACAGGGGGAAACAGGCATTTTATTTTTACTAGCAAAAATGTACACAGATAGGAACCGACAAGTTACCTTTCTCTAGGCTGTGTGAAGTTGGCCCCCCTACAATCAACACAAATAAAAAATTCTAGCATGTTTGGTTAGTGCTACGTTTGTGCCGCAAAAATAAAGGTTTGTGCTGCTTTTGTTTTGAAGTTAATAGTAATTTTTTTTTCCAGATGATGACATTGTGCCAGTTTGTGCTACAAAAATTACTATTCTAACGGTTATCATTTTCGGGATATTAAAGATTTTAATTTAAGGTCAAAAGTTCACAATAAACCACAAACATCTGAACAGTGAATGGATGCTGTGTGAATGAAGCTGGGTGTACTTTTGACCATTGTAAAAATCTTTAATATCTTGACAACTATAACAGATAGAATGGTGATTTTTTCAGCATAAATGGGTACAAACCCAGCTCTAACCAACCATACCACTTTCGTGTCCGTGCGCTGTTGTAGGGGGGCTGGGTGACTATTTGACCTTTTTAAAAACCCTTAATCCTTTAATATCTAGAAAACGATATCAGGTAGAACAGAGATTTTTGCAGCACAAATGGGCACAAACCCAGCGCTAACCAACCATACAATTTTCATGCCCATGCATTGTTGTAGGGGGGGGGGGGGGGGGGGGGGGCTAGGTGATGTCATCGATCGTCTGGAAAAAAAATAATTGCGATCAACTTCAAAACAAAAGCAGCACAAATCTGTTTTTTTTCGGCACAAATGGGCACAAACGTAGCACTAACCACACATGCTAGAATTTTTATTTGTGCTGATTGTAGGGGAGCCCTTTCCCTAGTCAATACAAAGATACAAAATATGTTCTATGGGAACTTCTAATTTGCTCTGCACTTGAGTTCTTTCTCCACCCCCAATACAAATGACCAATTAATTTAAAGGGGAACTTCAGCCTAAACAAACATACTGTCATTAAGTTACGTTAGTTATGTTAATTAGAATAGATGGGTAATATAATCTCTTACCTACCCCATTTTAAAAGAACAGGCAAATGTTTGTGATTCATGGGGGCTGCCATCTTTGTCATGGAGGCAGCCATCTTTTTGGTTGAAAGGAGGTGACAGGAAGCAGGAGACACAGTTCCAACTGTCCTATGTCCTGATAACCCCTCCCAGCTGCATGTGCTAGGCTTCAAATGTCAAATTCAAAATGTAAAAAAAAATATTGTACCAAAACAGCAGAACGAGAACATCAAAAATCCCATCATGCTTTGCACAGCATCAGGGGAAAAATGCCCGGGCAGTTTACTTCTGTGCAGCTAAGAATGAGGCTTGTATAAGAAAAAAAGTTCTGATGCTGTGAAACAATTAAAGAAACACCAAGCCTTTTCAGTGCTGCTGAGTCGATTTTTAGTCTGGAGGTTCACTTTAACTTTGCAGTCCATTTATGGCACTACTGAAATAAGCATGTAAATAAATACACATTTTTTCAGCCAGACTACATTTGGACAGCATTGCAGAAAATTTAGCGCTGTATAAACACACAATAGCGGTAATTAGCTTTGACATACTGTGCAGATAATTCTTAGAAGACAGAAGAACTGTGCAACATAAGAAAATAAAATTACTTCTCTGTGCTGGAGACCTCCTGAGATGATAGTGCTTTATCAGGACATTCACCAATCTATTTATTGAATGCCCTTCCATCACTTTGAATGGGAACACCAGCTTTAGCAACTTAATTGGTGTCTGTTGGTAAAGGTCGCTGGATATGTTTATATTTTCAAGCGAGTAAGCAAGAGAATAATACTGTCTGCAGACTGCAGCAAGGTGACTGCACTGCCAAACTCTTTACATTATGTAGAGCATTTCTGTACAAAATATGAGTAGATGTTTACTGCGGTCTTATAAACTTGGCTTTTGTGACCCTCTGAGGAGAATGATTAAATTACAAGATCAAAGGTTTATAGTGGCACAACTAGAGCAGACAATATCAATAGCTCATATTGTTTTGACTGGCTCTGACTTTTGCTATTTGCTACTGTTTGCCTTTTTAATCAACTAGTTGGTAATATACCCTAAATCCTATTCCAGCCACATTATTTCATTGTCCAGAGGAATGCAGATAAAACTGCTAAGACATTTTCAATCATTACAAAGTCTCTTCCATTTGACATGGCAGCAAAGGTTTAAAGTGGATCCGAACTCATATACAGCACACAGTGAAAAGTGTTAAATCCACACACAGTATAATTGCTAGTGTTGACATCAACTGCAGTGTGCCATATGGGTTTGTTTAGCTACATTAGGGTGTAATTAGCCTTATAAGTAGCTGCGACTCTCAGCACCGGCCGCGGCTCTACAGGTAAGACATAGGCTTAACCCTTTCTGTGCTTCCTGCACGGGTCATCCTGTTAAAACGTCAGGTTTCTTTTTTAGGATTTCCATAAATTGTAATGAAATTATTTTTTACCCCTAAATGTTATCATGCTGTGGCTAATCTTTAAGCACAGAGAGGAAATTCTGAGTCAAGATACACTTTAAAGGGTGCTTGAATGATGTGTAACATATTAAAATAAATGTGTATGTGCAGAATAAATTATATACATAATGTATGTGTCCTGCATAGAAGCAGCTTGTGTTAGTTTTTCTTACTTTTTTCTCTTTGTGTTTCGGAACGTTAAATGACAGTTTCTCTGCAGGGACTGCAGTAGCATGTGCATCAGGCTCATTTCACACAGGCATTTGCAGCCAGAGCATTCAACATCTGCCAGCTGCTGCAATGCACTTCCTAGCACTTGTCTTGGGCAATGATGAAGCGCTCAATTGCACTGCTATCAAATACATATGTGGGGTTACAAACGCTGCTATTCCACTACATTAAATTGTTGCCAGAGGCACTCAGTGGCCAACAGCTAGGAAGATGTGTGATGTGATATGTGCACAGTTCAGCCATCCAAGTGAAAGAGGCCTAAACTCTTACTGATAAGTAACTGCAGGTCATAAAACTCCTGCGTGGCTGAGAAAACATTTATGAGAGCAGGGAACAGGTTAAAAAAAACCTCACTAGTAAACAATATCATTCAATCTGATGCAAACAGAAAAAAAACATTAAAACCCTTTAAAGTTGCATTTTTAACCCTTTAAACCAAAATAAGACCATGAGCGTCCAGAAAAGTCCTATATACACAATAGATACAATTGTTTATCATACATCTTTATGTTTAATTTGCTTCAAATGAAGACAGTGCATTCTGAAACGCAAATCACAGCTTTAGCTCGTGCAGAAACCCTCCTTTTTTATTATTATGATTTGTGCTATCTACCATAGTTCATGGTGCAAATGGTATTACATAAGTGGATAGAGGCACCATATAAGAGATTTTTATTTAAAGAGAATCTGTACTCTAAAATTTTTACAGCAAAAAGCATACCATTCTATTCATTATGTTCTTCTGGGCCCCTCTGTGCTGTTTCTGCCACTCTCTGCTGCAATCCTGGCTTGTAATTAACAGTTTTAGGCAGTGTTTACAAACAAACTAACCACTAGCTTGTGATAGGCTCACATAAGCAGAGT